>NC_041386.1:36033812-36038192 GCF_002162155.2 Triticum dicoccoides | reverse complement strand
TGACGTCCGGGATCTCATCCGGGACTCCGAACAACATTCGGTAACCACATACAAGCTTCCTTTATAACCCTAGCGTCATCGAACCTTAAGTGTGTAGACCCTACGGGTTCGGGAGACATGCAGACATGACCGAGATGTTCTCTGGTCAATAACCAACAGCGGGATCTGGATACCCATGATGGCTCCCACATGTTCCACGATGATCTCATCGGATGAAACACGATGTCAAGGACTTAATCAATCCCGTATTCAATTCCCTTTGTCTAGCGGTATTTTACTTGCCCGAGATTCGATCGTCGGTATCAAATACCTTGTTCAATCTCGTTATCGGCAAGTCACTTTACTCGTTCCGTAACACATCATCCCGTGATCAAATCCTTGGTCACATTGCGCATATGATGATGTCCTACCGAGTGGGCCCAGAGATACCTCTCCGTTTACACGGAGTGACAAATCCCAGTCTCGATCCGCATAAAACAATAGATACTTTCGGAGATACCTGTAGTGCACCTTTATAGTCACCCAGTTACGTTGTGACGTTTGATACACCCAAAGCACTCCTACGGTATCCAGGAGTTATACGATCTCATGGTCAAAGGAAGAGATACTTGACATTCGCAAAGCTCTAGCAAATGAACTACTCGATCTTTTGTGCTAGTCTTAGGATTGGGTCTTGTCCATCACATCATTCTCCTAATGATGTGATCCCGTTATCAACGACATCCAATGTCCATAGCCAGGAAACCATGACTATCTGTTGATCACAACGAGCTAGTCAACTAGAGGCTCACTAGGGACATATTGTGGTCTATATATTCACACGTGTATTACGATTTCCGGATAATACAGTTATAGCATGAATAAAAGACAATTATCATGAACAAGGAAATATAATAATAATACTTTTATTATTGCCTCTAGGGCATATTTCCAACAGACATGTCCGGCGGCGTGAGGATGAAGAAGACTAGGGTTTCGTCCGCGAATTTCGGAGGGGGAGGTGTTTATATAGGTAGAGGGAGCTAGGAGAGTCCAAATGAGGTGCGGTTTTCGGCCACGCGATCGTGATCGAATGCTCTAGATGATGGAGGAGGTTTTGGTGGGTTCTGGGTCACTTTGGAGGGGTGTTGGGCTGCAACACACACGAGGCCTTCTCAGTCCCTCGGTTAACCATTGGAGCATCAAACGAAGTCCAAATGCTACGAAACTTGACAGGCGGTCTACCGGTAGTAAACCAAGGCCACATGACAAGTCTCGGTCCAATCCGAAAACGTTTAACACCCGCACACGAAAAGAGGTAGAAAGGGACACCGGGAGACATAGGAGCGCCGGATTGCAAAACGGACAACGGGGAAAATGCTCGGATGTATGAGGCGAACATGTATGCAAATGAAATGCACATGATGACATGATATGCAATGAATGACACACAAGCAATGACAAGGCAACAACAACGAATAAATGGAGGACACCTGGCACATCGGTCACGGGCGTTACATAATGCTACCGCCGAACTAAGCAAAATAAGACACATAAAGGATAAACATCACATGCAATCAAAATATGTGACATGATATGGCCATCATCATCTTGTGCATTTGATCTCCATCTCCAAAACACCGTCATGATCTCTATCGTCACCGGCATGACACCATGATCTCCATCATCTTGATCTCTATCAACGTGTTGTCACATGGTCGTCTCGCCAACTATTGCTTTTGCAACTATTGCTATCGCATAGCGATAAAGTAAAGCAATTATATGGCGCTTGCATCTTATGCAATAAAGAGACAACCATAAGGGCTTCTTCCAGTTGCCGATAAATTTAACAAAACATGATGATCTCATACAACAATTTATATCTCATCACGTCTTGACCATATCACATCACAACATGCCCTGCAAAAACAAGTTAGACGTCCTCTACTTTGTTGTTGCAAGTTTTACATGGCTGCTACGGGCTGAGCAAGAACCGTTCTTACCTACGCATCAAAAACCACAACGCGGTATAGTCATTGCTTTTTGATCTTCAGAAAGAACCATGTTCATTGAAACCGATTCAACTAAAGTTGGAGAAACAGATACCAACTAGCCACCTGTGTGCGAAGCACGTCGGTAGAACCAGTCTCGCGTAAGCGTACGCGTAATGTCGGTATGAGCCGCTTCATCCAACAATGCCGCCAAATCAAGAAACAACTAGTGACGGCTAGCAATATGTATATACCCACACCCACAACTCCTCTGTGTTCTACTTGTGCATATAACATCTACACATAAACCTGGCTCGAATGCCACTATTGGGGAACGCAGTAATTTCAAAAAAATTGCTACGCACACGCAAGATCATGGTGGTGCATAACAACGATAGGGGAGAGTTTCGTCTACGTACCCTCGTAGACCGTAAGCGGAAGCATTATGAGAACGCGGTTGATGTAGTCGTACGTCTTCACAATCGACCGATCTAGTACCCAAAGTACGGCACCTCCGCGATCTGCACACGTTCAGCTCAGTGACGTCAGCAGAGTGTCAAGGGAGAGCTTCGTCAGCATGATGACGTGATGACGGTGTTGATGATGCTACCGAAACAGGGCTTCACCTAAGCACCACTACGATATGACCGAGGTGGATTATGGTGGAGGGGGGCACCGCACATGGCTAAAAGATCAATGATCAACTTGTGTGTCCATGGGGTGCCCCCCTCCCCCGTATATAAAGGAGTGGAGGAGGGGGAGGGCCGGCCCTCTACTATGGCGCACCCTGGGGAGTCCTACTCCCACCGGGAGTAGGATTCCCCCCTTCCATGTAGTAGGAGTAGGAGAGAAGGAAAGGGAAAAGAGAAGAGAAGGAAGGAGGGGGCGGCGCCCCTCCCCTAGTACAATTCGGACTAAGCCTTGGGGGGCGTGCAGCCTCCCCTCTCTCTTCCCCCAAAAGCCCAATAAGGCCCATATACTCCCCGGCGAATTCCCATAACTCTCTGGTACTCCGAAAAATACCCGAATCACTCAGAACCTTTCCGATGTCCAAATGTAGTCGTCCAATATATCATCTTTACATCTCGACCATTTCGAGACTCCTCGTCATGTCCCAGATCTCATCCGGGACTCAGAACTACCTTCGGTACATCAAAACACATAAACTCATATTACCGATCGTTACCGAACGTTAAGCGTGCGGACCCTATGGGTGCGAGAACTATGTAGACATGATCGAGACTCGTCTCCGGTCAATAAACAATAGCGGAACCTGGATGCTTATATTGGCTCCTACATATTCTACGAAGATCTTTATCGGTCAAACCGCATAATAACATACGTTGTTCCCTTTGTCACCGGCAAGTCTCTTTACTCGCTCCGTAATACATCATCCCGCAACTAACTCATTAGTCACAATGCTTGCAAGGCTTATAGTGATGTGCATTAGCGAGAGGGCCCAGAGATACCTCTCCGATAGACGGAGTGACAAATCCTAATCTCGATCTATGCCAACTCAACAAACGCCATCGGAGACACCTGTAGAGATCTTTATAATCACCCAGTTACGTTGTGACGTTTGATAGCACACAAGGTGTTCCGTCGGTATTCGGGAGTTACATAATCTCATAGTCAGAGGAACATGTATAAGTCATAAAGAAAGCAGTAGCAATAAAACTGAACGATCATTATGCTAAGCTAACGGATGGGTCAAGTCAATCACATCATTCTCTAATGATGTGATCCCGTTAATCAAATGACAACTAATGTCTATGGCTAGGAAATTTACCATCTTTGGTTCAACGAGCTAGTCAAGTAGAGGCATACTAGTGACACTCTGTTTGTCTATGTATTCACACATGTACTAAGTTTCCGGTTAATACAATTCTAGCATGAATAATAAACATTTATCATGATATAGGGAAATAAATAATAACTTTATTATTGCCTCTAGGTCATATTTCCTTCAGTGACGTCCCGCAAACTCTAGATCCAGCTAAGTGTCGAGGGAGAGTTTCGTCAGCACGACGGCGTGATGACGGTGATGATGAAGCTACCGGAACAGGGCTTCGCCTAAGCACTGCAACAATATGACCGAGGTGGATTATGGTGGAGGGGGGCACCGCACACGGCTAAGACAATTGTCAACTTGTATGTTCTAGGGTGCCCTCCTACCCCCGTATATAAAGGAGCAAGGGGAGGGGGCCAGCGGCCTCATAGGGTGCGCCCCAAGGGGGAATCCTACTCCTACTAGGAGTAGGTTCCCCCTTTCCTAGTCAAACTAGGAGGGGAAGGAAAGAGGAGGAGGGGAGCAGGTAAGAGGGGGCCGCCCCCAAGCCCTAAACCAATTTGGTTTGGGCCTAGGGGGGCGCCCCATAGCTCCCTTGCTTCCCTCTATTTCCACTAAGGC
>NC_041386.1:36011329-36033546 GCF_002162155.2 Triticum dicoccoides | reverse complement strand
CCCCGGTACTCCGGTATTTATCCGATGACCCCTGGAACCTCTCCGGTGTCCGAATATAACCTTCCAATATATCAATATTTTTTTCTCGACCATTTTGAGACTCCTCGTCATGTCCGTGATCTCATCCGGGACTCCGAACAACCTTCGGTACATCAAATCACGTAAACTCATAATACCAATCGTCATCGAATGTTAAGCGTGCGGACCCTACGGGTTCGAGAACTATGTAGACATGACCGAGACTCATCTCCGGTCAATAACCAATAGTGGAACCTGGATGCTCATACTGGATCCTACATATTCAACAAAGATCTTTATCGGTCAAACCGCATAACATCATATGTTGTTCCCTTTGTCATCGGTATGTTACTTGCTTGAGATTCGATCATCGGTATCTCAATACCTAGTTTTATCTCGTTACCGGCAAGTCTCTTTACTCGTTCTATAATGCAACATCCTGTAACTAACTCATTAGTCACATTGCTTGTAAGGCTTATAGTGATGTGCATTACTGAGAGGGCCCAGAGATACCTCTTCGATACACGGAGTGACAAATCTTAATCTCGATCTATGCCAACTCATCAAACACCATCGGAGACACCTGTAGAGAATCTTTATAGTCACCCAGTTACATTGTAACGTTTGATAGCACACTAAGTGTTCCTCCAGTATTCGGGAGTTGCATAATCTCATAGTCATAGGAACAAGTATAAGTTATGGAGAAAGCAATAGCAGTAAACTAAACGATCAAACTGCTAAGCTAAAGGATGGGTCAAGTCATTCACATCATTCTCTAATTATGTGACCCCGTTCATCAAATGATAACTCTTGTTCATGGCTATGAAACTTAACCATCTTTGATTAACGAGCTATTTAAGTAGAGGCATACTAGTGACACTCAGTTTGTCCATGTATTCACACATGTACTAAGTTTCCGGTTAATACAATTCTAGCGTGAATAATAAACATTTATCATGTTATAAGGAAATAAATAATAAATTTATTATTGCCTCTAGGGCATATTTCCTTCAAGTCACCCCGTGAAGAACATCATGACCATGAGAAGACCGCTCGAGCTACTTCATATGGATCTTTTTGGCCCCAATGCCTATAAATGTCTCGGTGGAAACTCATTTGGTCTAGTCATAGTCGATGATTTTTCAAGATTTACGTGGGTGTTCTTTCTTGATGATAAATTGCGGGTCCAAACGATCTTCAAGAACTTCGCTAGGAAAGCCCAAAATCAATTTGAAGTGAAGATCAAGAAGGTTTGCAGTGACAACGGAACGAAGTTCAAGAACGCAAATGTGGATACCTTTCTTGACGAAGAAGGGATTTCACACGAGTTCTCGGCTACGTACACACCTCAACAAAGTGGAGTTGTTGAGAGGAAGAACCGGACTCTTATTAAGATGGCGAGAACGATGTTTGATGAGTACAAGACGCCAAAAACACTTTCGGGCGGAAGCAGTTGAGACAGCTTGTCATGCAACAAATCGCTTGTATCTTCACAAGCTACTCGGCAAGACGGCATACGAGCTTCTCACTGGTAACAAACCCCAAGTTGGATACTTTCGGGTATTCATCTCAAAGTGCTACATTCTTGATGAGAATCGTGTTTCTAAATTTGCTCCTAAATCTCATGAGGGTTTCCTACTTGGTTATGGCTCAAACTCGCACACTTGCCGTGTCTACAACAATTTCACCCGAAAGGTTGAAGAGACGGTAAATGTGAAGTTTGATGAATCTAACGGCTCACAAGTAGAGCGATTGCCAATTGATGTAGGAGACAAAGATCCTTCAGAAGAAATCCAAGACTTGTCTATGGGCAAGATTCATCCAACGGAGGTGAATGAGAGTACCTCGTCCGTCCAAGTGGAATCTTCTACGTCACGACAAGGTGAACCAAGAGTTGACACGGAAGCATCCACAAGTGGGACACGCCAAGATGAAGAAAACGAGGAATTACACCAAGATGAACCTCATCAACCTCCTTCTCCACCTCGAGAAGAGAATGACAACGTCAACAATGAAGAAGCCCAAGAATAAGAACAAGATGATGAAGAAGATGTTCCACCCTGTCGGGGATATACCCCGCTGTATGACCCGATCGGAGTTATGACCTGGCTAGGATTTGATATTTCATTGGTAAGCTAGTGGATAGTTAAGCATGGTAAGGCGGCAGACAGTTAAGCCAGATGTTAAGCCAGCGGATTGTAAGCCGGCAGATTGTTTAAGCTAGATTGTTTAAGTCAGATGTTTAAGCCGGCAGATTGTTTAAGCCAGATGTTTAAGTCAGATTGTGACAGAATCGCCTGGGGTTAATAAGCCCAAAATGTTAAGAAGCTCGAGATGTTAAGAAGCCCATGGAGAGAAGCCCGTGAAGAGAAGTCAGAATAGTTAAGTCTTAAGTCCGAATTGGACTCTACATGTAACCCGCCCCTTCAATTTATATAAGGAGGGGCAGGGCACCCCAAGAGGGACAAATTGAATAATCGTTAAGTCTAGACACAACTAGGAGAGCTGGAGAGACGGTGAATCCCTCGTGATTATAATGAGACCTAGCCACAAACAACATGTAGGGTTGTTACCGGATGATGTTTCCCGGGGCCTGAAGCTGTCTAAATCTTTGTCTTGCGTGTTGCGTCTCTCGATTCCGATCAACCCCTCTCAAGCTACTACATAGATGCGCTGGCCTCACGACTAAGTCCTCCCACTAGGAAATCTGCCGTGACAAATCCACGACAGTTGGCGCCCACCGTTGGGCCTGCGCACGGTGGTGTTGAGTTCTTGGAGGGATTTCTCTAAAAGGATTGAGAAGTTTGCAACTTTCGAGATGAAGGAAAGATTGGTTTCGAAAGGATCTACATCGGCTTTAGGTTCTCTAGATCAAGATCAACAATTTTTCATGGGCATCAGTTCAATTGACAAAGATCGTCAGGGAAAATCCTAAAAGTTTAGCTTCAAGCCGCCGCGTTCATCAGCAGGATCGATCTGCCATTATTAGACGAACTAAACCAAGAATACTTGGAAAGAGACCCGGACGTGGGCGAGTCAAAACTGCCACGACTCGGAAACTGGCCATGACCCGAACTCCTCGGTTGAGTTTCCGCTGCCGAGCCGCCCGTGGTTCTGGGTCGCCTGGCCGAGCCACCGAATAAGGCGATTCCTAACCCATTGCACGCGCAACGCCAATCTCGACCGCACATGCTATGTGCGGATCCGAGCCGGCTGGCCCACTAGACCCAGGCCTGGAAAATATATTCCTTCTTCACCGGCCGGTATACACATCTAATACATATCTAGGCTACGCCCGACGCCTCCATTCTCCTTTCCCCTCACCCACAGCCAGTCCTCCTCCCGTCCCATCCCCTTCCCCACAGCCGGCCGCCCTCCCGATCTGGAGGCCCCCAGCCGGATCAGCTCCTCCATACCACGGCATGCCTCGGGGTGTCCCCGGCTTGCTCGCCGTTACCCAGCTCGCTGCGGATCTGGCAAGTCCATACTCACCAAGGCTCCCATGCGTCGACGTCTCTTGCCACCAGATCCGGCGACGAACAGGCTATCTTGTGCCTCCTCCTCAAGCTCACGAGCTGGGATTGCCTCTTCCTACTCGCCAATGGATTTGTAGTTCAAGGTGATTAGGATTTTATTGCAGCACTGTAAAATTGATTGTTGCGTGATGGATCTAGTAGTACATGGATCCACCACGTTTAATCTTGTTCATGTGTTCTTTAGGCCCTCTGATTGTTTGTTGGGATTTGACTACAAGCTGGATTAAGTTTTGTCTGCGTTAAGGCTTCCTTTTAGCTCTCTGATGCCCGTTGTATAGATAAAATAAGCTGCAGTTTATTTGTTTGCACTGACAGGCGAAATCCTTGTGTATACACATGCTTCATTTCCAAGTTCTCATCATAGATTGAATTTTTTGGCAGATTTGTACAAGAACTTTTTGGATTCCTGGATCGTCCTTTGCTGAAAATTGATGAAGGACTTTATCTTTTTACAAAGAACTCTGTTTCTGCAAAGCGGTCTCTTTGTATAAATTGCTGAAGAACTTTATTGTTGTATGTAACAGAGAATGTTTTTTCTTGCCATATTGATGTTAATGGAACTTTATGTTTAACTAGCTGGCATTTTGTATGAATCCTTGAATAACTTTGTGTGCATGTGAATTTGAAGGTTATGAAAATAGTACAAAACTTTATGAAGGCAACATATGGACTTTATCACAAGTTCAGTAGAACTTTTATGATTTTTTTGTCCCTTTGTTGACTCTGCTAGAAAGTGGCATTTTTATGAATGTTCTACTACCATTTTTTGGGACTTATGAATTACTGACCAGATTAAACATATGCGTGTCAGTTCTTCAAAAGTTACAGAATTTGTATCTAGACTTGCATAGATAATGAGCAGCGCAACCCTCGTGATGAATCTAAAGGCCATGGGCCATCGGTCTGGTTGTCAGGAGAATCTATAGGCCATGGCCCCACATTTGCTGCAATACTGCTTCATATACACACAACAGAATATCACATGACCAGGGAGTACACTGCATGGCTGACAACATGGTGGGGGCAGGTTGATTGGACAGTAGCCTGGATGGACGGCAAGGATACAGGTTGTGCGCGCAATCGGTTAGGAAAAATCCACTCTCCCGAGCCACCATTGACCGTGCCTATCGGATTTTGGGTTCCGGCAGACCCTTGAGGTTCGAACACTAGGGTGCGTGCGGAGATTTCGCCTCCTACCTACCTGCACCCCTCCGCCTCGCTAAGATCTAAGCTATGGAAAGAACATCACAAGAGACACAGGGTTTATACTGGTTCAGGCCACCGTTGTGGTGTAATACCCTACTCCAGTGTGTGGTGTGGTGGATTGCCTGTTGGGCTGATGATGATGAGCAATACAAGTAAGAACAGCCTCGCGAGGGTCTGTTCTTGGCTGGGGGGATGAACTGCTGGAGGAGTTCAGTCGCCCTTCTCTCTCTGTGTGTGTGATGCTACTCGATCCGATCCTAGCTAGTTTCTCTCTTGGCTTCTAGATTCTCCCTTCTTGATTGCGATCCGATCTCCGATCTCCATTCTACCCTGTGGGTGGCTAGTCCTATTTATAGGCAAAGGCCCTGGGCCTCTTCCCAAATATTGAGCGAGAAGGGCGCCAAGAATTGGCCATTTTGAAGGGGGACATATGGTACACTTATCCTGACTAAAGTTGGTCCTCGCCTGCCAAAGGCTCTCGTGGTGACGCTGGCTTGGGCTCCACAATGACTTCCTCCCTGCCGTTGGTCTGGTCTTGGTCTCGTTGCACCGAAACGGGTGCCTTTGCTTGATGCTCTCGCCTGCGCTTGCTCCCTTTGCACCAAAGAGGAAAGGAGGACACTGCGCAGCTGGCGCCCGCCTGGCACCCTTGGTCGTCATGGCTTGCGTCACGGGCACCTCGTGAGGTACCCCGCCTTGATCTCTCCGCCTCCTCGCGAGCCAGCCTAATGAGGCCGTGCCTGAGGAAGCTCCATGTCTTCCGCCCCGTGAGGCTTGGCCCCTCGCGAGGGTCTTGGGTCTATGTTGATGAAGACGGGCCGTGCTGGGCCCCCTTTGAGCCACGCCGCAGGCCGCAGGCAGGCAAGTCTGGGGACCCTTGTTCCCAGTGGTCAAGCCATTGCCTGGACAACCCACCTCTGCAACCCGGCGTTGAATCGCCTTCGACTACACCATGCCTGCATCATCCCAAGACGACCCGGTGCCCCGCCGCTAATCATGAGTTCCCACGGCCCCGCTGTCCAACTCCACAGACGCACCCTTGAGCCGGCAGCCTCGACTCATCGCTCCTACTATGGCTCTTGCCTCCAAGTCATCTTGAGCCGCCGATGCCACCATGAGCCGCCTGCTCCGTTGTCACTACGGCCTTGGCCGGTCTCCCACTCTTCGAATCTCGCTTGAGTCGCCACGCCCCCGTTGGAGACTGCACCAAGCCGCCTTACACCACCACCGGCCGTGTACAGAGCCGCCGCATGGAGCTGTCGCCATGGCAAATCACCGACTCTACGGTTTCTTCAAGTCGCCGCTTGGCTCTCCGCTATTAAGCAGTCATCTCCGAGCCCAGCCTCGTTTCACTCCAAGTCGCCTCCCTGCCGAGAGCCGCCTGACGCCATCGTTGTGACTCGCCTCGCCACGGGTCTTCCCGTGCTCACCTCGAGCTGGTTTTGAGCTGTCGTAGTACCAATTTCTACTAAGCCTTGAGCCGGCCCTGTCCGTCGGCCTCCGCTGGAGCCACTTCCCGAGTCGTCCGCTGCTGGTTCACCTCCGTCACCGAGTTGCCTTCGTCGACTCGTGGTCTACCTTGCCGTCGCCCACACCAGGCTGCCTCAGTCCGTCTCGAGCCGGCCTTGCACCGCCTTGGCCATGAGCCGCCGTTGCCATCGCGCTTGCCTCCACTGTAGACGTCGTCAAGTCGCGACTTTCTGAGCCGGCCTCGCTCCGCCTTGACCCGCCCGCGCGCTGAGCCGGCTTGCCTCTGCGCGAAATCGCCGCGCCTTGCCTTGGTCGCTTCCACCACAATTCCCGACATTGTTCCTCCAATCTCTGTCGCGCCGCTGGTTTTCAACTCGCCGTCACCTGGCTCTAGCCGCAGCCAACCCACCGAGCCGCCACTCACTCAAATCGCCCTTGCCTGAGCGACCGCGGGCGGCCTGTCGGTGTCAAAACCGGCGGATCTCAGGTAGGGGGTCCAAACTGTGCGTCTAAGGCGGCTGGTAACAGGAGGCAGGGGACACAATGTTTACCCAGGTTCGGGCCCTCTCGATGGAGGTAATACCCTACTTCCTGCTTGATTGATCTTGATGATATGAGTATTACAAGAGTTGATCTACCACGAGATCGTAGAGGCTAAACCCTAGAAGCTAGCCTATGATTATGATTGTTGTCGTCCTACAGACTAAACCCTTTGGTTTATATAGACACCGGAGGGGGCTAGAGTTACACAGAGTCGGTTACAAGGGAGGAGGTCTACATATCTGAATTGCCAAGCTTGCCTTCCACGCAAAGGAGAGTCCCACCCGGACACGGGATGAAGTCTTCAATCTTGTATCTTCATAGTCCAACAGTCCGGCCAAAGGATATAGTCCGGCCGTCCGAGGACCCCCTAATCCAGGACTCCCTCAGTATCCCCTGAACCAGGCTTCAATGACAATGAGTACGGCCCGCAGATTGTCTTTTGCATTGCAAGGCGGGTTCCATCTCTGAATACTCCATAGAAGATTTTGAACACAAGGATCGTGTCCGGCTCTGCAAAATAAATTCCACATACCACCGTAGAGAGTATATTATTCCACAAATCTAATCTGCTGACAACTTTACATAACATGACGTTCTGCTGTGGCCCGGTCATTACGAATCGTTTTTCCCAACCAGCTAATGCACATATTGTGAGGCGGTTTTCTTGGCACGTCTTGTCGAAGCAGAGATCGTGTCCCCTTATCACAGTATTCTCATCAATACGGGTGTGGGTAACCCAATCGCGCCATCAATCACGGCGCTTGGGGAATAAGCGAGTTTACCAGGCAGGTGGGGAGGCGCATAATTTCTTCCTCCCTTATAAAGGGACAAGGACTCCTCCTTTTCACCCACGCCTTCTTCTTCCCTGCCCATCCATTCTCGCGCACTCGAGCTCCAGCGCCTAAGTTCGCATTTTCTCCGGAAAACCACTCCAAACATGTCCAGAGCGGGAGGCAAGTGTATGGTCTCCTCTATTACGGAGGAGAACATTACGAAGCTCCGGTAAGCTGGATACCTAGCCGCAGATATCGTGCACCGTCTCCCAGATGTGGGGCAGATCGTCCCTACCCCCGAACCCAATGAAAGGGTTGTATTCCTTACCCATTTCATCCGCGGGCTGGGATTTCCCCTCCACCCATTTGTTCACGGGCTCATGTTCTACTACAGGCTGGACTTCCACGATCTGGCTCCCGATTTCATCCTCAACATCTCGGCGTTTATCGTCTTGTGCGAGGCCTTCCTCCGCATCAAGCCCCACTTCGGTCTGTGGCTGAAGACCTTCAATGTTAAACCGAGGGTGGTGGTCGGCCAGCAAGCGGAGTGCGGAGGCGCCATGGTGGGAAAAATGCCCAATGTCACCTAGCTCGAAGGCTCCTATGTGGAGACAGTGAAGGGGTGGAAATCGGGGTGGTTCTACACCACTGAGCCGCGTGACACCAACTGGGTGGCGGCCCCTGAATTTCGATCCGGCATCCCCACGCGGCTCACCTCCTGGAAAGAGAAGGGCCTATCCTGGGGTTCATCGGTGGAGCTGACGGGACTCCAGAACTATGTTAAAAACATGATAAGCAAGAAAATCAAGCTTGTCAATGTGGTCCAGGTCATGCTCTTCCGCCGGATCCTCCCGTGTCGAAGACGGGCATTCAATATGTGGGAGTTCGACCCGTCTAAGCACCAGACGCTGTGAGAGCTCTTCGACATGAGACACCCGGACATTTGGAGGGTGTTGTTCAAGTCCGCCGAGGTACCTCCTCCCCTTATCGAGGATCACGGACTCAGCGCAATGTGCCCTGCCAATCCGGTAAGTCCTTATATCTCATAAGATGTTTCTTTCCCCACTATAATCATGTGGGGGATCTAAGCCTCCACGCCATTTAACAGGAATGGGTCACGACAGCGGAGCGGATTGATTGTCCGGCCCCACTGCCCGAGGATCCAGCAAGGGTTCTCTTAACGGAGATGCTGGTTCCGATGCCCTATGAGGCGTCGGAGAAGAAGGCGAAGAAGAAGGCCACGGGGACCAGGAAAGGTCTCCGGCACAAGGTCGTATCGGACTCATCGTCTGATAACACCAAAGCGCCCTCCTCCCACGAAAACGAGGAGTAGGAAGAGGAAATTTCTCCCCCCCCCAGTCGGGGGAGACAAGAAAAGGAAGGTCGCCCCGTCAGGGGAAGCCGAAGGGTCCAAGAAGGGAAGGACTCTCCTTCCAGACTGCTGCACGGCGGCCGCTTTTAGCGACGAGTGGTTACCCAGGGACAAGCCCCTAGCAAAGTCGTAAGTATTCGGATACCATAATAGTTCTTGGTATGTTTTATTTTATTACTTCTTATCATGCCGAACATGATCATGCAGCCCATCCAAAGCCCGTATCGATGTATACTCTTCGGATGAGTCTTTGGGCCCATCGGAGATGAACATCGATTCACTCCCGACCGCCTCCTCCCCCCACCCTACGAGTGACGTCGAGGTGTTGTCTCAAAGGGTACTGAACCAAGGGGAGATAGTTCCGGAAGTGCCCCAAGGCGACATTCCGGACGCTGGGCGCACAAGGGGCAAGACTCCCATGGGCTCTAATGCCGGTGGCAGCAAGTCTAAGGGGGACAAGCCGTCTGTGCCGATGGCCTCTGTCCATCCAGGGGCATCGGACAATTTGCTGGAAGAGCTTCGCGGCGCTTCCATTAACGAAGAGCACCGTACTATCATGAGTGCGGTGGTCAAGAAGGTTCAGTCCGCCTAAAGCGGACTGACTGAAGCCTGGGCCAGCCTCCTAACAGGCTTCGAGGTAAGTAATCAAATTATGAGAAAATTTTATAGCATAGACAGTAGCCCCTGGTGCTCTGTTTGTTGTTCGGAAAAAAGGCTGAATAGAGGATCAATTAAAAATCACAGCAGTCTAATCAGAATATGTCTATGTGAATAAGCAGGCTTCACTGATGGCCGCTGCCGCTCACACGACGGAGGTCTCCGCACTGAAGCGGGACCTTGAGCGGTCTGAGGAAGAGCTCGGCCTTACCAAGAGGCAGCTCGAAGAGAACAAAGGTAAGTGATACCTCGTCTATTTATTGATAAAGAAAAAGGAAACTGGTTGTTAGATCATAGGATCGTCATGAATTTTGCTAGGGGCCACGACCGAAGTGGCGACCCTGAAGAAGGCGTTGTTCGAGGCCGAAGGCAAAGCAGCCAAGGAGCGCGCCGAGTGCGAGAAGCAAGAGGCCCGAGTTGGCGAGGTTCAGCAAGAGCTCCAGGAGTTTGTCAAGAGGTACGAGTCCTTGGAGCGTGACTCTAGGGCGCAAGGGTCCGAGCTTGCGAAGGCCCTCGAGAACGCACAAAATGCCAAGGCCGAAACCCAAAAGGCCCTCTAGGAAATTGAGGCAGTCAGGAAGATAGCGGCGGGTAAGGCATTCATTATGAAAAGCAAGCATGTGAAGGAAACTTTCCTTTTACTTACCCGAATTCGGAGCTCTCCAGGAGCGTTCGCAGATCTACCCAGCAGTGTGTCGGATGCCGCAGAGTTCTACCGGGCCGAGGAAGGGAGCTCGACGGAGTGGTTGTTCTGGTCTCAGTATATTGGGACCGAACATCCGATGCCCTTGAGTGACCAGTTGAAGCAACTGGTCGAGCTTCACAAGGCGGCCGAACTGGCCATGAAGGGCCTCATAGTCTGGATGTGGCCTGGCGAGCCCCTGCCTGGCAGCTATTTCGGCCTGGTAAGGCGGCTTGTGAACGCCTGCCCACGGTTTGAAGTCATAAAGTGGTTTGTCTGCATTGAGGGTGCGCGCAGGGCTTTTGCCTGGGCGAAAGTGCACTGGGCGAAGATGGACGCCGAAAAGCTGGTGAAGGAGGGGCCGCCGGAGGGCAAGGAGCATCGCCACCCTGAAAAGTATTATGATAGTGTCCTGAAGGGTGCTCGCCTTGTGGCAGAGGAATGTGCTAAGGATGTAATATTTGAATGAATGTACTCATGTGATCCTGTCATGTGAAACGAGTTCATGTGCGCTATGTAAGGCTTGTTGATTTAAAATATTACTTTCTGTGCGGCCGTTTATAAAACTTGAGAGTTGGCCATTCGTCGGCTTCTGCCCCCATGTAACTAGTACTGAGGTGTTCGGGATAAACCTGATCACTCTTTATCCCAGTTTTGGGTCCTTCGAAGGAGGTGTTCAGCACAACGAACCAGGCAATCGGACTATAAAGCTTTATCACTCTCACTTAGCCATAGAACTCTACAATTTTAAATTTTGGCGAAGCCCCTAGTATTCGGAAGGCCGAACTAGGGGCGCTATGTACGCCTAAATCGGACAAGGCCGACTCCTCGCCTGAAGCGGAAAAATCTTTAAGGATTTGAGACCTCTCGAACAACGACCAGCTCTCACCGCATCATGACAGTCAGTTTTCGGCTTTCTCTACTCAGGTGCTCATCCGGAAGAACCGAGACACAATCGCAGTAGTTCTCCCAGTGCTACCTTAGCTGATATAGCGGAACGTAAGGTACCAAAACATGGGATCCGAGCAAACCCAACTATTTACCCAAGACATGATTCGGAGCTGATGCATATAATGCTATAAGTTCGGGATGCCGCACTGTCGAAAGTGTTCGGACTTTTCATGCCATGTTATGGGGTACACTGATGCCCCTGGCGCACTGGTCGTATCAGAATGTACGGGTGCGAATTGTCGTAAGTAAGAAGACAGGGAAAAAAAGATAAAGGAATGCAATAATGAGCTGATGATGTACATTGTTATTTAAATGATACGTCAAAACATATGCATACATGTAGTGCAATAAGTAAAAATAGGACTATTTGACATGTCCTATCCAAGGTCAAGCTGCATGTGGGTATGCAAAATAGGTATATCGATCATTATCAGAGACCACCTGAGGATTCCCTTGTACGTCAAAGCTTCTTGCTTCCTTGGTGTTTCCTTCTCATGACGGGTCCGATAATCAGATGATCGGAGAGGGCCTTTAGAGAATAGGGGCCTGAAAGGAAGAAAATGTTAGGGGTATACGGGTCCTGAAGCGGTTGATCCGCATTGCGGGCCGTTCCATGGTCGTGCCTCCGCCTATGCCCATGGTATCTTGAGTGCGTAATTATGTACGCGCAGCGCAAATTTCACCGCTTGATTGGGACTAGGACGGAGGCCGAATTGCTAGGAGAGCTCTAAACGTGCCTGGCGATCCTCTTGCAGGGTACTCCGGACTCGCTTGAAGGTGTCCGGGGTCTTTTTCGCCGAATTGGCGGTTTGCCTCATAAGGCTGCTTTGTGCTTCTGCTGCGAAGGCCGCAGTGTGATCCTCCGTGCGGAGCGAGCGTTCTGTGTTTCCATTAACTGTTATAACCCCGCGAGGTCCTGGCATTTTGAGCTTGAGGTATGCATAATGCGTTACCGTATTGAATCTGGCAAATGCGGTTCATCCGAGCAGTGCATGATAGCCACTGCGGAAGGGGGCGATATCAAAGATTAACTCCTCGCTTCGGAAGTTGTCCAGAGATCCGAAGACTACTTCCAGTGTTATTTAGCCCGTGCAACAGGCCTCTACACCTGGGATAACACCTTTAAAGGTGGTTTTGGTGGGTTTGATCCTTGAGGGGTCTATACCCATTTTGCGCATTGTATCCTGATAAAGCAAGGTCAGGCTGCTGCCACCGTCCATAAGGACTCGAGTGAGGTGAAATCCGTCGATGATGGAGTCAAGGACCAATGCGGAAGAACCTCCATGATGAATACTGGTGGGGTGGTCCCTGCTATCGAAGGTGATTGGACAAGAAGACCATGGGTTGAACTTTGGGGCAACTGGCTCCATCGCATAGACGTCCCTCAGTGCATGCTTCCATTGAATATGGGTTGCGTATATCATGTTTACCGTTTTCACTTGGGGAGGAAATTTCTTCTGTCCTCCTGTGTTCGGCAGGCGGGGCTCCCCCTCGTCGTCGCTATGCAGCCCCTTTTCCTTGTTTTCGGCATTCAACTTGCCGGCCTGTTTGAACACCCAGCATTCTCTGTTGGTTTGGTTGGTTGGTTTATCGGGGGTGCCGTGAATTTGACATGAACGATCGAGTATGCGGTCCAAGCTGGACTGGCCCGGATTGCTTCTTTTGAACGGTTTTTCCGCCGACTGGATTTAGAGCCACTGAATCCGGCATTAACTATCGTGTCTTCGGCGTTGTCGCCGTTGTTACGACGTTTGTGTCAGTTGCGACGTGGCCTGCCGTTGCTATCTTTGGCATCTAAATTGCCAGGGTTTCTTGATGTGTTGTTGCTGCAAGCCAGCCAACTATCCTCGCCCGCACAAAAGCAGGTCATGAGTGTCGTGAGGGCTGCCATGGACTTCGGCTTTTCTTGGCCGAGGTGTCGGGCGAGCCACTCGTCGCGGATGTTATGCTTAAATGCCTCTAAGGCCTCGACATCCGGACAGTCGATGATTTGGTTCTTTTTAGTTAGGAACCGAGTCCAGAATTTCCTGGCTGATTCCCCTTGCTGTTGGGTTATGTGACTCAAGTCATCGGCATCCGGTGGTCGCACATAAGTGCCCTGGAAGTTGTCAAGGAATGCATCCTCAAAATTCTCCCAACTGCCAGTGGAGTTTGCCGGCAGGCTATTGAGCCAATGCCGAGTAGGTCCTTTCAGTTTTAATGGGAGGTACTTGATGGCATGTAGATCGTCACCGCGGGCCATGTGGATGTGGAGGAGGAAATCTTCGATCCATACCGCGGGGTCTGTTGTGCCATCATATGACTCAATATTCACGGGTTTAAATCCTTCTAGGAATTCGTGATCCATTACTTCATCAATGAAGCATAGCGGGTGTGCGGCGCCTCTATGCCGGGCTATATCACGACGCAGTTCATACGAGTCTTGTGTGCTATATTCAGCCCAGCCAGATTAGCTTTTAGTATATCCGGCGTGACGGTCGTCGTCATGCATTGGGGTGTGCCCCCGTGATCCGTAGATCGATCTTATATGTCCTGCTTTGTTTTCCAATACGTCTCACAGGTCCTGCGTGTTGCCCCAGGCCTTGGTGTTTTTGTTTGACTGACGACGGGGTGCGGGCTGGACTTTGGGCTAATATGCCGCTTTGTCTTGGCCACGAGGTGGCCAGTCAGCCGCATCATACGCTCGTAGTGTAGGCTTTAATGCTTCCTCCTCGAGTTGGGGTAGCCACCTGCGCTTTGGGTAACTTCTGGTTGGGCGCTTGAGTTCGTATTCCTCAGCTGCCAGCACCTTGGTCCATCTATCCGCTAGCAGATCTTGATCAGCTTGAAGCTGTTGTTGCTTTTTCTTCAGGCTTTTTGCTGTGGCTATAAGCCGACGCTTGAAGCGCTCCTGCTCGACGGGATCCTCACGCACGATAAATTATTCATCGCTGAGGCTCACCTCGTCATCGGAGAGGGGCATGTAATCATCATCCTCTGATTCTCCGTCTTCTGCATGTTCCTTAGGGCTAGCTTGCCCATCCTCCCGCTCGAAACCTGGCTAGAGGGGATTGTCTTCGTCTTCGGCACTGTCCGCAGCGTTATTGTCTCTTGTGCCAGTATTGCTGCTTTTGCTATGGCGGGGCTTAGAGCGGCGCCGATGACGCCGGTGCTTAGATTGCTTCTCAAGGGGAATATCCTCCGTTGCCTTATTGCCATCGCTTTCTTTGGGGGTGTCCACCATGTATATATCATATGTTGAGGTGGCTGTCCAGCGCCCTGTGGGCGGTGGTTCCTGTTCTTCTCCTTCATCGTCGTCCATACCGTCGATGTCTTCGGAGCTGAACTCAAGCATGTCGGTTAAGTCGTCGACAATGGCTATTAAATGGGTGGTGGGAGGGGAATGAATTTCTTCGTCGTCCGCTTCCCACTCAAGCCGGACATAGTTCGGCCAAGGGTCTCTTGACAAGGAGAGAGACCTCAATGAATTTAGCACGTCGCCCAAGGGCGAGTGCTGAAGGATATCCGCGGTGGTAAACTCCATGATCGGTGCCCAATCATATTCGATAGGCACGGATGCAGGCGGTTCGGAGCCTGTGGCCGGGGACGAATCCAAGGGTCCGGCAACACAGGTCTCATAAGAGGTGAAGTCAGTATGTATTCGGCTCTATTGCCGCTAGGTGTGTGGCCTCTGTGGCGGGGTCCATCCACCCGTCCTCGGACGACACGATATGCTCCAAATTGAGGGCTGGAGTTGCCACAAGTGTGATCTCCCAAACATCGCCTAGCGGTAGAGCTAAATCATGCTCGTCGCGACTATGCGGCGCACCTGACATGGGCTCGAATCCATCGAAGATCAAGTCTCCATGGATGTCGGCAGTATAATTCAAGCTTCCAAACCTGACCTGATGGCCAGGGGCGTAGATCTCGTTCTGCTCCAGATGGCCAAGTGAGCTGGCCCGCAGCACGAAGCCGCCGAATACGAAGATTTGTCCGGGGAGGAAAACCTCACCCTGGATCGCATCGTTGCCGATGATCGAAGGAGCCATCAAGCCTTATGGTGATGACACAGTGGAACTCTCAATGAAAGCACCAATGTCGGTGTCAAAACCGACGTATCTCGGGTAGGGGGTCCCGAACTATGCGTCTAAGGCGGATGGTAACAGGAGGCAAGGGACACAATGTTTACCCAGGTTCGGGCCCTCTCGATGGAGGTAATACCCTACTTCCTGCTTGATTGATCTTGATGATATGAGTATTACAAGAGTTGATCTACCACGAGATCGTAGAGGCTAAACCCTAGAAGCTAGCCTATGATTATGATTGTTGTTGTCCAACGGAGTAAACCCACCGGTTTATATAGAGACCGGAGGGGGCTAGGGTTACTCAGAGTCGGTTACAAGGGAGGAGATCTACATATTCGAATTGCCAAGCTTGCCTTCCACGCGAAGGAGAGTCCCACCCGGACACGGGACGAAGTCTTCAATCTTGTATCTTCATAGTCCAACAGTCCGGCCAAAGGATATAGTCCGGCTGTCCGAGGACCCCCTAATCCAGGACTCCCTCACGGCCCACCTCCACACCGCCGCAGCCCCGAGATGTTTCAAGTCACGGACACCATCTCATTCTGAGCCATGGGTTTACCTTGTTGCGGTGCTACAATCCTGCCTGAGCCGCCCCGTCGCAGCAGTCCACCTTGCGTCGCCGGACTCCATTGACGAGTCATCATTAGCCGCCTTGCCGGCCGATTCTAATTTTCGAAACGACCAAGGCCCTGGCGTCTCGCTGTTGCCTTCTGATACGTCCATTTTGAATCATGCTTTTATATCAATATTTATTGCATTATGGGCTGTTATTACACATTATGTCACAATACTTATGCCTATTCTCTCTTATTTTACAAGGTTTACATAAAGAGGGAGAATGCCGGCAGCTGGGATTCTGGGCTGGAAAAGGAGCAAATATTAGAGACCTATTCTGCACAGCTCCAAAAGTCCTGAAACTTCACGGAAGATGTTTTCCAAATATATAAAAAATACTGAGAGCAAAAACTTCACCAGGGGGGCCACACCCTGCCCACGAGGGTGGGGGCGCGTCCCCTACCTCGTGGGCCTCCTGGTGGCCCTCCGATGGCCATCTTCTGCTATATGGAGTCTTTCGATGGGAAAAAAATCAGAAGCCATCTTCTCGAACGAAACTCCGCCGCCACGAGGTGGAACCTTGGCAGAACCAATCTAGGGCTCTGGCGGAGCTGTTCTGCCGGGGAAACTTCCCTCCCGGAGGGGGAAATCATCGCCATCGTCATCACCAACGCTCCTCTCATCGGGAGAGGGCAATCTCCATCAACATCTTCATCAGCACCATCTCATCTCAAAACCCTAGTTCATCTCTTGTATCCAATTCTTGTCTCCAAGTCCGGGATTGGTGCTAGTAGATTGCTAGTAGTGTTAATTACTCCATGTAGTTGATGCTAGTTGGTTTAATTGGTGGAAGATCATATGTTCAGATCCTATATGCATATTAATACCCCTCTAATTATGAACATGTTTATGCTTTGTGAGTAGTTACTTTTGTTCCTGAGGACATGGGAGAAGTCTTGCTATTAGTAGTCATGTGAATCTGGTATTCGTTCGATATTTTGATGAGATGTATGTTGTCTCTCCTCTAGTGGTGTTATGCGAACGTCGACTACATGACACTTCACCATTATTTGGGCCTAGAGGAAGGCATTGGGGAGTAATAAGTAGATGATGGGTTGCTAGAGTGACAGAAGCTTAAACCCTAGTTTATGCATTGTTTCGTAAGGGGCTGATTTGGATCCATATGTTTCATGCTATGGTTAGTTAGGGAGTCCTGGATTAGGGGGTATCCGGACATCCGGACTATATCCTTTGGCCGGACTGTTGGACTATGAAGATACAAGATTGAAGACTTCGTCCCGTGTCCGGATGGGACCCTCCTTGGCGTGGAAGGCAAGCTTGGCAATACAGATATTTAGATCTCATTCCTTGTAACCGAATCAGTGTAACCCAAGCCCCCTCTGGTGTCTATATAAACCGGTGGGTTTACTCCGTTGGACAACAACAATCATAATCATAGGCTAGCTTCTAGGGTTTAGCCTCTACGATCTCGTGGTAGATCAACTCTTGTAATACTCATATCATCAAGATCAATCAAGCAGGAAGTAGGGTATTACCTCCATCGAGAGGGCCCGAACCTGGGTAAACATTGTGTCCCTTGCCTCCTGTTACCATCCGCCTTAGACGCATAGTTCGGGACCCCCTACCCGAGATACGTCGGTTTTGACACCGACATTGGTGCTTTCATTGAGAGTTCCACTGTGTCATCACCATAAGGCTTGATGGCTCCTTCGATCATCGGCAACGATGCGATCCAGGGTGAGGTTTTCCTCCCCGGACAAATCTTCGTATTCGGCGGCTTCGTGCTGCGGGCCAGCTCACTTGGCCATCTGGAGCAGAACGAGATCTATGCCCCTGGCCATCAGGTCAGGTTTGGAAGCTTGAACTATACTGCCGACATCCATGGAGACTTGATCTTCGATGGATTCGAGCCCATGTCAGGTGCGCCGCATAGGCGCGACGAGCATGATTTAGCTCTACCGCTAGGTGATGTTTGGGAGATCACACTTGTAGGCTATGGTAACAGGAGGCGAGGGTTTTAGTCCGTAGGACAACATACAATCATACCATAGGCTAGCTTCTAGGGTTTAGCCTCTCTGATCTCGTGGTAGATCAACTCTTGTACTACTCATATTATCAAGAATAATCAAGCAGGACGTAGGGTTTTACCTCCATCAAGAGGGCCTGAACCTGGGTAAAACATCGTGTCCCCTGCCTCCTGTTACCATCCGCCTTAGACGCACAGTTCGGGACCCCCTACCCGAGATCCGCTGGTTTTGACACCGACATTGGTGCTTTCATTGAGAGTTCCTCTGTGTCGTCATCATTAGGCTTGATGGCTCCCTCGATCATCGATAGCGATGCAGTCCAGGGTGAGACTTTTCTCCCCGGACAGATCTTTGTATTCAGTGGCTTCGCACTACGGGCCAACTCGCTTGGCCATCTGGACCAGATCGAGAGTTACGCCCCTGGCCACCAGGTCAGGTTTGGAAGCTTAAACTACACGGCCGACATCCACGGAGACTTAATCTTCAACGTATTTGAGCCCCTACCGTGTGCGCCGCACGGTCACGATGAGCATGATTTAGCTCTACCATCAGACAGAGTTCAGGAGACCGCACCGGCAACCGCTCGGACCCTCAATTCGGAGCCAATTGCGCCATCCATGGACGGGTGGATAGACCCCGCCACGGAGGCCGTATTCTCAGCGGCGATCGAGCCGAGTATTGACCTTACCCTTCACGGGAGCCGTGACGCCGAACTGCCGGATTCTTCCCCGGCCACGGACTCCGAACCACCTGCGCCCATGCCTATCGAATCCGACTGGGCGCCGATCATGGAGTTCACCTCCGCAGATATCTTTCAGCACTCGCCCTTCGGCGACATACTGAACTCATTAAGGTCTCTCTCCCTGTCAGGAGAGCCCTAGCCGAACTATGTTCGGCAGGATTGGGATGCGGATGATGAAGAAATTTGCCGCGCACCCACCACCCACTTAGTAGCCACTGTCGACAATTTGACCGACATGCTCGACTTCGACTCCGAAGACATTGATGGTATGGACGACGATGCGGGAGATGAAGAGGAACCACTGCCTACAGGGCACTGGACAGCCACCTCATCATATGATATATACATGGTGGACACACCCAAAGAAGGCAATGGCGATAGGACAGCGGAGGATGACCCCTCCAAGAAGCAACCCAAGCGCCGACGTCAGCGGCGCAGCTCTAAGTATCGCCAAAGCAAAAGAGGTGACACTGGCACAAGAGATAATAGCACTCCGGACAGTGCCGAAGATGACAACAATCCCCTCCAGCAAGATTTAGAGCGGGAGGATGGAGAAGCCAGGCCTCCCGAGAGAGCGGCAGATGGAGAGGCAGATGATGATAATTACGTGCCTCCCTCCGAAGACGAGGCAAGCCTCGACGATGATGAATTTGTCATGCCGGAGGATCCCGTCGAGCAAGAGCGCTTCAAGCGCCGGCTTATAGCCACGACAAATAGCCTTAAGAAAAAGCAGCAGCAGCTTCGGGCTGATCAAGATTTGCTAGCTGACAGATGGACTGAAATCCTCACGGCCGAGGAATATGAACTTGAACGCCCCTCCAAGAGTTACCCAAACCGCAGGTTGCTACACCGACGGGAGGAGGAAGCATTAAAACCTACATCTCCAGCATATGATGCGGCTGATCGGCCACCTCATGGCCGCGACAGAGAGGCATTTCAGCCAAAAACTCAGCCCGTACCCCAACGCCACTCAAATAAAAATGACAAGGCACGGGGAAACACGCTAGACCTGCGAGACGTATTGGAGGACAAAGCAAAACACGCAAGATCGATCTACGGATCACGAGGGCACACCACTACGCGAGACGATAACTGTCACGCCGGATAGAGTAAAAGTAAATCCGGCTGGGCCGAACACAACGGACAAGACTCATTCGAGCTGCGTCGCGACATAGCCCACTACAGAGGCGCCGCACACCCCATATGCTTCACAGACGAAGTAATGGATCACCAAATCCCAGAGGGTTCCAAACCCGTAAACATCAAATCATACGACGGCACAACAGATCCCGTGGTATGGATTGACGACTTCTTCCTGCACATCCACATGGCCCGCGGTGATGATCTACACGCCATCAAATACCTCCCACTCAAGCTCAAAGGACCAGCTCGGCATTGGCTCAACAGCCTGGCAGCAGAATCCATCGGCTGTTGGGAAGATCTGGAAGCCGCATTCCTCGACAACTTCTAGGGCACTTATTTGCGACCACCAGATGCCGATGACTTGAGCCACATAATTCAGCAGCCAGAGGAATCGGCCAGGCAATTCTGGACACGGTTCCTAACAAAGAAAAATCAAATCATCGACTGTCTGGATGCAGAGGCCCTAGCAGCTTTTAAGCACAACATCCGCGACGAGTGGCTCGCCCGGCACCTTGGCAGGAAAAGCCGAAATCTATGGCAGCCCTCACGACACTCATGACCTGCTTTTGCGCGGGAGAAGACAGCTGGCTGGCTCACAGCAATAATATATCAAAGAACCATGGTACTTCGGATACCAAGGATACGATAGTCAATGCCGGATTCAGAGGCTCTAAACCCGGTCAGCGGAAAAAGCCATTCAAAAGAAGCACCCCGGGCCCGTCCAGTTTGGACCGAATACTCGATCGCTCGTGCCAAATACATGGCACCCCCGACAAGCCAGCCAACCACACCAACAGGGAATGTTGGGTGTTCAAGCAGGCAGGCAAGTTAAATGCCGAAAACAAAGATAAGGGGTCACATAGCAATGATGAGGAGGAGCCCCCGCAGCCGAACACCGGAGGACAGAAGAGGTTCCCCCACAAGTGCGGATGGTGAACATGATATACGCAACCCACATCCTCAAGAGGGAGCGGAATCGTGCGTTAAGGGATGTATATGCGTTGGAGCCAGTCGCCCCAAAGTTCAACCCATAGTCCTCGTGTCCAATCACCTTCGATCGCAGGGACCATCCCACTAGTACATGTCATGGCAGATTCGCCGCACTGGTCCTAGACCCAATCATCGACGGATTTCACCTCACTCGAGTCCTTATGGACAGCGCAGCAGCCTGAACCTGCTTTATCAGGACATAGTGCGCAAAATGGGTATAGACCCTTCAAGGATCAAACCCACAAAAACGACGTTCAAAGGCGTCATACCAGGTGTAGAGGCCCATTACACAGGCTCACTCACACTGGAAGTGGTCTTCAGATCCCCGGATAACTTTCGAAGCGAGGAGTTAATCTTTGATATAGTCCCATTCCGTAGTGGCTATCATGCACTCTCGGGCGAACCACATTTGCGAGATTCAACGCGGTACCGCACTATGCATATCTCAAGCTCAAGATGCTAGGACCTCGGGGGGTCATCACAGTCAATGGAAACACAGAGTGCTCTCTCCACACGGAGGAGCACACTCCGGCCCTCGCAGCAGAAGTGCAAAGCAGCCTCTTAAGGCAATCCACCAGTTCGGCGATTAAGGACCCGGACACCTTCAAGCGCGCCCGGAGTAATCGGCAACAAGACCGCCTGGCACGTTCCGAGCTCGCATAGCAATGCGGCCCCCACCCCAGTCCCAGCCAAACGGCAAAATCCGTGCCACGCATACATAATTATGCATTGAAAATACCATGGGCACAGGTGGGGAGGGGGCACGACTACGACACGCCCCAAGACGCGGCTCAACCGCACTAGGGGCTTCCTGCTTTGTTATTTTTATTTCTTTCAGGACTTTAATCTCTGGAAGCCCCGTCCGGCAGTACGATTGCCGGACACACGATACAACAACCAAGGAGGCAGAAAGCTACGTCGCATCAAGGAATTCCCAGGTGGTCTCTGATAACGAGTGAAATACCTGCTTTAAATACCATTCCTCAGCTTGCCCTTGGAGGGGACATATCAAATAGTCCTACTTTTTTGCTTATCGCACTACTTGTATCATTCTGCTTCGACGCACCTTTTTGAATAAACAATGCATAGCACTAGACTATTATCGCATTCTTCTTATATATAATATATAGGACAAATGTTTCCTACAAGCAGTGGTAGTTACCATCACTTGCGTTTTGTATGTTGTATGTAGTATCTGTCGAAACCGAGAGTATGTACGTGTAGTATGTAGTATATAATAATGATTAGGTAGTATATATACTAATTTTTAGATAGTATGTACCATTTTTTGAGTATGCTCTTTTTTATGTACAAATATGTACGTATTTCACAAATATAAAAAAACTATGGGCTCATATGCAATTTTTTCATGTAACTTGCTTTGAAATATCTTAGATATATTATATGAACATATTTAAAATAATAAAATAGTATATATAGTACCACATGGTAGTATATGAGACATGT
>NC_041386.1:35907633-36011080 GCF_002162155.2 Triticum dicoccoides | reverse complement strand
GCAACTGTACACTCTGGTACGGCCAATACGCCAGGGGCTTAAGCGTACCCCATAATACGGCGTGAGAAGTCCGAACACTTTCGACAGTGTGGCACCCCGAACTTATAGCATTATATGCATCAGCTCCGAATCATGTCTTGGGTCAATAGTTGGGTTTTTCCGGCTCCCATGTTTTGGTACCTTACGTTCCGCTATATCGGCTAAGGTAGCACTGGGAGAACTACTGCGATTGTGCCCCGGTTCATCTGGGCTAAGCACCTTAGTAGAGAAAGCTAAAACTGACTGTCATGATAGGGCAAGAGCTGGTCGCTGTTCGAGAGGTCTCGAGTCCCTAAAGACCCATGCCGCTTAGAGCGAGGAGTCGGCTTTGTCCGACTTAAGGCGTGTATAGCGCCCCGAATTCAGCCTTCCGAATACTAGGGGCTTCGCCAAAATTTAAAACTGTAGACTTCTATGGCTAAGTGAGAGTGATAAAGCATTATAGTCTGATTGCCTTGTTTGTTGTGCTGAGCACCTCTCTCGAAGGACCCAACAATGGGAAAAAGAGTGCTCAGATTTATCCTGAACACCCCAGCACTCGTGGCATGGGGGCAGAAGCCGATGACTCACCATCTCTCAGATTTAACAAACAGCCACACAGAAGGTAATATTTTAAATTCAAACAAGCTTTGCATAGCGCATATGGACAAGTTTTCATAATACAGGATCACACAAGCAAGTTTATTCAAAAATTACATCCTTCGCACACTCGTCCGCCACAAGACGGGCACCCTTCAGGACACCCTCATAATACATTTCGGGGTGGCGATGCTCCTTGCCCTGCGGCGGCCCCTCCTTCACCAGCTTCTCGGCATCCATCTTGGCCCAGTGCACCTTCGCACGGGCAAAAGCCCAGTGTGCACCTTCAATGCAGACAGACCACTTTATGGCTTCCAGCCGTGGGTAGGCATTCACAAGCCGCCTCACCAGGCCGAAGTAGCTGTTGGGAAGGGAGTCGCTAGGCCACATCCGGACTATAAGGCCCCTCATGGCCAGTTCGACTGCCTTGTGCAGCTCGGCCAGTTGCTTCAGCTGGTCGCTCATAGGCATCGGGTGTTCGGTCCCAGTATACTGAGACCAGAACAACTTCTCCGTCGAGCTTCCCTCCTCGGCCTGGTAATATTTCGCGGCATCTGACACACTGCGGGGCAAATCTGCAAATGCTCCTGGAGAGCTCCGGACTCGGGTAAGTAACAAGTAATTTACTTTCACATGCTTGCTTTGCATATTGAATGCCTTACCCACCGCTATCTTCCCCGTCGTCTCAATCTCCTGGAGGGCCTTTTGGGCTTTAGCCTTGGCATGCTTTATGCTCTCGAGGGCCGCGGCAAGCTCGGACTCTCACATCTTCGAGTCAAGCTCCAAAGCCTCGTGCTTATTCACGAGAGCCTGGAGCTCTTGCTACACCTCGCCCACCCGTGCCTCTTGTTTTTCCCGCTCGGTGCGCTCCTTGGCCGCTTTGTTTTTGGCCTCGGACAACGCTTGCTTCAGGGTCACCACTTCGGTCATGGCCCCTGGCACATTCATGATGATCCTATCATTTTTGCAACCGCATCTTTTTTATATATATATACATATATATGGACAACGCATTACTTACCTTTGTTCTCCTCGAGCTGCCTCTTGGCAAGACCGAGCTCTTTCTCGGACTGCTTGAGGTTCTGCCTTAGTACAGAGACCTCTGCAGTCAGTGCGGCTGAGGTCAGCAGTGAAGCCTGCACACACATAAAGACATACTTATATTAGAATCCTGCAGATATTATTTGATCCTCTATTCGGCCTTTCTTTGTGAACACCAAACAGAGCATCAGGGGCTACTGTCTATGTGGTAATATTTTTCCTATATTTTAAATACTTACCTCAAAGCCTGTTAGAAGGCTGGCACAGGCTTCAGTCAGTCCGCTTTTGGCGGACTGAACCTTCTTGATCACCTCACTCATAATAGTGCGGTGCTCTTCGTCGATGGAAGCGCCGCGAAGCGCTCCTAGTAGTTCATCCGGTGCCTCTGGATGGACAGAGGCCACCGGCACGGACGGCTTGCCCCTCTTGGAAGAGGGCCGCCTGCCCATGTTCGGAAACACTGGAGGTTCCGACGCAGTGTCAGGCTGAGGGCCGAACTTGGAGCCCCTGGGAGCCTTGCTCCCTTTGCTCCTGGGGTCCGGAAGGTCGCCTTGAGGCGCCTCCGGGACTGTCTCCCCCCGGCTCGGTGCCCCTTGAGACAATACCTCGGCATTGTCCATAGGGCAAGGGGAGGAGGCGGTTGGAAGTGTATCACTATTCATGTCCGACGATGATACGTCGATACGGGCTTGGGGCGGACTGCATAATCATATTCGACGTTAGGAGAAGCAGTGCAACAAAAGTATGCTATGAGTTACTCTGGTATCCGAATACTTATGATTTTGCCAGGGGCTTGGTCCTAAGCAGCCACTCGTCTTTGCCGTCGGCGGCGGTGGTGGAACAGTCCGGAAGGAGAGTCCTTCCTTCTTGGACCCTTCGGCCTCCCCGGTTGGGGTGGCCTTCCTTTTCTTGTCTCCCCCGGCTGGAGGGGGAGAATCTTCGTCTTCCTTCTCCTCGTTTTCACGGGAGGAGTGCGCCTCGGAGTTATTGGACGATGTGTCCGATACCACCTGGCACCGGGAACTCTTTCGGGTTCCCGTGGCCTTCTTCTTGGTCTTCTCCGACACCTCGTAAGGAGCCAGAGTCCGCATCTCCGTCAGGAGAGCGTCTGCGGGGTCTTCGGGCAGAGGGGCCAGACAGTTAATCTGCTCTGATGTCTCCACCCAGTCCTGTCAAAGGCATGTGAACTCATACCCAGCACATGGTTAAGCTATGGGAAATAAATACCCTATGCACAGAGCTTACCGGATTCGCAGGGTGCTTCGCTCTTAGCCCGCGGTCCTCGGTAAGAGAAGGGGGCACCTCGGCGCCCTTGAATAGCACCTTCCAGACGTCCTTATGCGTTGTGTCGAAGAGCTCGTGTAGAGTCTGGTGCTGGGCCGGGCCGAACTCCCATAAGTTGAAAGCCCGTTGTTGACACGGGAGGATCCGGCGGAAGAGCATGACCTGGACTATGTTGACAAGCTTAAGTTTCTTGCTTGTCATGTTCCGGATACACTTCTGGAGTCCGTCCAGCTCCACTGATGAGCCCCAGGATAGGCCCTTCTCCTTCCAGGAAGTGAGCCGCGTTGGGATTCCGGATCGAAACTCGGGGGCCGCCTCCCAGTTGGCGTCGCGCGGCTCGGTGATGTAGAACCACCCCGATTGCCACCCCTTTATGGTCTCCACGAAGGAGCCCTCGAGCCAGGTAACGTTGGGAATTTTGCCCACCATGGCTCCACCGCATTCCGCTTGTTGGCCGCCTACTGCCTTCGACTTGATATTGAAGGTCTTCAGCCATAGGCCGAAGTGGGGCCGGATGCGGAGGAAAGCCTCGCACACGACGATGAACGTCCAGATGTTGAGGATGAAATTCAGGGCCAGATCATGAAAGTCCAGCCCATAATAGAACATGAGGCCATGGACGAATAGATGGAGGGGAAACCCCATTCCGCGGACGAAGTGGGGGAGGAAAACCACCCTTTCGTTAGGTTCCGGGGTAGGGACGATCTGCCCCATGGCTGGCAGCCGGTGCGCAATATCCGCGGCTAAGTATCCGGGTCCACGTAGCTTTTTGATGTGTCCCTCCATGAAGGAGGAGGCCATCCACTTGCCTCCCGCTCTGGACATGTTTGGAGAGAGTTGAGGAGAAGGATGTGGACTTGGGCGCTGGAGCTCGAGTGCGCGAGAATGGATGAGCAAGGAGGAAGAAGGCGTGGGTAGAAAAAGGTGAAACCTTATCCCCTTATAAGGGCGGACGAAACTACGCGCCCACCAGCCTGGTAAAACTTGCTTATCCCCCAAGCGCTGTAATTGATGGCGCGGTTGGGTTACCCACGTCCGTTTTGATGGGAATCCCGTAATAAGGGGACACGATCACTGCTTCGACAAGACGTGCCAAGGAAACCGCCTCACGAAACACGCTGCGATAGGTTATGAAAAACCATTCGAATAAAGACCTGGCCATGGTGTGATGTCACACTACGGGGTACGTCAGCAGATTAGATTTGTGTAAATATTATTCTCTCTACGGTAGTATGTGGAACTTGTTTTGCAGAGCAGGACACGATCCTCGTGTTCAAAATCTTCTGTGAAGTATTCGGAGGAGGAACCCGCCTTGCAATGTCGAAGACAATCTGCGCGTCAGACTTATCGTCATTGAAGCCTGGTTGAGGGGCTACTGAGGGAGTCCTGGATTAGGGGGTATCCGGACAGTCGGACTATATCCTTTGGCCGAACTGTTGGACTATGAAGATACAGGATTGAAGACTTCGTCCCGTGTCCGGATGGGACCCTCCTTGGTGTGGAAGGCAAGCTTGGCAATACAGATATTTAGATCTCCTTCCTTGTAACCGACTCTGTGTAACCCTAGCCTCCTCCGGTGTCTATATAAACTGGATGGTTTTAGTCCGTAGGACAACATATATAAAATCATACCATAGGCTAGCTTCTAGGGTTTAGCCTCTCTGGTCTCGTGGTAGATCAACTATTGTACTACTCATATTATCAAGAATAATCAAGCAGGACGTAGGGTTTTACCTCCATCAAGAGGGCCCGAACCTGGGTAAAACATCGTGTCCCCTGCCTCCTGTTACCATCCCCTTAGACGCACAGTTCGGGACCCCCTACCCGAGATCCGCCGGTTTTGACACCGACAGTTAGGTTTACCTTAATACTTTTGTTGTATTTGCGGATGCTTGCAATAGAGGTTAATCATAAGTGGGATGCTTGTACAAGTAAGGGCAGTACCCAAGCACTGGTCCACCCACATACCAAATTATCAAAGTACCGAACGCGAATCATATGAACGTCATGAAAACTACCTTGACGATAATCCCATGTGTCCTCGGGAGCGCTTTACATCATATAAGAGTTTGTCCAGGCTTGCCCTTTGCTACAAAAAGGATTGGGCCACCTTGCTGCACCTTATTTACTTTTGTTACTTGTTGCTCGTTACAAATTATCTTATCACAAAACTATCTGTTACCACTTATTTCAGTACTTGCAGAGAATACCTTGCTGGAAACCGCTTATCATTTCCTTCTGCTCCTCGTTGGGTTCGACACTCTTAGTTATCGAAAGGACTACGATAGATCCCCTATACTTGTGGGTCATCAAGACTCTTTTCTGGCGCCGTTGTCGGGGAGTGAAGCGCCTTTGGTAGGTGTAATTTGGTAAGGAAAAATTTATATAGTGTGCTGCAATTTATTGTCACTTGTTACCATGGAAAGTAATCCTCTAAGGGGCTTGTGCGGGGTATCTTCACCCCGACCAGTAGAGCAAAGAGTTGCTCCTCAACCTACTGAACCTACTGAAAATGAAAATGAAAATGAAAATGCTTGCTTTGAAGTTCCTTCGGGTATGATAGGAAAACTACTAGCTAATCCTTTTTTAGGAGATGGAACAAAACATCCTGATGAACATCTGATATATGTGGATGAAGTTTGTGGATTATTTAAGCTTGCAAGTGTGCCCGGAGATGTTGTTAAGAAGAAGGTCTTCCCTTTATCTTTTAGGGGAGATGCATCGACATGGTACACGCTATGTGATGATATGGGGTCTTGGAATTACAAACGATTGAAATTGGAATTTCATCAGAAGTTTTATCCTATGCATCTTGTTCATCATGATCGCAATTATATATATATATATATATATATATATATATATATATATATATATATATAATTTTTGGCCTCGCGAAGGAGAAAGCATCGCTCATGCTTGGGGGAGGCTTAAATCAATGTTATATTCATGCCCCAATCATGAGCTCTCAAGAGAGATGATTATTCAAAAAATTTATGCTCGGCTTTCTGGTAACAATCGCACCATGATTGATACTTCTTGTGCTGGCTCTTTTATGATGAAGACTATTGAATTCAAATGGGATTTATTGGAAAGAATTAAACGCAACTCTGAAGATTGGGACCTCGACAATGGTAAGGAGTCAGGTATGACACCTAGTTTTGATTGTGTTAAATCTTTTATGGATACTGATATTTTTCGTAAATTTAGCACTAAATATGGACTTGACTCTGACATAGTAGCTTCTTTCTGTGAATCTTTTGCTGCTTATGTTGATCTCCCCAAGGAGAAGTGGTTTAAATATCATCCTCCCATAGAAGTAAAAGTAGCTACACCTATTAAAGTTGAAGAAAAGACTATCACTTATAATGATCCTATTGTTCCTACTTCTTATGTTGAGAAACCACCTTTCCCCGTTAGGATAAAGGATCATGCTAAAGCTTTTAACTATGGTTTGTAAAAGCAATTTTAAAACATATACACCTCCTGAGCAAGTTAAAGTTGAACCTAATATTGCTATCTTTAAAGATCTCTTGTCTGATAATATTGATGGGCATGTTATTTATTTCTATGATGAAACTACTAGAATTGCTAAACCCCATGATAAAGATAAACCTAGACCTATGGTAGCCATGCCTGTTATTTCTGTTAAAATAGGAGATCATTGTTATCATGGCTTATGTGATATGGGTGCTAGTGCTAGTGCAATACCTTATTCCTTATACAAAGAAGTTATGCATGATATTGCACCTGCTGAGATGGAAGATATTGATGTCACAATTAAACTTGCCAATAGAGATACTATTTCACCAATGGGAATTGTTAGAGATGTTGAAGTCTTGTGTGGGAAAACTAAATATCCTGTTGATTTTCTTGTTCTTGGTTCCCCACAAGATAGATTTTGTCCCATTATATTTGGTAGACCCTTCTTAAATATTGTTAATGCTACCATAGATTGCAAAAGAGATGTTGTTACTATCGGTTTAATTTTTCTAAATGTAGTAGACAACACCGTGAAGAAGAATTACCTAGTAAGGATGAAATTATTGGTCTTGCTTCTATTGTCATACCTCCTAGTGATCCTTTAGAACAATACTTGCTAGACCATGAAAATGATATATTTATTAATGAAAGAAGGGAATTAGATGAAGTATTCTTTAAACAGGAACCTATTCTGAAAAACAATTTACCTGTTGAAATCCTAGAGGATCCTTCTCCACCCAAGGGTGATCCCGTGTTTGAGCTTAAACCATTACCTGATACTCTTAAATATGCTTATCTTGATGAGAAAAAGATATATCCTGTTATTATTAGTGCTAACCTTTCAGAGCATGAGGAAGAGATATTATTGAAAACTCTGAAGAAGCACCGCTCTGCTATTGGGTATACTCTTGATGATCTTAAGGGCATTAGTCCCACTCTATGTCAACATAAAATTAATTTGGCAGAAGATGCTAAACCAGTTCGTGATCATCAATGCCGGCTGAATCCTAAAATGAAAGAAGTGGTAAGAAAGGAGATACTAAAGCTCCTTGAGACATGTATAATTTATCCCGTTGCTGATAGTCAGTGGGTAAGCCCTGCCCATTGTGTCCCTAAGAAGGGAGGTATTACTGTTGTACCTAACGATAAAGATGAATTGATTCCTCAAAGAATTATTACAAGTTATAGGATGGTAATTGATTTTCGCAAATTAAATAAGCTACTAAAAAGGATCATTACCCCTTACCTTTTATCGATCAAATGCTAGAAAGATTGTCCAAACATACACATTTTTGCTTTCTAGATGGTTATTCTGGTTTCTCTCAAATACCTGTGTCAGCCAAAGATCAATCAAAGACTACTTTTACATGCCCTTTTGGTACTTTTACTTAAAGACATATGCCTTTTGGTTTATGTAATGCACCTGCTACCTTTCAAAGATGCATGATGGCTATATTCTATGACTTCTGTGAAAAGGTTTGTGAGGTTTTCATGGACGACTTTTTCGTCTATGGATCTTCTTTTGTTGATTGCTTGAGCAACCTTGATCGAGTTTTGCAGAGATGTGAAGAAACTAATCTTGTCTTGAATTGGGAAAAGTGCCACTTTATGGTTAATGAAGGTATTGTCTTGGGGCATAAAGTTTCTGAAAGAGGTATTGAAGTTGATAAAGCCAAGGTTGATGCTATTGAAAAGATGCCATGTCCCAAGGACATCAAAGGTATAAGAAGTTTCCTTGGTCATGCCGGTTTTTATAGGAGGTTCATCAAGGACTTCTCAAAAAAATCTCGGCCTCTGACTAATTTATTACAAAAATATATACCATTTGTCTTTGATGATGATTGTGTAGAAGCATTTGAAATACTTAAGAAAGCATTGGTTTTTGCACCTATTGTTCGGCCACCTGATTGGAAGTTACCCTTTGAAATTATGTGTGATGCTAGTGATGATGCTGTAGGTGATGTTCTAGGACAAAGAGTTGATAAGAAACTAAATGTTATTCAATATGCTAGTAAAACCCTAGACAATGCTCAAAGAAATTATGCTACCACTGAAAAAGAATTCTTAGCAGTTGTATTTGCTTGTGATAAGTTCAGACCTTATATTGTTGATTCTAAAGTAACTATTCACACTGATCATGTTGCTATTAAATATCTCATGGGAAAGAAAGATGCTAAACCTAGACTTATTAGATGGGTTCTCTTGCTACAAGAATTTGACTTACATATTGTTGATAGAAAGGGAGCTGAGAACCCCGTTGCAGACAACTTGTCTAGGTTAGAAAATGTGGCTGATGACCCACTACCTATTGATGATAGCTTTCCTGATGAGCAACTAAATGTCATAAATGCTTCTCATACTGCTCCATGGTATGCTGATTATGCTAATTACATTGTTGCTAAGTTTATACCACCTAGTTTCACATTCCAGCAAAAGAAAAAGTTCTTCTATGATTTGAGGCATTACTTTTGAGATGACCCAGATCTTTATAAAGAAGGACTAGATGGTGTTATTAGACGTTGTGTACCTGAGCATGAACAGGAACAGATCCTACGCAAGTGTCACTCCGAAGCTTATGGAGGATACCATGCTGGAGATAGAACTGCACATAAGGTACTACAATCTGGTTTTTATTGGCCTACTCTCTTCAAGGATGCCCGTAAGTTTGTATTATCTTGTAATGAATGTCAAAGAATTGGTAATATTAGTAGACGTCAAGAAATGCCTATGAATTATTCACTTGTTATTGAACCATTTGATGTTTGGGGCTTTGACTATATGGGACCTTTTCCTTCCTCTAATGGTTATACACATATTTTAGTTGCTGTTGATTACGTTACTAAGTGGGTAGAAGCTATTCCAACTAGTAGTGCTGATCATAACACTTCTATTAAAATGCTTAAATAAGTTATTTTCCAAGATTTGGAGTCCCTAGATATTTAATGACTGATGGTGGTTCACATTTTATTCATGGTGCTTTCCGTAAAATGCTTGCTAAATATGATGTTAATCATAGAATTGCATCTCCTTATCACCCTCAGTCTAGTGGTCAAGTAGAATTGAGTAATAGAGAACTCAAATTAATTTTGCAAAAGACTGTTAATAGGTCTAGAAAGAATTGGTCCAAGAAACTTGATGATGCATTACGGTCCTATAAAACTGCATATAAAAATCCTATGGGTATGTCTCCGTATAAAATGGTCTATGGAAAAGCATGTCACTTACCTCTCGGACTAGAACACAAGGCTTATTGGGCTATTAAAGAACTTAATTATGATTTTAAACTTGCCGGTGAGAAGAGGTTATTTGATATTAGCTCACTTGATGAATGGAGAACCCAAGCCTATGAAAATGCCAAGTTATTTAAAGAAAAAGTTAAAACATGGCATGACAAAAGGATACAAAAGAGTGAGTTTAATGTAGGTGATTATGTATTGCTATACAACTCTCGTTTAAGATTTTTTGCAGGAAAACTTCTCTCTAAATGGGAAGGTCCTTACGTTATCGAGGAGGTCTAACGTTCTGGTGCCATAAAAATCAACAACTTCGAAGGCACAAATCCGAAGGTGGTGAATGGTCAAAGAATCAAACATTATATCTCAGGTAATACCATAAATGTTGAAACCAATGTTATTGAAACCGTAAACCCAGAGGAATACATAAGGGACACTTTCCGGAATGTTTCAGACTTCGAAAAGGAATAGGTATGTGGTACAGTAAGTAAACCGACTCCAAAACAGTTTTTAAGGCAATATTTCTCCGTTTTGGAATATTTAGAAAAATAGAAAAATAAGTAGCAGTCCGGGAAGGACACGAGGGCTCCACGAGGGTGGAGGGCGCGCCCTACCCTACTGGGCGCGCCCCCCTACCTCGTGGGCACCTCATGTGCTCTCCGGACTCCGTTTTCGTACACGACACGTATTTTGGTCCGTAAAAATTCATTATATAATCTCCCGAGGGTTTTGACTCCTGTATAACGCAAAAATCTCCTGTCTTTGTTACGAGCTGTTTTTTCTGACAAATCCAGGTCGTCATGTCGTCTTCAAGTGCCCCCAAGGACCAGTTCTTCGAGAAGGTCATCAACCCCTACCTCACAGAAGTGCTGCAACACCCTCAAACCATAGAGATGCGTGAGGGGTTGTTGCACATCCGTGATGCTGAGGGGCCAAGGAAGACCGGAAGCACGGAGGCCAGGCTCGAGGCATTGGAGCAAGAAGTTTTCAAGTGTCAGGAGATGGTGGAGCGTGGACTTGATTCCAATCACATTATGATCACGGAGTTCACCAACAACCACAAGCTAGACGTCAAGGACATTGGGGAGGCCATCTTCAAGCTTCATGAGAAAATCGAGCACCTCCAAGCCCAGATTTATGACCTGCAAAACCAAAACTGTGAGTATGAATATAGATTCAAGAGGATGAGTTTGGCTGCAGATTTAAGGTGTCAGGAGACTTGATCATCCTTCTATGATGGTGAGCCTATGCCCTGGAAGAAGGACGACAAGCCTACACCATCAACAAAATCACCACCGTCTCCACCAACAAAGAAGAATTGAGTATCTGGTATGGGCACTCAACTTGGCAACTGCCAAGCTTGGGGGAGTGCCCCGGTATCATATCACCATCACTTTATCTTTACCATTTTTCTTAGTTCGATCCTTTTGGTAATACCTTGATGTAGTATAATAAAAGTTCTTAGTGTGATCTAGTAGTGAGTTTTGCTTTGTCATCCTTCTATGTAATCGAGTTCGTGAGCTATATAATAAAGATTAGTGTTGAGTCAAGGGCTTGATTATTTTTCCATGATCCTAAGTGAATAAAAGAAAAGAGAAAGAAATCAAAAGAAACAAAGAGATCATGTGAGTCTTATGGAGAGTAATGAGCTCACATAGAAAAGTATGATGAGTAAAAGTTGTTGAGGGTTGACAAACATAGTTTTGGTCATCGTTGCAATTAATAGCAAGTAATAAAGAAAGAGAGGTCTTCACATATAAATATACTATCTTGGACATCTTTTATGATTGTGAGCACTCATTAAAATATGACATGCTAAAAGAGTTGACATTGGACAAGGAAGACAACGTAATGGGTTATGTTTTCTTACATCTGAGATGAATTATATTGTCTTGGATCTTCCAACATGATGAGCTTGCCTTTCCCCCTCATGCTAGACAAATTCATTGCACCAAGTAGAGATACTACTTGTGCTTCCAAATACCCTTAAACCAGTCTTGCCATAAGAGTCCACCATATCTACCTATGGATTGAGTAAGATCCATCAAGTAAGTTGTCATTGGTGCAAGCAATAAAAAATGCTCTCTAAATATGTATGATTGATTGGTGTGGAGGAAATAAGCTTTATACGATCGTGTGATATGGAAATAATAAAAGCGACAGACTGCATAATAAAGGTCCATATCACAAGTGGCAATATAAAGTGACGTTTTTTCGCATTAAGATTTTTTGCATCCTGTTGGGGAACGTAGTAGTTTCAAAAAATTTCCTACGCACACGAAAGATCATGGTGATGCATAGCAAGGAGAGGGGAGAGTGTTGTCCATGTACCCTCTCAGACCGAAAGCGGAAGCGTTAGCACAACGCGGTTGATGTAGTCGTACGTCTTTATGATCCGACCGATCAAGTATCAAACGCACGGCACCTCCGAGTTCTGCACACGTTCAACTCGATGACGTCCCTCGAACTCCGATCCAGCCGATTGTTGAGGGAGAGTTTCATCAGCACGAAGGCGTGGTGATGATGATGATGTTCTACTGACGCAGGGCTTCGCCTAAGCACCGCTATGATATGATCGAGGTGGATTATGATGGAGGGGGGCACCGCACACGGCTAAGAGATCAAGAGATCAATTGTTGTGTCTTTGGGGTGCCCCCTGCCCCCGTATATAAAGGAGTGGAGGAGGGGGAGGTACGGCCCTCTCTATGGCGCAGCCTAGGGGAGTCCTACTCCCACCAGGAGTAGGATTCCCCCTTTCCTAGTAGAACTAGGAGCCCTTCCAAGTAGTAGGAATAGGAGGGAAGGGAAGGGAAGGGAAAAGGAGAAGGAAGGAAGGGGGCGCCCCCCTCCCTAGTCCAATTCGGACCAGCCCATGGGGAGGGGTGCGGCCACCCTTTGACGCCTTTCTCTCCTTTCCCATATGGCCCATTAAGGCCCAATACGAATTCCCGTAACTCCCCGGTACTCCCGAAAATACCCGAATCACTCGGAACCTTTCTGATACCTGAATCGATCTTTACGTCTCGACCATTTCCAGACTCCTCGTCATGTCCCCGATCTCATCTGGGACTCCAAAATCCTTCGGTACATCAAAACACATAAACTCATAATATAACCGTCATCGAACTTTAAGCATGCGGACCCTACGGGTTCGAGAACTATGTAGACATGGCCGAGACACGTCTCCGGTTAATAACCAATAGCGAACCTGGATGCTCATATTGGCTCCCACATATTCTACGAAGATCTTTATCGGTTAAACCGCATAACAACATACGTTGTTCCCTTTGTCATCGGTATGTTACTTGCCCGAGATTCGATCGTCGGTATCTCAATACCTAGTTCAATCTCGTTACCGGCAGGTCTCTTTACTTGTTCCGTAATACATCAACCCGCAACTAACTCATTAGTTGCAATGCTTGCAAGGCTTAAGTGATGTGCATTACCGAGTGGGCCCAGAGATACCTCTCCGACAATCGGTGTGACAAATCCTAATCTCGAAATACGCCAACCCAACAAGTACTTTCGGAGACACATGTAGAGCACCTTTATAATCACCCAGTTACGTTGTGACGTTTGGTAGCACACAAAGTGTTCCGCCGGTAAACGGGAGTTGCATAATCTCATAGTCATAGGAACATGTATAAGTCATGAAGAAAGCAAGAGCACCAAACTAAACGATCAAGTGCTAAGCTAACGGAATGGGTCAAGTCAATCACATCATTCTTCTAATGATGTGATCCTGTTAATCAAATGACAACTCATGTCTATGGTTAGGAAACATAACCATCTTTGATCAACGAGCTAGTCAAGTAGAGGTATACTAGTGACACTCTGTTTGTCTATGTATTCACACATGTATTATGTTTCCGGTTAATACAATTCTAGCATGAATAATAAACATTTATCATGATATAAGCAAATAAATAATAACTTTATTATTGCCTCTAGGGCATATTTCCTTCAGTCTCCCACTTGCACTAGAGTCAATAATCTAGTTCACATCGCCATGTGATTTAATACCAATAGTTCACATCACCATGTGATTAACACTCATAGTTCACATTGACATGTGACCAACACCCAAAGGGTTTACTAGAGTCAATAATCTAGTTCACATCGCTATGTGATTAACACCCAAAGAGTACTAAGGTGTGATCATGTTTTGCTTGTGAGAGAAGTTTAGTCAACGGGTCTGCCACATTCAGATCCGTAAGTATTTTGCAAATTTCTATGTCAACAATGCTCTGCACGGAGCTACTCTAGCTAATTGCTCCCACTTTCAATATGTATCCAGATTGAGATTTAGAGTCATCTGGATCAGTGTCAAAATTTGCATCGACGTAACCCTTTACGACGAACCTTTTTGTCACCTCCATAATCGAGAAACATATCCTTATTCCACTAAGGATAATTTTAACCGCTGTCCAGTGATCTACTCCTAGATCACTATTGTTCTTCCTTGCCAAAAATAGTGTAGGGTATACAATAGATCTGGTACACAACATGGCATATTTTATAGAACATATGGCCAAGGCATAGGGAATGACTTTCATTCTCTTTCTATCTTCTGCCGTGGTCGGGCTTTGAGTCTTACTCAGTTTCACACCTTGTAACACAAACAAGAACTCTTTCTTTGACTGTTCCATTTTGAACTACTTCAAAATCTTGTCAAGGTATGTACTCATTGAAAAACTTATCAAGCGTCTTGATCTATATCTTAGATCTTGATGCTCAATATGTAAGCAGCTTCACCGAGGTCTTTCTTTGAAAAACTCCTTTCAAACACTCCTTTATGCTTTGCAAAATAATTCTACATTATCTCCGATCAACAATATGTCATTCACATATACTTATCAGAAATACTGTAGTGCTCCCACTCACTTTCTTATAAATACAGGCTTCACCGCATGTATGTATAAAACTATATGCTTTGATCAACTTATCAAAGCGTATATTCCAACTCCGAGATGCTTGCACCAGTCCATAGATGGATCGCTGGAGCTTTCATATTTTGTTAGCACCTTTAGGATTGACAAAACTTTCTTGTTGCATCATATACAACTCCTCTTTAATAAATCCATTAAGGAATGTAGTTTTGTTTATCCATTTGCCAGATTTCAGAAAATGTGGCAATTGCTAACATGATTCTGACAGACTTAAGCATAGATACGAGTGAGAAACTCTCATTGTAGTCAACACTTTGAACTTGTCGAAAACCTTTTGCGACAATTCTAGCTTTGTAGATAGTAACACTACTATCAGCGTCCGTCTTCCTCTTGAAGATCCATTTAATCTCAATGGCTCGCTGATCTTTGGGCAAGTCAATCAAAGTACACACTTTGTTCTTATACATGGATCTCATCTCAGATTTCATGGCCTCAAGCCATTTCGTGGAATCTGGGGTCATCATTGCTTCCTCATAGTTTGTAGGTTCATCATGGTCAAGTAACATGACCTACAGAACAGGATTACTGTACCACTCTGGTGTGGATCTCGCTCTGGTTTACCTACGAGGTTCGGTAGTAACTTGATCTGAAGTTACATGATCATCATCATTAGCTTCCTCACTAATTGGTGTAGTAGTCACAGGAACAGATTTTTGTGATGAACTACTTTCCAATAAGGGAGCAGGTACAGTTACCTCATCAAGTTCTACTTTCCTCCCACTCACTTCTTTCGAGAGAAACTCTTTCTCTAGAAAGGATCCATTCTCAGCAATGAATATCTTGCCTTCGGATCTGTGATAGAAGGTGTACCCAACATTTTCTTTTGGGTATCCTATGAAGACGCACTTCTCCGATTTGGGTTTGAGCTTATCAGGTTGAAACTTTTTCACATAAGCATTGCAACCTCAAACTTTAGGAAACGACAGCTTAGGTTTCTTGCCAAACCATAGTTCATACGGTGTCATCTCAACGGATTTAGATGGTGCCCTATTTAACGTGAATGTAGCTGTCTCTAATGCATAACCCCAAAACGATAGTGGTAAATTGGTAAGAGACATCATAGATCGCACCTTATCTAATAAAGTACGGTTACGACGTTCGGACACACCATTACACTGTGGTGTTCCAAGTGGCGTGAGTAGTGAAACTATTTCACATTGTTTTAACTGAAGGCCAAACTCGTAACTCAAATATTTTACTTCTGCGATCATATCGTAGAAACTTTTATTTTTGTTACGATGATTCTCCACTTCACTCTGAAATTCTTTGCACTTTTAAAATGTTTCAGACTTGTGTTCCATCAAGTAAATATACCCATATCTGCTCAAATCATCTGTGAAGGTCAGAAAAATAACGATACCCGCCGCGAGCCTCAATACTCATCGAACTGTATACATCAGTATGTATGATTTCCAACAAGTCTGTTGCTCGCTCCATTGTTCCGGAGAACGGAGTCTTAGTCATCTTGCCCATGAGGTATGGTTCGCAAGCATCAACTGATTCATAATCAAGTGATTCCAAAAGCCCATCAGCATGGATTTTCTTCATGCGCTTTACACCAATATGACCTAAACGGCAGTGCCACAAATAAGTTACACTATCATTATTAACTTTGCATATTTTGGCTTCAATATTATGAATATGTGTATCACTACGATCGAGATCCAACGAACCATTTTCATTGGGTGTATGACCATAGAAGGTTTTATTCATGTAAACAGAACAACAATTATTCTCTAACTTAACTGAATAATCGTTTTGCAATAAACATGATCAAATCATATTCATGCTCAACGCAAACACCAAATAACATTTATTTAGGTTTAACACTAATCCCGAAAGTATAGGGAGTGTGCGATGATGATCATATCAATGTTGGAACCATTTCCAATACACATCGTCATTTCACCCTTAACTAGTCTCTGTTCATTCTGCAACTCCTGTTTCGAGTTACTATTCTTTGCAACTGAACTAGTATCAAATACTGAGGGGTTGCTATAAAAACTAGTAAAGTACACATAAATAACATGTATATCAAATATACCTATGTTCACTTTGCCATCCTTCTTATCCGCCAATTACTTGGGGTAGTTCCGCTTCTAGCGATCAGTCCCTTTGCAGTAGAAGCACTTAGTCTCAGGCTTAGGTCCAGACTTGGGCTTCTTCACTTGAGCAGCAACTTGCTTGCCGTTCTTCTTTAAGTTCCCCTTCTTTCCTTTGCCCCTTTTCTTGAAACTAGTGGTCTTGTCAACCATCAACACTTGATGTTTTTCTTGATTTCTACCTTCGTTAATTTCAGTATCACGAAGAGCTTGGGAATCGTTTCCGTTATCCCTTGCATATTATAGTTCATCACGAAGTTCTAGTAACTTGGTGATGGTGACTAGAGAATTATGTCAATCACTATTTTATCTGGAAGATTAACTCCCACTTGATTCAAGCGATTGTAGTACCCAGACAATCTGAGCATATGCTCACTGCTTGAGCTATTCTCCTCCATCTTTTAGCTATAGAACTTGTTGGAGACTTCATATCTCACAACTCGGGTATTTGCTTGAAATATTAACTTCAACTCCTGGAACATCTCATATGGTCCATGATGTTCAAAATGTCTTTGAAGTCCCGATCTAAGTTGTTTAAGCATGGTGCACTAAACTATCAAGTAGTCATCATATTGAGCTAGCCAAATGCTCATAACATTTGCATCTGCTCCTGCAATAGGTCAGTCACCTAGCGGTGCATCAAGGACATAATTCTTCTGTGCAGCAATGAGGATAAACCTCAGATCACGGATCCAATCCGCATCATTGCTACTAACATCTTTCAACTTAGTTTTCTCTAGGAACATATCAAAAATAAAATAGGGAAGCAATAACGCGAGCTATTGATCTACAACATAGATATGCAAATACTATCAGGACTAAGTTCATGATAAATTAAAGTTCAATTAATCATATTACTTAAGAACTCCCACTTAGATAGACATCCCTCTAATCATCTAAGTGATCACGTGATCCATATCAACTAAACCATAACCGATCATCACGTGAAATGGAGTAGTTTTCAATGGTGAACATCATTATGTTGATCATATCTACTATATGATTCACACTCGACCTTTCGGTCTCCAGTGTTCCGAGGCCATATCTGCATATGCTAGGCTCGTCAAGTTTAACCTGAGTATTCTGCGTGTGCAAAATTGGCTTGCACCCGTTGTAGATGGACGTAGAGCTTATCACACCCGATCATCACGTGGTGTCTGGGCACGACGAACTTTGGCAACGGTGCATACTCAGGGAGAACACTTATACCTTGAAATTTTAGTAAGGGATCATCTTATAAAGCTACCATCGAACTAAGCAAAATAAGATGCATAAAAGATAAACATCATATGCAATCATAATATGTGACATGATATGGCCATGATCATCTTGCGCCTTTGATATCCATCTCCAAAGTACTATCATGATCTCTATCGTCACCGGCATGACACCATGATCTCCATCATCTTGATCTATATCAATGTGTCGTCACATGGTCATCTCGCCAACTATTGCTCTTGCAACTATTGCTATCGCATAGCGATAAAGTAAAGCACTTATTTGGCACTTGCATCTTATGCAATAAGGATACAACCATAAGGCTTCTGCCAATTGCCGATAACTTCAAAAAAACATGATCATCTCATACAACAACTTATATCTCATCATGTCTTGACCATATCACATCACAACATGCCCTGCAAAAACAAGTTAGACGTCCTCTACTTTGTTGTTGCAAATTTTACGTGGCTGCTATGGGCTTAGCAAGAACCATTCTTACCTACACATCAAAACCACAACGATAGTTTGTCAAGTTAGTGCTGTTTTAACCTTCTCAAGGACCGGGCGTAGCCACACTCGGTTCAAGTAAAGTTGGAGAAACTGACACCCGCTAGTCACCTGTGTGGATAGCACGGCGGTAAAACCAGTGTCGGTAAGCGTACACGTAATGTCGGTTCGGGCCGCTTCATCCAACAATACCGCCGAACCAAAGTATCACATGCTGGTAAGAAGTATGACTTATATCGCCCACAACTCACTTGTGTTCTACTCGTGCATATGACATCTACGCATAAAACCTGGCTCAGATGCCACTGTTGGGGAACGTAGTAGTTTCAAAAAAATTCCTACGCACACGCAAGATCATGGTGATGCATAACAATGAGAGGGGCGAGTGTGTCTACGTACCCTCGTAGACCAAAAGCGGAAGCGTTAGCACAACGCGGTTGATGTAGTCATACGTCTTCACGATCCGATCGATCAAGTACCGAACGCACGACACCTCCAAGTTCTGCACACGTTCAACTCGATGACATCCCTCGAACTCCGATCCAGCCGAGTGTTGAGGGAGAGTTTCGTCAGCACGACGGCATGGTGACGATGATGATGTTCTACCCACGCAGGGCTTCGCCTAAGCACCGCTACGATATGATCGAGGTGGATTATGGTGGAGGGGGGCACTGCACACGGCTAAGAGATCAAGAGATCAATTGTTGTGTATTTGGGGTGCCCCCTGCCCCCGTATATAAAGGAGTGGAGGAGGGGGAGGGCTGGCCCTCTCTATGGAGCGCCCTAGGGGAGTCCTACTCCCACCGCGAGTAGGATTCCCCCTTTCCTAGTAAAACTAGGAGCCCTTCCAAGTAGTTGGAGTAGGAGGGAAGGAAAGGGAAGTGAAAAGGAGAAGGAAGGCAGGGGGAGCCCCCCTCCCTAGTTCAATTCGGACCAGCCCATGGGGAGGGGTGCGGCCACCCTTTGAGGCCTTTCTCTCCTTTCCCGTATGGCCCAATAAGGCCCAATACGAATTCCCGTAACTCCCCGGTACTCCCGAAAATACCCGAATCACTCGGGTCCTTTCCGATGTCCGAATATAGTCGTCCAATATATCGATCTTTATGTCTCGACCATTTCGAGACTTCTCGTCACGTCCCCGATCTCATCCAGGACTCCGAACTCCTTCGGTACATCAAAACACATAAACTCATAATATAACCGTCATCGAACTTTAAGCGTGCAGACCCTGCGGGTTCGAGAACTATGTAGACATGACCGAGACACGTCTCCGGTCAATAACCAATAGCGGAACCTAGATGCTCATATTGGCTCCCACATATTCTATGAAGATCTTTATCGGTCAAACCACATAACAACATACGTTGTTCCCTTTGTCTCGGTATGTTACTTGCCCGAGATTCGATCTTCGGTATCTCAATACCTAGTTCAATCTCGTTACCGGCAGGTCTCTTTACTCGTTCCGTAATACATCAACCCGCAACTAACTCATTAGTTGCAATGCTTGCAAGGCTTAAGTGATGTGCATTACCGAGTGGGCCCAGAGATACCTCTCCGATAATCGGAGTGACAAATCCTAATCTCGAAATACGCCATCCCAACAAGTACCTTCGGAGACATATGTAGAGCATCTTTATAATCACTCAGTTACGTTGTGATGTTTGGTAGCACACAAAGTGTTCCTCTGGTAAACGGGAGTTGCATAATCTCATAGTCATAGGAACATGTATAAGTCATGAAGAAAGCAATAGCAACAAACTAAATGATCAAGTGCTAAGCTAACGGAATGGGTCAAGTCAATCACATTATTCTCCTAATGATGTGATCCCGTTAATCAAATGACAACTCATGTCTATGGTTAGGAAACATAACCATCTTTGATCAACGAGCTAGTCAAGTAGAGGCATACTAGTGACACTCTGTTTGTCTATGTATACACACATGTATTATGTTTCCGGTTAATACAATTCTAGCATGAATAATAAACATTTATCATGATATAAGGAAATAAATAATAACTTTATTATTGCCTCTAAGGCAGATTTCCTTCACATCCAACCATAAAAGCGCATGACAACCTCTGCTTCCCTATGCGAAGGGCCTATCTTTTACTTTTATCTCCTACATTGCATAGGAGTCATGATGATTTTTACCCTTCCTTTTTACATTTTATCCTTTGGCAAGCACAATATGTTGGAAAGATCATGGTATATATGGCTAATTGGATGTGAGTTTTCATGAACTATTACTGTTGACATTACCCTTGAGGTAAAACGTTGGGAGGCAAAACTATAAGCCCCTATCTTTCTCTGTGTCCAGTTAAAACTTCATACTCATAAGTATTGCGTGAGTGTCAGCAATTGTGAAAGACTATATGATAGTTGAGTATGTGGACTTGCTGAAAATCTCTTATACATTGACTCTTTCCTATGTTATGATAAATTGCAATTGCTTCAATGACTGAGACTATAGTTTGTTAGTTTTCAATGAAGTTTAATATTCATACTTGATATTGTGATTGAATTATTACTCTAGCATTAGAGATTATATGACAAGAATTATATAAGATGTTGTTCTAAGAATGATCTTGATGCCCTCATGTCCGTATTTTATTTTTATCGACACCTCTATCTCTAAACATGTGGACATATTTTTCGATTTCGGCTTTTCGCTTGAGGACAAGCGAGGTCTAAGCTTGGGGGAGTTGATACATCCATTTTGCATCATGCTTTTATATCAATATTTATTGCATTATGGGATATTATTACACACTATGTCACAATGCTTATGCCTATTCTCTCTTATTTTACAAGGTTTACATAAAGAGGGAGAATGCCGGCAGCTGGGATTCTGGGCTAGAGTTGAATTCACGGAAGATGTTTTCCAAATATATAAAAAATACTAAGAGCAAGAACTTTACCAGGGGGGCCACACCCTGCCCACGAGGGTGGGGGCGCGCCCTACCCCCTGGGTGCGCTCCCCTACCTCGTGGGCCCCCTGGTGGCCCTCCGATGGCCATCTTCTGCTATATGGAGTCTTTCATTGGGAAAAAAATCAGAAGCCATCTTCTCAGACGAAACTCTGCCGCCATGAGGCGGAACCTTAGCGGAACCAATCTAGGCCTCTGGCGGAGCTATTCTGCCGGGGAAACTTCGCTCCCGGAGGGGAAATCATCGCCATCGTCAGAACCAAAGCTCCTCTCATCGGGAGAGGGCAATCTCCGTCAACATCTTCGTCAGCACCATCTCATCTCAAAACCCTAGTTCATATCTTGTATCCAATTCTTGTCTCCAAGTCCAGGATTGGTGCTAGTAGGTTGCTACTAGTGTTAATTACTCCTTGTAGTTGATGCTAGTTGGTTTAATTGGTGGAAGATCATATGTTCAGATCCTATATGCATATTAATACCCCTCTGATTATGAACATGTTTATGCTTTGTGAGTAGTTACTTTTGTTCCTGAGGACATGGGAGAAGTCTTGCTATTAGTAGTCATGTGAATTTTGTATTCGTTCGATATTTTGATGAGATGTATGTTGTCTCTCCTCTAGTGGTGTTATGTGAACATCTACTACATGACACTTCACCATTATTTGGGCCTAGAGGGAGGCATTGGGGAGTAATAAGTAGATGATGGGTTGCTAGAGTGACAGAAGCTTAAACCCTAGTTTATGCGTTGCTTCGTAAGGGGCAGATTTGGATCCATATGTTTCATGCTATGGTTAGGTTTACCTTAATACTTTTGTTGTAGTTGCGGATGCTTGCAATAGAGGTTAATCATAAGTGGGATGCTTGTCCAAGTAAGGGCAGTACCCAAGCACCGGTCCACCCACATACCAAATTATCAAAGTACCAAACGTGAATCATATGAACGTGATGAAAACTAGCTTGACGATATTCCGATGTGTCCTTGGGAGCGCTTTACATCATATAAGAGTTTGTCCAGGCTTGTCCTTTGCTACAAAAAGGATTGGGCCACCTTGCTGCACCTTATTTACTTTTGTTACTTATTGCTCGTTACAAATTATCTTATCACAAAACTATCTGTTACCACTTATTTCAGTACTTGCAGAGAATACCTTGCTGGAAACCGCTTATCATTTCCTTCTGCTCCTCGTTGGGTTCGACAATCTTACTTATCGAAAGGACTACGATAGATCCCCTATACTTGTGGGTCATCACCTTCGCGTTTGCTATTTCTCCGTTGCCGCTTCTCTCACTGTAACCCCGAGCAGGCCACGCCTCCACTCCCGCGGCCTCAGCCCCGCCGGCTCTGCCTGCTCTGCAGCCTGTTTTGTTGTGCGTCAGTGTCGCCCTGAGAGCCGGCCCCTGTTTCACACTAGTTTGTGATATAATCATTGGATCGATGGCGGTCTTCAAGTGTTTTCTTCGATTTATTTCGGTGCTTGATCGAATAGATCACATTTCAGTGTACAGCTACAGTAGACTTTTCTCTGGGAACCTGCAGTATGTATTGGCATATGTCTTCAAACTCCCTGGCAGTTCTCCTGATTGACCGGGTATTATATATCCTCAAGAGCTATGAACCATCGTCATATCAGTGACTATGCCTTTAAAGATCAGACTACAGGCTTCTGCAGGGTTCGCCAGTGCTGAGGACATTACATGGATGGGTCATGTCTGTTGGCGTTTGCTTGATCTCTTTATTTGGTTCAGAAGAAAGGCTGGATGATAATTCATAGGGTAATGATGGCGGTGATGAAGATGCTAAAAATTCCCATGAACCAGCAACACTCTTGGCTTCAGCATATAATATTTTCAATGAGGATAACAGTCTTACGAGGACAACAGTTTTGAAAAATTGTCTACGGACGCCATATATGGATCATCTGTCATACGGATAAATCAGGTGATATCCATCTAAGATTATTTTCTTGGCACATAGTGTATTTTGTCAAAGAACAATTACTTTGGTCTGTATATTCGTATGTGCAGGACAGTCATGCACGACAAAAGTGGTTTATATCACGGCCAGGATGAACCATTGACTGTATTACTGATATAAATCATACGGGGTCATTTATAACCCACCGAGATTCAACATATTCCACCAATCCACTGGTCATATCATGGTCAAGCATGGAGAGTCTCAAGCCAACTCCTCGAGTAGTCTTAAGACTCGGGGGCTACAATGACATGACTCAACAAATCTTGCCAGTTTCAGCGGGCTCAAGAACTCCAGATCACTGGAGGGAAAATAACCCGGTCCCGGAGGCTACCGCCATATTGGTGAAAAATTTAAAGGCCGCTAGAAGATTTCCGGCTCAAAATGAGGATTCTCATTCAAAATACAGTTCAAGTGAAAATTATCTACTACAAAGCTTTGAAGCTCTCAATATCCGGTTCAATCCGGTTCAAGGGAAATCTGTCTCTCACAAAGCTTTGAAGTTCAATATCCGGTTTAAAATCCCAACTCAAGAGGAATTTATCTCTTGCAAAAAGTTGAAGGTTGCCGAGGACCTGCTGTCATGATGCGTGGTTCAAACATGGGTATCCTGCCTTACTGGCTCATCACATTATGGTCATTTGGGGGCTTCCTGATCGTACTCGAATCATAGCTGTCGGTACCCTCTTGATCGGCGCAATGCCAAAGTTTATATGGTCACTTGGGGGCTTCCTGCTCATCGAGCATAGCTGTCGGTGTCAAAACCGGCGGATCTCGGGTAGGGGGTCTCGAACTGTGTGTCTAGGCCGGATGGTAACAGGAGGCAAGGGACACGAAGTTTTACCCAGGTTCGGGCCCTCTTGATGGAGGTAAAACCCTATGTCCTGCTTGATTAATATTGATGATATGGGTGTTACAAGAGTAGATCTACCACGAGATCAGAGAGGCTAAACCCTAGAAGCTAGCCTATGGTATGATTGTATGTTGTGATTGTTGTCCTACGGACTAAAACCCTTTGGTTTATATAGACACCGGAGAGGGTTAGGGTTACACAAGGTCGGTTACAAAGGAGGAGATATCCATATACGTATTGCCTAGCTCGCCTTCCACGCCAAGTAGAGTCCCATCCGGACACGAGAGAAAGTCTTCAATCTTGTATCTTCATAGTCTAACAGTCCGGCCAATGGAGATAGTCCGGCTGTCCGGAGACCCCCTAATCCAGGACTCCCTCAGTAACCCCTGAACCAGGCTTCAATGACGATGAGTCCGGCGCGCAGTTGTCTTCGGCATTGCAAGGCGGGTTCCTTCTCCGAATACGTCACAGAAGAATTTGAATACGAGGATAGTGTCTGACCCTGCAAAATAAGTTCCACATTCCACCGTAGAGAGAATAATGTCTTCGCGGATCTAATTTGCTAGCTTGTTATGGCAACATGACGTTACGTCATGGCCCGGTGATTATTCGAACCGTTTCTTTTAACCAGCCCCGCACATAACGCGAGGCAGTTTTTTGACACGTCTTGTCAAAGCAGAGATCGTGTCCCCTTATTACGGGATTCTCATCAATACGGGCGTGGGTAACCCAACCGCGCCATCAATTGCGGCACTTGGGGGATAAGCGAGTTTTACCAGGCAAGTGGGGATGCTTAATTTTGTCCGCCCATATAAAGGGATAAGGATTCAGCTTTCTATCCACGCCTTCTTCCTCCTCTGCTCATCCGCTCCCACACACTCGAGCTCTAGCGCCCAAGCTCTCACTTCCATCTCAACCATCTCCAACCATGTCCGGAGCGGGAGGCAAGTGGATGGTCTCCTCCGTCACAGAGGGAGACGTCAAGAAACTGAGGAGAGCCGGATACCTGCCCGACGACATCGCGCACCGGCTCCCAGATGAGGAACAACTCATCCTCACCCCCAAGCCCCATCAGAGGGTGGTATTCCTCACCCATGCCCTCCGCGGACTGGGATTCCCTCTCCATCCCTTCATCCGAGGGCTCATGTTTTATTACGGCCTGGGTTTCCACGATCTGGCCCCGAACTTCATCCTCAACATCTCGGCGTTTATCATCGTGTGCGAGGCCTTCCTCCTCATCAAGCCCCACTTCGGCTTATGGCTGAAGACCTTCAACGTCAAGCCGAAGGTAGTGAGCGGCCGCCAGGCGGAGTGCGGAGGCGCCATGGTGGGCAAGATTCCCAACATCACATGGCTCAAGGGCTCCTTCGTGGATACCATAATGGCGTGGCAATCGGGGTGGTTCTATATCACCGAGCCGCGCGACCCCGCATGGGTAGCGGCCCCCGAGTTCCGATCTGGCATCCCCATGCGGCACACCTCCTGGAAAGAGAAGGGCATGTCCTGGGGTAATTCAAAAGAGCTGACCGGACTCCAGACATGTATTCAAAACATGGTGGACAAGAAGCTCGAGCTTGTCAACATAGTCCAGGTTATGCTCATCCGCCGGATACTCCCGTGCCAACAACGGGAGGTCACCTTGTGGTAGTTCAACCCGGCGCAGCACCGAACTCTGAACAGGCTCTTCGACACGACTCATGAAGATGCCTGGAGGGTGCTGTTCAAGGGCGTCGCGGTCCCTCCCCCCATTACTGAGGATTGCGGATTCAGCGCGAAGCGCCAAGCCAGTGTGGTAAGCTGTTTTACCTTTCACATGATACTTGTTTTCTATATAGAATGACTCTATGCGGGATCTAAACTCCCGTACCATTAACAGGACTGGCAGAAGATGGCCGGACAAATCGACTGTCCGGCTCCCTTGCCCGAAGGCCCTGCGGACACCCTTCTGGCGAAGATGTTGACTCCGGCCCCTTATAAGGTGCCGGAGAAGACAAAGAAGGCCAAGGGAGCTTGAAAGAGTTCCCGACGCCAGGCGTCGTCGGACTCACCGTCCGATGACTCTGCGGCGCACTCTTCCCCCGAAGACGAGGAAGAGGAAGAAGAGGCTCCCCCACCAACTGGGGGAGACAAGAAAAGGAAGGCCGCCCCAACTGGGGAGGCCGGAGGGTCCAAGAAGGGAAGGACTCTCCTTCCGGACAGCTCCACCGCCGCCGACGAGAGTGAAGACGAGTGGTTGCCTAGGGCCAAGCCCCAGGGGAGATCATAAGTATTCAGATACCAAAGTAACCCATAGGATTCCTTTGTCGCATTGCTTTCCCTAATCACCGAACATAATTGCGCAGGCCGCCACAAGCCAACTTCGAGGTATCATCGGACGGCTCCCTGGGTTCATCGGACATGGATAGCGATCCAGTCCCGACTGCCACCTCCCCTCATCCTACCGACGACACCGAGGTGTTGTCTCAAGAGGCACCGGATCGAGGGGAGACAGTCCCGGAGGCGCCTCAAGGTGACCTTCCGGACTCCAGGAGCAGAGGGGACGGGGCCCGTGAGAGCTCCGAGTTCGGCCCTCAGTCGAACACCACGCCGGAACCTCCAGCAGTTCCGGGCTCGGGCAGGTTGTCTCCTTCTAAGAGGGGTGAGACGCCTGTGCCGACGACCTCTGTCCATCCAGAGGTGCCAGACAATCTGTTGGAAGTGCTTCACAGTGCTTCCATCGAGGAGGAGCACTGCACTATCATGAGTGCGGTGATCCAGAAGGTTCAGTCCGCCAAGAGCGGATTGACTGAAGCATGTACTAGCCTTCTAACAGGCTTCGAGGTAAGTGTTTGAAAATGTAGTAGAAGTATTACCGCATAGACAGTAGCCCCTGATGCTTTGTTCGTTGTTCGCAAAGAAAAGCCGAACAGAGGATCAAATAATATCACAGGAGTCTAATATAAGTATGTCAATATGCATATGCAGGCTTCTCTGCTGGCGTCCGTCGCACTAACTGCGGAGGTCGCCGTACTGAAGCAGGACCTCGATGGGTCCAAGAAAGAGCTCGGCGTTGTCAAGAGGCAGCTCGAGGAGAACGAAGGTAAGTAATACCCCGTCTATAGATATATGTATATAAAAAGGACGCGATTGCAAGATGACAGGATCATTATATGTTTTGCCAGGGGCCACGACCGAGGTGGCGAACCTGAAGCAAGAGCTGACCAAGGCTGAAGATACAGCGGCCAAGGAGCGCACCGAGCGAGAGAGGCACGAGACTCGGGTGGGCAAGGTGCAGTAAGAGCTCCAGGCTCTCGTGACGAAGCACGAGGCGTTGGAGCTTGACTTGAAGACGCGAGAGTATGAGCTTGCCGCGGCCCGTGAGAGCGCGAAGAGTGCCAAGGTCGAGGCCCAGAAGGCCCTTTAGGAGATCGACGCGATGAAGAAGATAGCGGCGGGTAAGGCTTTCTATATGCAAAGCAAGCATGTAAAGGTGAATTACCGATTACTTACCCGAATCCGGAGCTCTTCAGGAGCATTCGCAGATTTGCCCCGCAGTGTGTCCGATGCCGCACAATTCTACTAGGCCGAGGACAGAAGCTCGACGGAGAAGCTGTTCTGGTCTCAGTATGCTGAGGCCGAACATCCGGTGCCAATGAGCGACCAGCTGAAGCAGATGGCCAAGCTACATAAGGCGGCCGTCAGGCCATGAAGGGCCTCATAGTCCGGTTGTGGCCTGGCGATGCCCTTCCGAACAGTTTCTTCAGCCTGGTGAGGCGGCTTGTGGATGCCTGCCCCTGGCTGGAGGTCGTCAAGCGATCCGTCCGCATAGAAGGTGCACGCCGGGCTTTTGCCCGTGTAAAAATGAAGTGGGTCAAGCTAGACGCCGTGAAGCTGATCAAGGAGGGGCCACCAGAGGGCAAGGAGCACCGCCACCCCGAGATGTACTACGAGGGTGTTCTACCGGGTGCCCGTCTGATCGTGGATGAGTGTTTGCAAAATGTAATATTTGAATGAGACTTGCTTGTGTTGTCCTGTATGTATGAAAACTTGTATTATGTTTGCTATGCAATGCTTGTTAGAATTTAAAATATTACCTTCTGTTTGGCTGTTTATCCAATCTGAGAGATGGCTAGTCCTCGGCTTCTGCCCCCATGCCACTAGTGCTGGGGTGTTCGGGATAAACCTGAGCACTCTTGTTCCCATGTTTGGGTCCTTCGAGGGAGGTGCTCAGCACAACGAACAAGGCAACCGGACTAATAATGCTTTATCACTCTCACTTAGCCATAGAATTCTATAATTTCAAATTTCGGCGAAGCCCCTGGTATTCAGAAGACCGAATTCGGGGCGCAATACACGCCTGTAAGCCGGACGGAGCCGGCCCGAGGGAGTCCTGGATTAGGGGGTGTCCGGATAGCCGGACTATACCTTCGGTCGGACTCCTGGACTATGAAGATACGAGATTGAAGACTTCATCCCGTGTCCGGAAGGGACTTTCCTTGGCGTGGAAGGCATGCTTGGCGATACAGATATGTAGATCTCCTACCATTGTAACCGACTCTGTGTAACCCTAGCCCTCTCCGGTGTCTATATAAACCGGAGGGTTTTAGTCCGTAGTAACAATCATACCATAGGCTAGCTTCTAGGGTTTAGCCTCCTTAATCTCGTGGTAGATCTACTCTTGTACTACCCATATCATCAATATTAATCAAGCAGGAGTAGGGTTTTACCTCCATCGAGAGGGCCCGAACCAGGGTAAAAACATCGTGTCCCTTGTCTCCTATTACCATCCGCCTAGACGCACAGTTCGGGACCCCCAACCCGAGATCCGCCGGTTTTGACACCGACATTGGTGCTTTCATTGAGAGTTCCTCTGTGCCGTCGCCATCAGGAAGGATGCCTCATCCCGTCTTTAAAGACAGTACCGTTGCTAAGGGAGCTTTGGCTGTCGGCCAAACTCTCCGGCTAGGTGGTTTCCTTATGACCGCCTGTTCGGCTGCTGTGCCGACGATGACCTCTCGTGTCATCGAAAGCAATCTTCACATCAGCTCAGAATTCGCCGAGCAGCTAGACCCAATGGAGCTCTCTTCCCTAAACGAGCTCTTGGATCACATCGCCGCCCTGGGAGTCGCTACGGATTACGACCAGATTGGGCCTAAACCTGATCTAAGAGAGATTAACTCTCCCCAGGTCACCCATCACGTTGCCGTGGTAGAGGGACAGTGCGGTGACCCTTCATCTATCTTAAGGACTAGCTATGCCCAGATTCCCGATCCCTCCAAGCCGGATACCCGCGGAGGGGAGGACATCACTCAAGACCTTAACTTAAAGTCAGGCGACGGGCTAGATTCATTGGACAGCATCCAAGAATCCAAACTTCCGAGTTCGGAAACTCCTTGGCCTCTGGGTCTCAGATTGGGTAAGGTTTCGGATTTGATTCCACCCACCCACCCATACATAAGTGATCTATCCCAAATTAGGCAAGAGCCCAAAGAAACAGTACATCATTACTGGGCCAGATTCCTCCTGGTTATGAACAGGATAAAGGACTGCTGCGAGGAAGACACCATTTCATTCTTCTGCAATAATTGCACGGACAAGGGAATCCTCAACGCCATAAGTCACTGTGATATTACACGCTTCACTGACCTGGCGTCCATAGTACGAAAGTACTGTGCGATGGAAAGCGCCTGGAAAACCGAAATAAAATTTTGGGACAATCCGGCCCTGAATACAAACCCAGTCCGAAATAAAAGGGTGCATCATCGCCAGACACCCGGGTTCAATACCAAAAAGCAAAAGCCCTCTACAGGGCACGGAACCGTACTGGAAGGATGGCTTAATGGGCCCTTTAAAATTCACAGTGCAGAGGGCGCCACACCAACTCACAGCCTTAGAGCATGTTGGATACTCCGGCAGGTGGCAAAAATTGGCAAAGATCTTCTAATTCCAGAAACCACAGAAAGCCACCCCAGAGACACCAGTATGGTATTAACAGTCTTCGAGACTTTCGCATAAAATAATATGCGAAAAAGAACACTCCGCAGCCTTGCCGAAGTCTACCAAGTAGCAACAATAAACCCATGGAGTGACACGGCTATTACTTTTAACGCCAGTGATGAACCTAAATTCCGAACAGCCCGAGCACCAGCCGCATTGGTCCTCAGTCCAATAGTGGACGACTTTCGTCTTACCAAGGTACTCATGGATGGCGGCAGCGGATTGAACCTCATTTATGAGGAAACCCTTCAAAAAAGGAAATAGACTGGAACCGCATTGAGCGAAGCAGCACAACCTTTAGAGGAATAATCCCCAGTCGGGAAGCGCGCTGTACAGGAAAAAATCACACTAGATGTGGTGTTTGGCACGCCGGATAGTTACAGGTCTGAAGAGGTCATGTTCCAAGTGGCCTCGTTCAGTAGCGGATATCACGCTCTACTAGGGCAGGAAGCGTTTACAATCTTCCAAGCAATACCCCATTATGGGTACATGGAGCTCAAGATGCCCGGGCCTAACGGAATCATCACTCTCGCTAGTGATCCGGACATAGCACTCCGCGCCGAAAACAAGACAGCCGCACTGGCCCTTGAGGCGCTATCCGAAGCCCTAGCGGCTGAGGAACTGACTGCGATGTGCTCCACGGTGAATAGGGACGATGTGATACTCAACAAAAGATCCAAGTCCACCTCCTTTAAACCGGCGGACGAAATAGTCAAATTCCAGGTCCATCCAACGGACCACAATAAAACAGCTTCCATCGGGGCACAGTTAAACCCTGATGTAGACGCCGCACTGCGAGAGTTCCTACGAGAGAACTGGGACATTTTTACCTAGCACCCTTCAAACATGCCAGGAATCCCACGCAGGCTGGCCGAACACAGCTTAAATATCCTAAAAGGATTCAAGCCAGTCAAACAGGCTCTTTGGTGTTTTTCCGAACCTAAGAGACATGCCATGGGAGAGGAACTAGCCAAGCTATTAGAGGCTGGATTCATCAAAGATATAAAACACCCGGACTGACTAGCAAACCTGGTGATGGTACCAAAGAAGGACAAATCCTGGTGCCTGTGCGTTGATTTTAAAGACCTTAACAAGGCTTGCCCAAAGGATCCCTTCCCTCTCCCCCGCATCGATCAAATTATCGACGCTACCGCAGGACACGATTCGTTGTGTTTCCTTGACGCATACTCCGGCTACCATCAAATAAAGATGGCAGAGTCAAACCAAGCCGCAACGGCATTCATCACACCATACGGCCCATTCTGCTTCAACACAATGCCTTTCGGGCTCAAAAACATCGGCGCAACATATCAGCGCATGATCCAGACATGTCTGGCAAACCAGATCGGCAAAACAGTGGAGGCATACGTAGATGATGTGGTCGTTAAAACAAGACATGTCGAATCTCTAGTAGACGACTTGAGGCTAACATTCGATAACCTCCGAACGTACGACATCAAGCTCAACCAGGAAAATGCGTTTTCGGCGTTCCAGCCGGGAAGCTCTTGGGCTTCATTGTATCCGGTAGAGGAATTGAAGCAAATCCAGCCAAGATCCGATCTCTGTCACAATTGGATATCCCGAAGGACCTCAAACAAATACAAAAAATAACCGGATGCGTGGCGGCTCTAAGCCGCTTTATCTCCCGCTTCGAAGAAAAGGCCCTACCCCTTTACCGCCTCCTTTGGCGCACCTAACACTTCGAGTGGATGGATGCAGCCACGACCAGACTCAACGAAATAAAAGCCATCTTGGCAACAAACCCCAAACATTGGCGAACCAATGCTATTATACATTGCAGCAACCCATCAGGTCGTAAGCGCAGTGCTCGTCGTCGAACGAGAAACGGACGGACAAAATTCCCCCTTTAAAAGCCGGTCTACTATGTGTCCACTGTCCTTACTCCGTGCAAGTCACGGTACCCACATTATCAAAAGATTGCATACGCGGTATTTATGGCATCCCGGAAGCTGCGACACTACTTTCAAGAGTGTTCAATAACAGTAGCCTCGGAAGTGCCACTTAACGATATTATAAACAACCGCGACGTGACGGGCCGGATTGCAAAATGGGACATTGAGCTCCTCCCGTTCAACATAACTTACAAGCCATGGTGAGCTATCAAGTCAAAAGTTTTGGCCGACTTTGTCGCAGAATGGACGGAGGCCGAACTCCCTAAAGAGTACGTCACATATTCAAACTGGGTCATGCACTTCGACGGCTCCAAAATGTTGGCCGGTCTAGGGGCTGGCGTCGTTTTGACGTCCCCCATAGGAGACACAGTTCAATACGTACTCCAGATAATGTACACAGACTCCAACAATGTAGCCGAATATGAGGCCCTTTTACATGGTCTCCGGATGGTAGTATCCATGGGCATTCAACGCCTAGAGGTGTGCAGGGACTCGAACCTCGCAATATCCCAAATAAATGGAGACTTTGATGCCAAGGATCCAAAAATGGCAGCTTATCGCAACGCCGTCCTAAAAATGTCAGCTCGGTTCAAAGGGCTCGAATTTCACCATATAGCCCGAGAAAATAATCAGGCGGCAGATGTCCTGACACGCATCGGCGCAAAACACGATGTAGTCCCCCCAACATCTTCTTGGAAAGGCTGTTCAAGCCATCCGTAGTATGGGAAGGAGAACCCGGCAATAACAGCCCAGACCCAACCGCATTGCCCGACACCGAACACTCTGACATAATTGGAGGCTCTGCCAATGAAATAACACCTTCAGCCCATGTAATAATGGTCGTCATCGCCCCGTGGACAGAACCATTCCTTGCCTACCTTACTAGGCAGGAACTCCCCGAGGACCAAAATGAGGCACGCTGCATAGTACAGCAATCTAAAGCCTATAAAGTCCATGAGGGAGAGCTTTATAAGAAAAGCACTACCGGAGTCCTTCAAAGGTGTATCTCCGAAGAGGAAGGGCGGAACCTCCTGGCTGAAATTCATGCCGGACTCGGCGGTCATCATGCTGCAGCTCGGTCCCTTGTAAGCAAGGCCTTCCATACAGGCTTTTATTGGCCGACGGCGTGGGCAGACGCCCAGGACTTAGTCTAATGATGCGTCGGTTGCCAGCTTTTTGCAAACCAAAGCCATATGCCACCCACCGCCCTCCAAACTATCCCCATCACTTGGCCCTTCGCGGTCTGGGGGCTTGACATGGTTGGACCCCTTAAAGGCGGAACCCACAAGAAAAAAATACTTACTGGTCATGGTGGATAAGTTCACCAAATGGATAGAAGCCAAGCCTGTTAAGACGGCCGAATCCGGACCGGTGATAGACTTTATATCCGGGGTTGTACACCGTTACAGCGTCCCCCACAACATCATCACTGATAATGGCACGAACTTTATGGCCGACGAGGTAAAACTCTGGTGCAAAAACATGGGCATCAAGCTCGATTATGCTTCCGTCTATCACCCACAAACTAACGGCCAGGTCGAACGTGCAAATGGTCTCATCATGAGCGGCATCAAACCCAGATTAGTGCGGTCCCTTAAGGAATCTAATATGCACTGGGTAGAGGAGCTCGACTCCGTACTCTGGGGGCTGCGGACCACGCCGAATCGCACCACCGGATACACACCGTTCTTCATGGTGTACGGCGCAGAGGTAGTTTTGCCCTGCGACATAATTCATGACTCACCTCGAGTGCGCATGTACGAAGAAAGAGAAGCCGAGCTCGATCGGCAGGACAGTTTGGATGCCTTGGAGGAAGAGCGTGACGTGGAAAAAGGTCGTTCTGCATTCTATCAACAGCAGGCTCGAAGATACCAAAGTAGAGAAGTACGGGCCAAAAATTACAACGTTGGCGAATTAGTTCTATGCCTGCCGAACAACAAAAAGGACAAACTCAAGCCCAAGAGGGAAGGTCCCTTCATAATTGACCAAGTCCTGACTGGTGGAGCGTACCGCCTGCAAGATGCATCTGATAACCGACTCGAGCCGAACCCATGGAACGCAGCCCGTCTTCGAAGATTCTATGCCTAGCGCCGGACTCTGTGTTCGTCACCTTCCTCTGTCCATTTTTTATATACTTTCTATCTTACATTTCTTTCCTTCTCCCCTCCCTCTCTCTTATAGCCTTCAAAGGCTCATAAAGTGGCGCGCTATCTACGCTCATTAAACCAGGGGGGCTTCTTTAAACAGAAGCTTATTTATACTGGCTTCATGCCCAACACATGTGTCACACTTCTGCATGTACCTTTTATTCACCATTATATGCATCGATATGACTTAAGTTTTGGCCAAGCTGGGTTGCCTGGCTCCTGTGCTTACCCCTACGTTCCCGATTGTTCGGCTAGGTGGTAAAGGGAGCACATCTGTGATTGTTACTGCCGGGTCAGCCGGATGTGTACCTCAGACTAGGTGAAGCCTGTCGGATTTCGGGTTCCGGCAGACCCTTGAGGTTCGAACACTGGGGTGCGCGTGGAGATTTTGCCTTCTATCTACCTGCACCCCTCCGCTTTGCTAAGATCTAAGCTATAGAAAGAACAGCACAAGAGACACAGGGTTTATACTGGTTCGGGCCACCGTTGTGGTGTAATACCCTACTCTAGTGTGTGGTGTGGTGGATTGCCTCTTGGGCTGATGATGATGAGCAATACAAGGAAGAACAGCCTCGCGAGGGTCTGTTCTTGGCTGGGGCGATGAACTGCTGGGAGGAGTTCAATCACCCTTCTCTCTCTCTCTCTCTCTCTCTCTCTCTCTCTCTCTCTCTGTGTGTGTGTGTGTGTGTGTGTGATGCTACTCGATCCGATCCCAACTTGTTTCGGGGTTGCCCGATTCTAGATCCCTCTACCCTTTGGGTGGCTAGTCCTATTTATAGGCAAAGGCCCTGGGCCTCTTCCCAAATATTGAGCGGGAAGGGCGCCAACAATTGGCCATTTTGAAGGGGAACATCTGGTACACTTATCCTGACTAAAGTTGGTCCTCGCCTGCCAAAGGCTCTGGTGGTGACGCTGGCTTGGGCTCCACAATGACTTCCTCCCTGCTGTTGGACTGGTCTTGGTCTCGTTGCACCAAAATGGGTGCCTTTGCTTGATGCTCTCGCCTGCGCTTGCTCCCTTTGCACCAAAGAGGAAAGGAGGACACTGTGCAGCTGGCGCCCGCCTGGCGCCTTTGGTCGTCATGGCTTGCGTCATGGGCACCTCATGAGGTACCCCGCCTTGATCTCTCCGCCTCCTCGCGAGCCAGCCTGATGAGGCCGTGCCTGAGGAAGTTCCGTCTTGTCCGCCCCGTGAGGCTTGGCCCCTCGCGAAGGTCTTGGGTCTGTGTTGATGAAGATGGGCCATGCTGGGCCCCTCTTTGAGCCACGCCACAGGCCGCAGGCAGGCAAGTCTGGGGACCCCCGTTCCTAGAACGCCGACAGTAGCCCCCGGGCCCAAGGCGCACCCAGACTTGGCCGTGCAGGGAGGCGAAAGGGCAAGAGCGAAGCGCCTTGGGCCCTAACAGCCTGCGGCCTTGGGCGACGCGTGGCGGTTGATTGGACATGGGCATCTCCACTTCCCCACGGCGCCTTGGCAACTGCACGAATTGGACAAGTCCCTGCATGCAAAGCGGATCATGATTACCTACGATCATGGAGGTCGGCGGTTGGCCTTCACCGGCCATAAGTATGGAACGGCGCGCGCCCTTCCAGTCCATCCCTTCTTGCTTCTCCTTCTTCCTCATGGCCCCGTCGAGGAGGTTCTCGGCTGCAGAGAAGGGGAAGGCTCTCCAGGTTGAGCCTGCCTCTCCCCCGCCCAAGCGCGGCCGAGGGCGCCCTCGCAAACATCCTGTGGCCACCACGGCAGCTCCCCGCGGCCGTGGAAACGATTTCTAGCTCGGTAACGGGCGGACTGCTGCGGCCGGGGGGCGCGCTTCGGTCGCATGTTCCCCTAGGCCGCGCTTTCGCACTGCACAAGTGCTGCCGGAGTTCGTTGTGTGGGCGGCGGAGCCGACTAGCACCCGGCTTCAACTTCCTCGCTTCCTCCTCGGCGAGCTCCCGGCCGGCGCCCCGGGCGGCCTCTGGCTTCAGGCAGACGGCTGCTGCAGCCGGGCCTCATGGGCTTCACTGGAGGTCTCCGCAGCCGGGAGCCTGGCCTTCACCCGCGGTTGGCAGACGTTTGCCCGCGCGCGTGGCCTGAGCCGTCGGTGCACCCTGCACTTCAAGTTTGACGGCGATGCCACCCTCTACGTGAGGGTGTTTGGGGAAGATGGTCGCCGCGCAGGGTGCTGCCCTGAGGACGACGACCGCGGCCAGGAACCCAGCCCCGGCGATGATGGAGAGGACAGCGCTCACGTGACTGCGGCGCTCAGGGTTCCCCAAGCTTCACGGTTCTTCTTTAGGCGGCGACTCTTCTAGCGGTGGCCGCGGTCAGCCTCCACGCCGTCGTACCTGCTTGGGAGGTGGTAGCGTGTCTGCCCACCGTCGCGCCTCGGTGAAGCGCGAGATGGAGTCTGCCTGAGCCCCGGAGGCAGCTCGAGTCTTCCCTGCAGGCCGGTGTGAGGCGGGCTGCGCCTGATTTGTTCTTTCTTTTCCTTTTTCCTGCGTAAAAAGACAGTAGCGTGGAGCCCCGCGGGGGCGTGTTTGGGTTATTGCTGTTAATCATCGCTTTGCTTCCGTTATTGTGCCTTCCGGCTACGTGCCCGCGCGTGGATAGTTCCCGGCCCCAGCCGTGGGGGGGCGACCGACGCAGGCCCTGTGTTCGTGTCGCGGTGCCCGTGGGGCACAGACTAGAGGGGTGCTCCTGTAATGGACCCAGGTCGCGAAACCTTTGAACGACTAGGACAGGAACACTCGCGAGGGCGCTCAGCTGCCCCCCTCGCGAGGCCTTGCATAAGAGAAATCGAGGCAGGAGAGTGAAAAGTCGAAGAACCACAAGCCAAAGACGGCAACAGCTTCAACCAAACTTCGAATGAGAATGAACAAGCCAACTGCGGAAAGCAAATGAAAAAGCCGCGTCCGGCACCTAATCTAGTCTTCGACGTCTTCTCACCAGCGTGGAGCTAGTGCTGCCACTGGGCGTGGGAGGGAGCCCCAGGGCCTGAGGCCGGTGCTCCTGAGACTCCGGGGCGTGTACAGCCCCAACTCATTATTACGTGAGAGTGTCACGGGCGGCGAGCTTCGCAGGCGTTGGCCTTCTTCATAGGCTACAGGCCTTTCTTGAGGGAAGCAGGCTTCACGGGCATTTGCCCCTTCACAGGCTCCGGGCCCTTTCCAAAACGCGATAGCTTCACAGGCATTCGCCTTCTTCACAGGCTCTGGGCCTTTTCCAATACGCGACAGCTTCACAGGCATCCGCCTTCTTTAAAGGCTCTGGGCCTTTTCCAAAACGCGACAGCTTCACAGGCATTCGCCTTCTTCACAGGCTCTGGGCCTTTTCCAAAACGCGACAGCTTCACAGGCATTCGCCTTCTTCACAGGCTCTGGGCCTTTTAGGGGTAGAACCTCCGGAGATGCTGGATGTTCCATGCGTTCTAGACCGGCACCCCCTCCTGACTCTCCAAGCGCGCGGAGCCGGGCCTGGAAACATGAACAACCTTGAACGGGCCCTCCCACATGGGAGAGAGCTTGTGCAGTCCCTCCCTGGAGAGAACCCGCCTGAGATCGAGGTCTCCTACCTCGAGAGTTCTGGGGCGGATGTTGTGGCAGTGATATCGTCGCAGCGCTTGTTGGTACCTCGCCGCTCGCAGCGCGGCTTCTCGGCGATGTTGCTCCCCCAGCACGAGGTCCATCCCCCGCATGGCATCCTGCTGCGCCTGGTCGAACGCCAGGACCCGCGCGGAGCGACGTCTGACCTCGTGAGGGAGGACCGATTCGGCTCCGTAGACCAGGAAGAACGGGGTCTCTCCAGTCGGCTTGGTCGTGGTTGCGCCGATGGACCACAACACGGACTGAAGCTCGTCATACCAACCTTTGCCGCAGGCCTCCAGCTTCTTCTTGAACGTCCTGGTCTTGAGGCCCCTCAGGACCTCTGCGTTGGCTCGCTCGGCCTGGCCGTTGCTTCGGGGGTGTGCCACCAAAGCGTAGCATATCTGCGTTCCAAGGTTAGCACAGTATGTTTTGAAGAGGTTACTAGTGAACTGCGAACCGTTGTTTGTGATGATGCGGTTCGGCACCCCGAACCGGCTCACGATGCCCCTGATGAACTTGACCGCGGAACCCGCGGGGATGGTGCGGACGGCCTCTACTTTAGCCCACTTGGTGAACTTGTCCACGGTGACGTAGAGGTAGCGGTAGCCCCCTGGCGCCCAAGGAAACGGGCCCAGGATGTCCAGCCCCCAGACTGCGAACGGCCACAAAAGGGGTATAGTCTGCAGGCCCCCTGCCGGCTGATGGATCTACTTGGCGTGGAACTGGCAGGCCTCACAAGCTTTCACCAGTTCGACGGCGTCATTGAGTGCGGTGGGCCAATAAAACCCACTGCGGAACGCCTTGCCGACGAGGGTCCGTGATGATGAATGATGTCCACAGTCTCCGCCGTGTATATCTTCCAGCAGTTCCTTTCCTTGCTCCCTGGAGATGCAGCGTAGGGATACATCGCTTGGTCGCTTCCGGTAGAGCTCTCCATCCTTGATGCAGTATGCCGTGGCCTGCCGTGCCACACGCTCCGCTTCCTCCTCCCTCTCCGGCAGGGTCCCTTGTGTTAAGTAACTCCGGAGCTCCGTGATCCAGCACCCCTCCTGAGGTTCCATCGTCAGGAGCAGCCGTGCTCCTAAGGCCGGGCCACAGAACGGGCCTCCTGAGGTAGGTGGCTGAGGGAGCTCCTCCCGAGGCTGAGCTGTGTTTGACAATGATGGCAGGGCTGAGGGCTTGAAGAGCCGCTCCTCGAAGACGCCAGGCTCCTGAGGTAACCGCCTGGACGCCCGTTTGGCGATGTCGTCGGCCTCCTGATTGGTGCCACGGGGCACATGCTGCAACTCTAACCCCCAGAACTGCTTCTCCATCCTGCGGACCTCCGCAAGGTAGGCTTCCATGTGCTCATCTTTCGGCTCGTACACCTTGTTGGAGAAATTGACAAGGAGCTGCGAATCACCCTTGATGGTGAGGCGTTTCACCGCCAGGGTAGCTGCGGCCTTCAAGCCTGCTATTAGACCTTCATACTCCGCTATGTTGTTGGAGACCTTTTCACCTTGCTGGAAACAAAGCTGTACAGAGTAGTAGAGCTTGTCCTGAGTGGGCGATATAAGCACCGCCCCAGCCCCAGCGCCACGCCTGGAGAATGCCCCATCGAAGTACATGACCCAGCCTTCTGGCGCCTCGCTTCCCAGGGAGAGGGACCGATCCTCGTTGGCCTTGAGGCCTGGTGCCTCCGTCCATTCTTCCACAAAATCCACTAATGCTGCTCCCTTGATGACTCTGGTCGTGCTGAATTCGAGCTGAAATACTTGCAGTTCTATGTTCCACTCAGCGACCCTTCCAGCTGAGTTAGGGCTCCTGAGCACTCTCTCCAGGGGGTATGACGAGACGACCTTGATGCGGTGACCCTGAAAATAGTGCCACAGCTTGCGCGAGGCCACCAGTAGCGCGAGGAGGAGCTTCTGAGGCATGGGGTACCATGCCATCGCGTCCTGCAACACCGTGCTGACGAATTACACTGGACACTCAACGAGGTTGGGTGCGTCAGTGCTGGTGGTGCCCTTCAGAGACCATGGCGCCTCCTGAGGCGATGAGGCCTCCTGAGGCTAGCCATCTGGGAGAGGGGCATCTTCCGCCTCCGGTGCACTCCTCTGCGGTGGCTGATCCTCCTCATCCGCGGTGGCGGTTTCTGTGGCCTTCCTTGTTCCTGTTTTGCCTTGTCCCGGGCTGCTGCTGTGGTTTTGATTCGACGCTCCTCCCTAACCGCCACCAGGGCTGCACTGGCGGAGTAGGGAGTGGCGGCGAGGCAAAGCACCAGGGGATCTTGAGGGCGCGGAGCCACCATGACCGGAGGGCTGGTCAGGTATCTCTTGAGATCCTGGAACGCCTTGTCGGCCTCTTCAGTCCATTCAAAGGGCCCCTTTTTCTTCATTAGCTAGAAGAAGGGCAGCGCTAGCTCCCCCAACTTGGAGATGAAGCGCCCTAGCGCGGTCACGCGCCCAGTGAGCTTCTACATTTCTCTAAGGGTCTTTGGCGGGCTCATGTCCTCGACCGCCTTGACCTTTTCCGGGTTAGCCTCGATGCCTCGGTGGGACACGAGGAAACCCAAGAGCTTGCCCGAGGGGACTCTGAACACACACTTCTCTGGGTTGAGCCGCAGGTTCACTGCGTTGAGGCTCGCGAAGGTTTCCTCCAGGTCTTGTATCAGGGTCCTGGTCTCCCGAGACTTCACCACAATGTCATCGACGTAAGCCTCAACATTCTTCCCGAGCTGCGGGCCCAAGGTGATGTGCATCGGCCGCTCAAAGGTCGCCCCTGTGTTACGCAGCCCGAATGGCATGCACGTGTAGCAGTACACCCCACACGGGGTTTGGAAGGCTGTCTTTTCGATGTCTTCTACCGCCATCTTGATCTGGTGATACCCAGAGAAGGCATTCAAGAATCATAGCAGGTCGCATTCTGCGGTGGAATCAACGATCTGGTCGATGCGGGGGAGCGGGAACGGATCTTGCGGGCATGCCTTGTTGAGGTTGGTGAAGTCGACACACATGCGCTCCTTCCCTCCCTTCTTTGGCACAACGACAGGGTTGGCCAACCAATCCGGGTATCGGACCTCGCGAATGACCCCAGCGGCTTCTAGTTTGCGGGTCTCTTGGACGATGAAGGCCTGCTTTTCTGTGGACTGCCGCCTTGCCTTCTGCTTCACAGGGCGCACGTTGGGGCACACGTTGAGGTGATGCTCGATTATGCTCCTAGGAATCCCCGCCAACTGGTCAGGCTCCCAAGCGAATACCTTCTTGTTTGCGTGCAGGAACCTGACCAAGGCCTCCTCCTGCTCGGGTTCGAGGTTGGCGCCTATGGTGAAAGTGGCGTTGGTGGACCCGTCCTCATCGACGAGTATCTTCTTGGTTTCTGCCTTGTCTTGGGTGAACAACTGTTTCTTCTTGGCGGGTGCAGCCCCCTTGGGCTCGGGGGTCTCCGAGTCGGCGGGCTGTGCCGACGCTGCTGTCTTGAAGGCGAGCTTGAGCACTCACAACGTGTCTCCAGTGTCCCCGTGCACGGTGAGGACACCGCTGCTCTCGGGCATCTTTATGAGGTTGTACGCCGGGTGCGTCGCGGCCATGAACTGGGTCAGTGCTGGGTAGCCAAGGATGGCGTTGTAGGGGAGGCCGATGGGGGCGATGTCGAAGTCGACCAGCTCCGTGCGGAAGTTGTTGTAGGTGCCGAAGGTTACTGGGAGCCGGATCTGTCCCAAGGAGCTGGATGATCCGCCCCCAACGCCTGAGAAGGGCCGGCTGGGTTGCACCCGTTCCAGGGGTATGCAGAGGAGGTTGAAGGCCTCAACCGAGAGCACGCTGAGGCCCGCACCGCCTTCGATGAGAGTTCTGGTGACGGCTACCTGGCAAATGGTGGGGGTGCACAGCATGGGGAGCGCACCCGAGCAGGCCGAGTTGGAGGGGTGGTCCTCCGAGCTGAAGGTCAGGCCGGCCTTGGGCGCCGCCTGGTCCGGGAGAGCACCCTGCCGCGTGGAAGCGGCGCTGACTCGGCGGATGAACGTCTTGACGTGGTGACTTGTAGGCGGCGCCTGCGAGCCGCCCAGGAGGGCCGCGACGACCGGGGGTGTTGGTGTAGCGTGGTGGGCGGGGAAGAGGCTGCGGAGCTCTTCCCAAGAGGCCACGGAGGCTGCCGGCAGGTGGAGTAGCCATGCGCGCGAAGCGCCGGTGAGGGCCACGGGGAGCCAGTTGGCCAGGACCCTATCGTCACCTCCAGCTTCAAGGATGGCCTCCTCGTACGCCAGCAAGAAGGCCAGCAGATCAGTCGCGCCGCCGTAGCGCGGCGGCGTCGTTGGCTTGAACTTGTCCGGCCACCGTCCCCGTTGCAGGGCCGGGGCCAGGGCTCGGAGCCCCGTGGCCCCCGTGCTGGCACCGGCGGCCAGAGCGGGCGATGCGCTACTCATTGCGAGGCAGGTCGTGGCGGTGGCGGAAGGGAAAACTCCGGTGCACCCCTACCTGGCGCGCCAAATGTCGGATTTTGGGTTCCGGCAGACCCTTGAGGTTCGAACACTAGGGTGCGCGCGGAGATTTCTCCTTCTACCTACCTGCACCCCTCCACTTCGCTAAGATCTAAGCTATAGAAAGAATAGCACAAGAGACACAGGGTTTATACTGGTTCGGGCCACCGTTGTGGTGTAATACCCTACTCCAGTGTGTGGTGTGGTGGATTGCCTCTTGGGCTGATGATGATGAGCAATACAAGGAAGAACAGCCTCGCGAGGGTCTGTTCTTGGCTGGGGCGATGAACTGCTGGGAGGAGTTCAATCACCCTTCTCTCTCTGTGTGTGTGTGTGTGATGCTACTCGATCCGATCCCAGCTTGTTTCGGGGTTGGCCGATTCTAGATCCCTCTACCCTGTGGGTGGCTAGTCCTATTTATAGGCAAAGGCCCTCGGCCTCTTCCCAAATATTGAGTGGGAAGGGCACCAACAATTGGCCATTTTGAAGGGAAACATCTGGTACACTTATCCTGACTAAAGTTGGTCCTCGCCTGCCAAAGGCTCTGGTGGTGACGCTGGCTTGGGCTCCACAATGACTTCCTCCCTGCCGTTGGACTGGTCTTGGTCTTGTTGCACCGAAACGGGTGCCTTTGCTTGATGCTCTCGCCTGCGCTTGCTCCCTTTGCACCAAAGAGGAAAGGAGGACACTGTGCGGCTGGCGCCCGCCTGGCACCTTTGGTCGTCATGGCTTGCGTCAGGGGCACCTCGTGAGGTACCCCGCCTTGATCTCTCCGCCTCCTCGCGAGCCAGCCTGATGAGGCCGTGCCTGAGGAAGTTTCGTGTCGTCTGCCCCGCGAGGCTTGGCCCCTCGCGAGGGTCTTGGATCTGTGTTGATGAAGATGGGACGTGCTGGGCCCCCCTTTGAGCCACGCCGCAGGCCGCAGGCAGGCAAGTCTGGGGACCCCCGTTCCCAGAACGCTGATAAAGCCGAAAGCTAGTGTTCTTAAGGGAATATTCGGTCGGTGAACTAAAATGATCTTTTTTATTTATCTATACGCCCCCAGATGTTTTCCTGCGTCTCTTTTCGCAAAATGGACATGCACTTTAGGGCATGCCTCCCAGGGAAAGGAACCCCTAACGGAACTATTCTCCCTGGAAGATGTTTCTTACTAACCATGTAATATAACACAACTAGTTGGGCACTTGTCTGTTCAAGCACTAATGACCCCTACGCCTGGTCTCCATGCATACCCCGGTTCTTATATAACCGTGAGAGTATTCGGACACACTCCGGCAGTCTGGTCCCGAGGTTGAAGCGAAAAGGTCGGCCATGACAAACGATCTACAATCCGGCTAGAAGGCATTACACATGTCAATTAAAATTACATAGTCAATCTGACTGATTGTATTCCTCTTCAATACCATCTAACAGGCTGTCTAGTTTACAGTCCTATTGGGAATACTTTGTGGCCAATTCTACTTGGCCGTATACTAAGCTCACAGGGATCTCCTTCCCATCGGGCCCCACGGGTCCGACCTCGGCCATGTGGTTTGGGTCAGCCTTCGTGTACCGCGTCTTCACCATGGCTCAGGCCTCCCTGGCGCCTTGACGGCCGGCCGACATCTTCCATCGTCGGAAGCGCCGCCGTGCTCCCTTCAGCTTCTCTACAAGCTCTCCAAGGCCTTCGGGCATGGAGACGGATGGCAACAAGGCCTGGGCGACGCCTTGCATCACCTGCCGAACTCGCTCATGCAGTTGTGAGAGCTCGGGAAGAAGGTCACCCATAGAACCGGGCATTTCCTCTGCATGACGACCTGTTAGCATACCTACAGACATTACTCTGTTAGTCGACTTCCTCGCCGAACTCTTTTTTCAAAGATTCGTTTAAGCACTTACTAAATATGCCGCGTCGAAGCCGCTGATTCTCCTTAACGGAGTCCAACAGCTGGGCACGAACATCCTTCAGTTCGACGCCCAGCTTGGTGTTGGCATCTTGGAGATCGTTCTTCTCCCGCCTCACCTTTGTCAGCACGCTCTCACCAGCCTTCAGCTGACGTAGGAGTTGTTGCTCTTCCGGATTTAATCCAGCGCCATCTGCAATTTCATTTGTCAGATTTGCACCCACGCCGCACTTCGCAAAATACTTATCTTTCGAAGCGTATATTACCAGAGGGGGTCTCCTTGGGCTCCCCTGCCACGGCTAGTGCGGCCTCAAGTTCGGCTTTGCACCCTTCCAGCTCCTGGGACAGTAGGGTATTCTTTTCTGTAAGAACCTGCATAACAAATGATCCTTAAATCAGTTATTCTAACTGTTTCAAGTCTCGGGGGCTACTAGTATATATATAATTACCAAAATTTTCTTACCCGTATGTCTTTTACATATTGCTCCGTGGCTCTGGCTAGACCATTTTGAGCGGCACGGAGGTACGCATCTCCCGAATTGAAGGCATCCAATGCCTCTTGGAAGAAACAAGCGTCGCGAAGAACTGTCCGGCGACGCCTATGGTTCATGGCACTCTCCACCTCGGAATTGGTGGCAGACAGCATGTCTGCATCCTCTGTCGGAGGAGCGTCCGGTGTGTGCCTTGTGTTTGCCTCCGCTTCCGGACCAGGCTTTGGAGCCTGGCTGGTGGAGGCGCGAGTGGCACCCTCTCCGGATATAGTCCGGCGAGGTCTCTTGGTCCTGAAGAGAGCACGAGCGTTAATATGCCTTGAAGGAATAACACCTAGGAATAAGATGGCGCGCTATACCTTTGCGCCGGCATCTCAGTCCGGACCGCACTTCTTTTCAGCCCGCGGGGCCTTGCCGCCCCTCGTTGGCTAGTCGCCGCAGGCTCGGCCTCCCGTCTCAAGGACCTCCCCTGCAAAACACGGTTGCCATACGGCAATCGAAAACACGTGAGGATAGATCCCTTTTCAAAGTGCTGGGACTTCGGTCTCAGTTACCTGTGAGGCTGGGAGTAGCCCTGGGTAATCGGCCGTAATGGCCACCAAGGCATTGTCCTTGCTCAATTGATGAAACACCCCATCAATCAGCTCCACAGATAAGTCCGGATCCTCTTGAGAGGCCGTGTCGAGGGACCGTCCCGGATCCTTGGGTTGTGGAGGAGGGCTGTTTATTTCTTTAACAGCCTGGCGCCGTTCCTGCGTTGAAGTCATTAGAGTGAATATTTAACGATGGGAATATAAAACAGATGGGCAAGTAAAAGTGTCCACTTACCCAACTTGGGGGATTGTACATAGAAAATCCACCCTATGGGTTGACGCGGAAAAATTCCTCCTCTTCTCCCTTGTACAAAGCGGACAAGAACTTTCTTAGAGCGGCAGCCGAATCCGGCCCCTTACGGCTGTGGCGGGTGGCTTCGTCCTCCCCGTTGAAGTCCCACATGGGGTGGCCTGTATACTGAAGCGGCTGCACCCCTCGCATGATGCATGCGGCCATGACCCTGATCATGGTCAGTCCGGAATGAGCTAACAATCTTATCCGGCCCATCAGGTAAAGAACGTCCTCGTCACTTTCCCTCTGAGGGCTCCGTGGACGCCAGCTTAGGCGCTTCTTTAGGGGAGCACTGTCGAACTCAGGGAGGCCGATCCGGACAGGATCCAGCAGCGGGATGTCCTCAATATAAAACCATTCCGAAGGCCAGTCCTCGGACGCCTTCTTTGGGGTTTCGGATAGATATCCGGTCCCGGCGATGCGCCACACTTCGGCTCCGCCCACTTGATATATTAACCCCTTCTGAGAACGGGGCACAAGGCATAATAGCCTTTTCCACAGCGTGAAATGAGCCTCGCAACCCAAAAACAGCTCGCAAAGGGCTACGAAGCCCGCGATATGCAATATGGAGGCAGGCGTGAGGTTGTGCAGCTGGAGTCCATAGAACTCCAGGAGCCCCCGGAGAAACGGATGAATTGGAAATCTGAGCCCTCTTATTAAGTAAGGGACAAGGCATACCCGCTCTCCTTTGGAGGGATTGGGGGCGCTCTCTGCTTGCTCTCCGCCATTATAGGTGGCAAGTCCGGCTCGAACCGGGACCATATAGGCCGGGGGGAGAAATCCATTGGTCTGGAGCGTCACTAGCTCGCTGTGCGGGATGGAGCATCTCTCCCAATCTCCAGGATGAGGGCTGGAAGGGCGAGAGGAGGAGCTATGGCGGCCGGTCATGATAGAATGGACCTCTGTCGGATAAGCTCTGATGAATACTCGCGGAAGGGAGAAGGTGTGGGTTGGATCTAAATCCTCGTCCCCTTAAATAGGCGGCTCATTCACGCGGCTAGGGGTGTAAATGTAAAAACACCCTGACTTATCGTATTTGTTTGACACGTGGAAGACGGCCATTATTGGGCGTAGAAGCCAAGGAGCGCTACATTTACAAGAAACCAGACATTATTCGATAGGTACACAGAATTTGGAGAAGAACCTGCCTTGCAATGCCGAAGACAATCTGCGTGCCGGACTCATCGTCATTGAAGCCTGGTTCGGGGCTACTGAGGGAGTCCTGGATTAGGGGGTGTCCGGATAGCCGGACTATACCTTCGGCCGGACTCCTGGACTATGAAGATACAAGATTGAAGACTTCGTCCCGTGTCCGGAAGGGACTTTCCTTGGCGTGGAAGGCAAGCTTGGCGATACGAATATGTAGATCTCCTACCATTGTAACCGACTCTATGTAATCCTAGCCCTCTTCGGTGTCTATATAAACTGGAGGGTTTTAGTCCGTAGGAACAATCATACCATAGGCTAGCTTCTAGGGTTTAGCCTCCTTGATCTCGTGGTAGATCTACTCTTGTACTACCCATATCATCAATATTAAGCAAGCAGGAGTAGGGTTTTACCTCCATCGAGAGGGCCCGAACCTGGGTAAAAACATCGTGTCCCTTGTCTCCTGTTACCACCCGCCTAGATGCATAGTTCGGGACCCCCTACCCGAGATCCGCCGGTTTTGACACCGACACGGCCCCTCGCCCTAAGCGGCATAAGTCTTTAGGGATCGAAAAACCTCGCTGAACAGCGACCAGTCTCTCGCCTTATCATGACAGTCAGTTTTAGCTTTCTCTACTGAGGTGCTCGGCCCGGCAGAACCGGGGCACAATCGCAGTAGTTCTCCTAGCACTACCTTAGCCGATAGAGCGGAACATAAGGTACCAAAACATAGGAGCCGGGCAAACCCAACATTTGACCAAAGACATGATTCGGAGCTGATGCATATAATGCTTTAAGTTCGGGGTGTCGCACTTGTGAAAGTGTTCGGACTTTTCACACCATATTGTGGGTACGTAAGCCCCTGGTGTATTGGCCGTACCAGAGTGTACAGTTGCAAGGCGTCATTAGTGAACACATAGATATATATATATATATATATATATATATATATATATATAACAAAAATGCAATAATAGTCGTAATGTCATGCATTGTATATTAAAAAATTGCATTAAAGCAGAGTGATACAGATAGTGCAATGAGCAAAAGAGTAGGACTATGTCCCTTCCAAGGGCGAGCTAAGGAATGATATGAAATCTGTAATCAACCTGGGAATTCCGTTGTATAATGTAGTTGTCTGCCTCCTTGCTTGCTGTATCATGTGTTTGGCAATAGAGCTGCCGGACAGAGTTTCCAGAGATTGAAGTCCTAAAAGAAAAAGAAAAATAACCAAACGGGAAGCCCCTAGTGCGGTTTAGGCCGCGTTTTGGGGCGTGCCGCAGTTGTGCCCGCCCCCTCCCCACCTGTGCCCATGGTATTTTTAGTGCGTAATTGTGTATGCGTGGCACGAATAATGCCGTTGGGCTGGGATTGGGGTGGCCGCCGTATTGCTACGCGAGCTCAGATCGCGCCAGGCGGTCTGTCTGCCGATTGCCCCGAGCGCGCTTTAAGGTATCCAGGCATTGAAACGCCGAACTGGTAGATTGCCTTGAGAGTCTGCTTTGCGCTTCTGCTGCAAGGGCCGAGGTGTGCTCCTCTGTTCGGAGAGAGCGCTCTGTGTTTCCATTGACTATAATAACTCCGCGAGGTCCTGGCATCTTGAGCTTGTGGTATGCATAATGTGGTACCGCATTGAATCTAGCAAATGTGGTTTGTCCGAGCAACGCGTGATAACCACTGCGGAACGGGACTATATCGAAGATTAACTATTCGCTTCGGAAGTTATCCGGGGATTCGAAGACCACTTCCAGTGTAATTGAGCCTGTGCAGTGGGCCTCTACGCCTGGAATTACGCCTTTAAAGATCGTTTTTGTGGGTTTGATCCTTGAGGGGTCTATACCCATTTTGCGCACTGTGTCCTGATAAAGCAGGTTTAGGCTGCTGCCGCCATCCATAAGGACTCGAGTGAGGTGAAATCTGTCGATGATTGGGTCTAGGACCAGTGCGGCGAATCCGCCATGACGGATACTAGTGGGGCGGTCCCTGCGATCGAAGGTGATCAGACAGGAGGACCAAGGGTTGAACTTTGGGGCGACTGGCTCCAACGCATATACGTCCCTGAGCGCACGCTTCCGCTCCCTCTTGGGGATGTGGGTTGCGTATATCATGTTCACTGTCCGCACTTGCGGGGGAAACCTCTTCTGTCCTCCAGTGTGCGGCTGTCGGGGTTCTTCCTCGTCATTGTTATGCGGCCCCTTGTCCTTGTTTTCGGCAATTAACTTGCCGGCCTGCTTGAACACCCAACAATCCCTGTTGGTGTGATTGGCTAGCTTGTCTGGGGTGCCGTTAATTTGACATGAGCGATCAAGTATACGGTCCAAGCTGGACGGACCCGACGTACTTTGTTTGAATGGCTTTTTCCGCTAACCGGATTTAGAGCCTTTGAATCCGGCATTGACTGCCGTATCCTCAGTACTTTCGCGGTTATTGCGGCGCTTATGCTTGTTGCGACGTGACCTGCTATTGCCGTCCTTGGTATCTAAGGTACCATGGTTCTTTGATATGTTATTACTGCGAGCCAACCAGCTGTCTTCTCCCGCACAAAAGCGGGTCATGAGCGTCGTGACAGCTGCCATAGATTTCGGCTTTTCCTGACCAAGGTGCCGGGCTAGCCACTCGTCTCGGATGTTGTGCTTGAAAGCCGCTAAGGCCTCCGCATCTAGACAGTCGACGATTTGATTTTTCTTTGTAAGGAACCGAGTCCAGAATTGCCTGGCCGACTCTTCTGGCTGTTGAATTATGTGGCTCAAGTCATCGGCGTCTGGTGGTCGCACATAAGTGCCCTGAAAGTTGTCGAGGAATGCGGCTTCTAGATCTTCCCAACAGCTAATGGAGTCCGCTGGCAAGCTATTAAGCCAATGTCGCGCTGGTCCTTTGAGTTTTAGTGGGAGGTACTTGATGGCATGTAAGTCATCACCGCGGGCCATGTGGATGTGGAGGAGGGAGTCCTCAATCCATACTGCGGGATCTGTTGTGCCGTCATATGATTCAATGTTTACAGGTTTGAAACCTTCTGGGAATTGATGTTCCATTACTTTGTCTGTGAAGCATAAGGGGTGTGCGGCGCCTCTGTATTGGGCTATATCGCGACGCAGCTCGTATGGGTCCTGCCCGCTGTGTTCGGCCCGGCCGGATTTGCTTTTACTGTATCCGGTGTGACGTTTACCGTCTCGTAGAGCGGTGCGCCCTCGTGATCCATAGATCGATCTTGAATGCTTTGCTTTGTCCTCCAATATGTCTCGTAGGTCTGGCGTATCTCCCCATGCATTTTTATTTGGATGGCGTTGGGGTGGAGGCTGAGCTTTTAGCTGGAATGCCTCTCTATCACGGCCACGAGGTGGCCGATCAGCCGTATCATACGCTTCTTCCTCCCATCGGGGTAGTAACCTGCGCCTTCGGTAACTCTTGGAGGGACGCTCGAGTTTATATTCCTCGGCCGCGAGGACTTCAGTCCATTTGTCAGCTAGCAGATCTTGATCAGCTTGAAGCAGCTGCTGCTTTTTCTTCAGGCTTTTTGCCGTGGCCATAAGCCTGCGCTTGAAGCACTCTTGTTCGACGGGATCCTCTGGTACGGAGAATTCATCGTCTCCGAGGCTTGCCTCGTCTTCGGAGGGCGGCATGTAATTGTCATCCTCCTCCTCTCCGCCAGCCGCTCTCTCAGGAGAGCTGGCTCCTTCATCCTCCTGCTCTAAATCTTGCTGGAGGGGATTGTTGTTGTCTTCGGCGCTATCCAGAGTGTTATTATCTTCTGTGCCGGTATCACCACTTTTGCTTTGGAGGGACTTAGAGCGGCGCTGCTGACGTCGGTGCTTGGGTTGCTTCTTGGAGGGGTCATCCTCTGCTATCTCATCGTCGTTGCCTTCATTGGGTGTATCCACCATGTATATGTCATACGACGAGGTGGCTTTCCAGTGCCCTATAGGTGCTGGTTCATGTTCGTCTCCTACATCGTCGTCCATACCGTCGATGTCTTCAGAGTCGAAGTCGAGCATGTCAGTTAAATCATCGATAGTGGCTACAAAGTGGGTGGTGGGTGGGCGTCGAATTTCTTCGTCGTCCGCATCCCATTCCTGTTGGCCATAATCCGGCCAGGGCTCTCCTGACAAAGAGAGAGACCTTAGTGAATTCAGAATGTCGCTGAAGGGCAAGTGCTGAAAGATATCCACGGCGGTGAATTCCATGATCGGCGCCCAATCGGATTCGATTGGTAGGGGTGCGGATGGTTCGGGGTCCGGAAGAGAGTCCGGCACCTTGGAGTCATGGGCTGCGCAGAGGATTATGCTGGTGTTTGGCTCGATCGCCGTCGAGACTGGAGCCCCTGAGGCGGTGTCTAGCCACCCGTCCTCGATTGGCGCAGCTGGCTCCGAGCTAAGGGTCGGAGCTGATGTGGGCGCGGCCTCTGGGGTACCGTCCGGTGGCAGAGCTAGGTCATACCCATCGCGACAGTGCGGCGCGCCCGGCTGTGGCTCAAATCCATCGAAGATCAAGTCCCCACGGATGTTGTCCGTGTAATTCAAACTTCCAAATCTGACCTGATGGCCAGGGGCGTAGCTTTCAATCTGCTCCAGATGGCCAAGCGAATTAGCCCGCAGTGCAAAGCCGCCGAATATGAAGATCTGTACGGGGAGAAAAGTCTCACCCTGGACCGCATAGCTATCGATGATGGTAGGAGCCATCAAGCCTAACGGCGACGACATAGAGGAACTCTCAATGAAAGCACCAATGTCGATGTCAAAACCGGCGGATCTCGGGTAGGGGGTCCCGAACTATGCGTCTAGGCCGGATGGTAACAGGAGGCAAGGGACACGAAGTTTTACCCAGGTTCGGGCCCTCTTGATGGAGGTAAAATCCTACGTCCTGCTTGATTAATATTGATGATATGGGAGTTACAAGAGTAGATCTACCACGAGATCAGAGAGGCTAAACCCTAGAAGCTAGCCTATGGTATGATTGTATGTTGTGATTGTTGTCCTACGGACTAAAACCCTTCGGTTTATATAGACACCGGAGAGGGTTAGGGTTACACAAGGTCGGTTACAAAGGAGGAGATATCCATATACATATTGCCTAGCTTGCCTTCCACGCCAAGTAGAGTCCCATCCGGACACGAGACGAAGTCTTCAATCTTGTATCTTCATAGTCTAACAGTCCGGCCAATGGAGATAGTCCGGCTGTCCGAAGACCCCCTAATCGAGGACTCCCTCAATAGCTGTCGGTACCCTCTTGGTCAGCGCAATGCCAAAGTTTATGTGATCACTTGGGGGCTTCCTACTCATCGAGCATAGGTGTCGGTACCTTCTTGATCGGCGCAAGGCCAAAATTTTATATGGTCACTTGGCTTCCTGTTCAAACATAGGTGTATTCACCAAAGAGAACATAGATGTCGGTACCCTTTTGATCGGCTCAACGCCACGCTTGTAAGTAAGTCATTTGGGGGCTTCCTATTGAAACATAGGCGTATTCGACCAAAGAGAACATAGCGTTACTACCCTCTTGACCAGGTTTATTGAAACATAGGCGTATTCGACCGAAGAGAACAAACTCTGACCGGGTCGTCCTACTTGTACACCAACTGCTTCAACTCCATCAGACCATCCTGATTGACCCGCCAAACTCTTAACGATCAGTCTTTATTGCGTATTCAACCAAGATCTGAGCTCGATTAAGGTTGAAACAACGACTTGTCATGCGAGAGCACGGTCTACAGAGTCAGATGGATCCAGGCTTCATAAGCCGCCTTCCTTGGAACTTGGATAAATCAGCCCATGATACCGTTACTCTGGCCCCGCGTACTCCTGATAAGTCTTTGAGCAAGACCAGACTTATTCCAGGGTTCAAATGTCGATTGGGCACACTGTGAGTCAGGATCACGACAGCACGAACAATCCAGTGGCTCCAGCTAGATTCATTGAAGAAGACACTTTAGTTTGATAGTCTACAAAAGCCTCAAATTTCTTTTGATTTCTTATTCGTATTGGAGTTTATCGTTGTCTTCCGGTTTTTTATAAGTCGGGCCCAGCTGCCCTACTTTTGGCTCATATTTGAAGCATCTTTTGGGTCTATAAAACCCGCCAGGATGGCAGACTCTAAGTCGCCAGTATATGATGACATTGAATGAGTGAGGTTTTCATACCGGATTATATTATTCAAGGCTGGATTTTTATTATGGTTATCAATAACCAATATTATGATTGAGGTTTTCAAAGTCGCTTCAGCGCAATGGCTATTATTTTATCAATGGATATGATTTATTCTACAATGGAAGGAATAGTCCCGAGTCACTATAGGCTTACGACCCGGCACTTGGGGGCTACATTATTCAAGTTGAGATTACATCAAATATGCAAGTCTCATGTCACTGCCAGCATGTACCATGACACTTGGGGGCTAATGCAAAGTCATTTTTACTGGCCTTATTGAAGATCCGACTCATCACATCATAATGAGCCGGCCCTTGGAGGCTACTAATTGCTCATGTCAGAAATTCAAGGTACACAAGCCTTAATCCATTATATTGAAGGGTTCATTGCTCAATTGGTAAAACAAAAATCTCTTAACCTTGTGGACGTGGGTTCAAGCCCCATGAAGGGGGTTACATCATATGATGTTCTTTTCAAAGAAGTATATATTAAGTCCCAGCTCAATATTATCTTACTGAGCCGGCACTTGGGGGCTACACATTGTTGTTCAAGTCTACATGATCATATTTACAAAGTCTCTTCTCATTACTACATAATGACCCGACCCTTGGGGGCTACACTGGTTGAAGTTTTTATGAGCATAAGGCAATTTCAAAAGTCCCAGGTTGTTGCAAGCATGAAAACCCGGCATTTGGGGGCTACATATGTGGAATACTCAGTTCTGACTAGTGGTTGAGATGAACAACATGGATTTCTGCAAAGTGGTAATATTTATGTTGAAGCAAGTCTTAAGTCATCACTTTGTTCTGCTCAAGACTTGGGGGCTACAGGTAATGTGGATATGAGGGAGAGAAATCTTCAAAATTCTCAGTTTTGACCCGGCGTCGGCAACAATTATGACTCAGCATCATCTATTTATAACCTGACAAGTTTTTTCATCTTTAAGCCGGTTGAAGGTCACATGAGTATTTCAAGACCAATATTTGTAAGCATTGGGAGTTGTGTCAAATGAATTATTCTTCACAGTCTTTCTCTGCGAGAAACCAACGTCAGCAAAATGATTATGAAGTTGGCTTATTGGCCCGGATTTTTGAAGAAGGAAATAACAAGGAACTAAGAATGATCAGGTGCCGGCTTACAAGAATATTTAACCCGGAGCATAACCTGTTAAAATTGTTCTTGTGTTTTGTTTACAGGATCAGTTTAACATGGATAAATCCAAATTAAACTGGGGGCTAATATCGGGGATATACCCCACAGTATGACCCGGCCGGAGTTATGACCCAGTTGGGATTTGATATTTCATTGGTAAGCCAGCGGACAGTTAAGCATGGTAAGCCGGCAGACAGTTAAGCCAGACAGTTAAGCCAGATGTTAAGCCGGTGGATTGTAAGCCGGTGGATTGTTTAAGCCAGATTGTTTAAGTCAGATATTTAAGCCGGCAGATTGTTTAAGCCAGATGTTTAAGTCAGATTGTGACAGAATCGCCTGGGGTTAATAAGCCCAAAACGTTAAGAAGCTGCAGACGTTAAGAAGCCCATGGAGAGAAGCTCGTGAAGAGAAGTCAGAATAGTTAAGTCTTAAGTCCGAATTGGACTTTACATGTAACCCGCCCCTTCAATTTATATAAGGAGGGGCAGGCACCCCAAGAGGGACAAGTTGAATAATCGTTAAGTTTAGACACAACTAGGAGAGACGGCGACTCCCTTGTGGTGATAATGAGACCTGATACGTCCCCAACGTATCTATAATTTTTTATTGTTCCATGCTATTATATTATCAACCTTGGATGTTTTATATGTATTTATATGCTATTTTATATGATTTTTGGGACTAACCTATTAACCTAGAGCCCACTGCCAGTTTTTGTTTTTTCCTTGTTTTAGAGTATCACAGAAAAGGAAAATCAAACGGAGTCCAATTGACCTGAAACTTAACGGAACCTATTTTTGGACCAGAAGAAGCCCACGGAGTATCGGAGATGGACCAGAAGAGTCCCAGGCTGCCCATGAGGGTGGGGGCGCGCCCCCGGCTGCATGGACAGCCCGGAGATCCACCGACGTACTTCTACCTCCTATGTATATCCATATACCCTAAAAACTTTGGAGAGTAGAATAGATCGGGAGTTCCGCCGCCAGAAGCCTCTGTAGCCACCAAAAACTGATCTTGACCCGTTCTGGCACCCTGCTAGAGGGGGAACCCCTCACCGGTGGCCATCTTCATCATCCCAGCGCTCTCCATGACGAGGAGGGAGTAGTTCTCCCTCGGGGCTGAGGGTATGTACCAGTAGCTATGTGTTTGATCTCTCTCTCTCTCTCGTTTTCTTGAGGTGATACGATCTTGATGTATTGTGAGCTTTGCTATTATAGTTGGATCTTATGATGTTTCTCCCCCTCTACTCTCTTGTAATGGATTGAGTTTTCCCTTTGAAGTTATCTTATCGGATTGAGTCTTTAAGGATTCGAGAACACTTGATGTATGTCTTGTCGTGCTTATCTATGGTGACAATGGGATATCACGTGATCCACTTGATGTATGTTTTGGTGATCAACTTGCGGGTTCCACCCATGAACCTATGCATGGGGGTTGGCACATGTTTTCGTCTTGACTCTCCGGTAGAAAATTTGGGGCAGTCTTTGAAGTACTTTGTGTTGGTTTGAATAGATGAATCTGAGATTGTGTGATGCATATCGTATAATCATACCCACGGATACTTGAGGTGACATTGGAGTATCTAGGTGACATTAGGGTTTTGGTTAATTTTTGTCTTAAGGTGTTATTCTAGTACGAACTCTATGATAGATTGATCGGAAAGAATAGCTTCATGTTATTTTACTACGGACTCTTGAATAGATCGATCAGAAAGGAAAACTTTGAGGTGGTTTTGTAGCCTACCATAATCTCTTTGTTTGTTCTCCGCTATTAGTGACTTTGGAGTGACTCTTTGTTGCATGTTGAGGGATAGTTATATGATCCAATTATGTTATTATTGTTGAGAGAACTTGCACTAGTGAAAGTATGAACCCTAGGCCTTGTTTCAACACATTGCAATACCGTTTGTGCTCACTTTTATCATTAGTTACCTTGTTGTTTTTATATTTTCAGATTACAAAAACCTATATCTACCATCCATATTGCACTTGTATCACCATCTCTTCGCCGAACTAGTGCACCTATACAATTTACCATTGTATAGGATGTGTTGGGGACACAAGAGACTCTTTGTGATTTGGTTGCAAGGTTGTTTGAGAGAGACCATCTTCATCCTACGCCTCCCACGGATTGATAAACCTTAGGTCATCCACTTGAGGGAAATTTGCTACTGTCCTACAAACCTCTGCACTTGGAGGCCCAACAACGTCTAGAAGAAGAAGGTTGTGTAGTAGACATCAAGCTCTTTTCTGGCGCCGTTGCCGGGGAGGTTAGCGCTTGAAGGTATATCTTTAGATCTTCCAATCGAATCTTTTTGTTTCATGTTTTAGCACTAGTTTAGTTTATAAAAGAAAACTACAAAAAATGGAATTGAGTTTGCCTCATACGCTTCACCTTTTTAATATCAGTCGTGGGTATGATGGAAAGGAAAATTGTGCCAAAGTGTTAGAAGAAGAATGCATTAAAATGTTTGGCACTAAATCTTTGAATGATGATCATTATTGAAATGTTATTAGTATGAACTCTTTGATTATCCATAGTACTAATGATGATTGCACTAGTCATGATGAGAATATCTCTTATAAGCATGTCGATTTTTGTGGAGTGCATAGAGTTTGCAAGTGCACACCAATTAGGGAAGATAGATTTTGTAAGAGGCATAAGTACTTAGAAACTAAATGGTTGCAAGAAAGGCTAGATGTTTGTGCTGAAAATTTAAATTTTATTAGCCGTACTTGTGAACTTTGCAATGAACGTGGTCATTTAACCATCCGATGCAAATTGTTTCATGATCTAATCGTTTCCAAAAATTGTGATGACTTGATTTCCCTTGCACATCATAATGAACTTAGTTTGCTTATGGGTTATGAAGAAATGAAACGTATAACTAACTATCTTCCAGTATTTGCCCGTGATAAACTTCTTGATTTTGATCTAGAGAAAATTTATATGTATTGTGCGGTGAATTGTATTGAAAATCCTTATATTGCCAATTACATAAAGAAAATAAAACAAATAGAAGATGAAGATAATACTAATGAAAGGGAAGATACTTCCCAATATCCTCCTATTATTTCTTATGATGAATCAGGTAACGAAGAGGAGCCTTCTATTCAACCAATATCATTAATAAGGAGCTCCAAAAAGAGGGTTGAACCCACACATGATGTGAAGAAGAAAAAGAAAAGACGGAGAAGCAAAGGTAGAAAGGTATCTCTCCCGAATAATGTTGCTCCTATTACTCATTGTGATGATGATAATTGCTATACTATTGGTGCTATCCATATTATTAATGATGAGAGTGATTATGCTTATGATATGAAAAGGCCCAAGCTTGGGGATGATATGTTTGATGAGAATGACATGTTTGAGAATATATTTGCTGCAATTAATGTTTGTCCCAAGCTTGGGGATGCTACGTTTAATGGAGATGATATTTTTAGTCCCCCAGATTTTGATGAGCAAATTTATTATGATGATAGCATGCCTCCTATTTGTGATGACTATTGCGATGACACTTATGCTATAAAGAGTAGAGATGATTATATTTATAAAATTTGTCATGATTATGATTACCCTTTTTCTGAACATTACACTTTTAATGTGGAAACAAATTTTAGTATTCGAGTTTCTTATGATACTCCCACTATTCCGAATGAGAAGAATTTTGATTATATGGAGAGCAATAAAATTTCTATGCTTGTAGATCATGAAAATAATGTTTTATGTGATAGTTATATTGTTGAATTCATTCATTATGCTACTGAAAATTATTATGAGGGAGGAACATATGCTTGTAGGAATTGCAATAATATCAAGTTTCCTCTCTATGCGCTTAAAATCTTGAAGTTATGCTTGTTTTGCTTTCCTATGCTAGTTGATTATTGTTCCCATAAATTGTTTTCTCACAAAATCCCTATGCATAGGAAGTGTGTTAGGCTTAAATGTGCTAGTTATATTCTTCATGATGCTCTCTTTATGTTTCAATTCTTATCTTTTATGTGAGCATCATTGAAATCATCATGCCTAGCTAGGGGCGTTAAACGATAGCGCTTGTTGGGAGGCAACCCAATCTTATTCTTGTTCTTTACTTTTTTCTACTGTTTAGTAATAAATAATTTATCTAGCCTCTGTTTAGATGTGGTTTTATGTTTTAATTAGTGTTTGTGCCAAGTAGAACCTTCGGGAAGACTTGGGTGAAGTCTTTGTGATCTTGCTGTAAAAAACAGAAACTTTAGTGCTCACGAGATTAGCTGCCCTTTTTTACTGGAGAGTTCTATTAAGTTGATTCTTTTTGCAGAGGATTAATAGACAAATTCCTCAGGTCTACCAATTTATTTGAGAATTTTATAAGTTCGATGAGTATATGTTTGATCCAGATTACTACAGACTGTTCTGTTTTTGACAGATTCTGTTTTCTATGTGTTGTTTGCTTATTTTGATGAATCTATGAGTAGTATCGGAGGGTATGAACCATAGATGAGTTGGAATACATTAGATATTACACCAATATGAATTTATAATGAGTTAATAACAGTACCTAAGTGGTGATTTATTTTCTTATACTAACGGAGCTTACGAGTTTTCTGTTAAGTTTTGTGTTGTGAAGTTTTCAAGTTTTGGGTAAAGATTCGATGGATTATGGAACAAGGAGTGGCAAGAGCCTAAGCTTGGGGATTCCCAAGGTACCCCAAGGTAATATTAAAGTACAAACAAAAGCCTAAGCTTGGGGATGCCCCGGAAGGCATCCCCTCTTTCGTCTTCGTTCATCGGTAACTTTACTTGGAGCTATATTTTTATTCACCACATGATATGCGTTTTGCTTGGAGAGTCATTTTATTTTATTTTGTTTTTCTTTCTGTTTGAATAATATCCCAAGATCTTAAATTCTTAAATGTTAGAGAGTCTTCACATAGTTGCATAATTATTCGACTACTCATTGATCTTCACTTATATCTTTCGGAGTAGTTTGTCGTTGCTCTAGTGCTTCACTTATATCCTTTTAGAGCACGGTGGTGGTTTTATTTTATAGAAATAATTGATCTCTCATGCTTCACTTATATTATTTTTAGAGTATTTTAGAACAGCATGGTAATTTGCTTTGGTTATGAAATTAGTCCTAATATGATGGGCATCCAAGAGGGATATAATAAAAACTTTCATATAAAGTGCATTGAATACTATGGGAAGTTTGATACTTGATGATTGTTTTGAGATATGAAGGTGGTAATATTAGAGTATGCTAGTTAAGTAGTTGTGAATTTGATAAATACTTGTTCTAAAGTTTGTGATTCCCGTAGCATGCACGTATGGTGAACCGTTATGTGATGAAGTTGGAGCATGATTTATTTATTGATTGTCTTCCTTATGAGTGGTGGTCGGGGACGAGCGATGGTCTTTTCCTACCAATCTATCCCCCTAGGAGCATGAGCGTAATATTTTGTTTCGATAACTAATAGATTTTTGCAATAAGTATGTGAGTTCTTTATGACTAATGTTGAGTCCATGGATTATACGCACTCTCACCCTTCCACCATTGCCAGCCTCTCTAGTGTTGCGCAACTTTCGCGGGTAACTTACACCCACCATATACCTTCCTCAAAGCAGCCACCATACCTACCTATTATGGCATTTCCATAGCCATTCCGAGATATATTGCCATGCAACTTTCCACCGTTTCGGTTATTATGACACGCTTCATCATTGTCATATTGCTTTGCATGATCATGTAGTTGACATCGTATTTGTGGCAAAGCCACCATTCATAATTCTTTCATACATGTCACTCATGAATCATTGCACATCCCGGTACACCGCCGGAGGCATTCATATAGAGTCATATTTTGTTCTAAGTATCGAGTTGTAATTCTTGAGTTGTAAGTAAATAAAAGTGTGATGGCCATCATTATTAGAGCATTGTCCCATGTGAGGAAAGGATGATGGAGACTATGATTCCCCCACAAGTCGGGATGAGACTCCGGATGAAAAAAGAGAAAAAATAGAGGCCATAAAAAAAGAGAAAAGGCCCAAATAAAAAAATAAAAATAAATGAGAGAAAAAATAGAGAAGGGGCAATGCTACTATCCTTTTACCACACTTGTGCTTCAAAGTAGCACCATGATCTTCATGATAGAGAGTCTCCTATGTTGTCACTTTCCTATACTAGTGGGAATCTTTCATTATAGAACTTGGCTTGTATACTCCAATGATGGGCTTCCTCAAAACGCCCTAGGTCTTCGTGAGCAAGCGAGTTGGATGCACACCCACTAGTTTCTTTTGTTGAGCTTTCATATACTTATAGCTCTAGTGCATCCGTTGCATGGCAATCCCTACTCACTCACATTGATATCTATTGATGGGCATCTCCATAGCCCATTGATACGCCTAGTTGATGTGAGACTATCTTATCCTTTTTGTCTTCTCCACAACCACCATTCTATTCCACCTATAGTGCTATGTCCATGGCTCACGCTCATGTATTGCGTGAAGATTGAAACAGTTTGAGAACATCAAAAGTATGAAACAATTGCTTGGCTTGTCATCGGGGTGTGCATGATTTAAATATTTTGTGTGGTGAATATAGAGCAGCCAGACTATATGATTTTGTAGGGATAGCTTTCTTTGTCCATGTTATTTTGAGAAGATATGATTGCTTTATTAGTATGCTTGAAGTATTATTATTTTTTATGTCAATATTAAACTTTTGTCTTGAATCTTATGGATCTAAATATTCTTGCCACAATAAAGAGATTTACATGGATAAATATGTTAGGTAGCATTCCACATCAAACATTCTGTTTTTATCATTTACCTACTCGAGGATGAGCAGGAATTAAGCGTGGGGATGCTGATACGTCTCCGGCGTATCTATAATTTTTGATTGTTCCATGCTATTATATTATCAACCTTGGATGTCTTATATGCATTTATATGCTATTTTATATGATTTTTGGGACTAACCTATTAACCTAGAGCCCAGTGCTAGTTTCTGTTTTTTCTTGTTTTAGAGTATCGCAGAAAAGGAAAATCAAATGGAGTCCAATTGACCTGAAACTTCACAGAACTTATTTTTGGACCAGAAGAAGCCCACAGAGTATCGGAGATGCACCAGAAGAGTCCCGGGCTGCCCATGAGGGTGGGGGGCGCGCCCACCCCCCTGGGCGCGCCCCCTGCCTCGTGGACAGCCCGGAGATCCACCGACGTACTTCTTCCTCCTATATATATATATATATACCCTAAAAACTTCGGAGAGCAGAATAGATCGGGAGTTCCGCCGCCAAAAGCCTCTGTAGCCACCAAAAACCAATCTAGACCCGTTCTGGCACCCTGCCGGAGGGGGAACCCCTCACCGGTGGCCATCCTCATCATCCCGGCGCTCTCCATCACAAGGAGGGAGTAGTTCTCCCTCAGGGCTGAGGGTATGTACCAGTAGCTATGTGTTTGATCTCTCTCTCTCTCTCGTGTTCTTGAGGTGATACGATCTTGATGTATCGCGAGCTTCGCTATTATAGTTGGATCTTATGATGTTTCTCCCCCTCTACTCTCTTGTAATGGATTGAGTTTTCCCTTTGAAGTTATCTTATCGGACTGAGTCTCTAAGGATTTGAGAACACTTGATGTATGTCTTGTCGTGCTTATCTGTGGTAACAATGGGATATCACGTGATCCACTTGATGTATGTTTTGGTGATCAACTTGCAGGTTCCGCCCATGAACCTATGCATAGGGGTTGGCACTCGTTTTCGTCTTGACTCTCTGGTAGAAACTTTGGGGCACTCTTTGAAGTACTTTGTGTTGGTTTGAATAGATGAATCTGAGATTATGTGATGCATATCGTATAATCATACCCACGGATACTTGAGGTGACATTGGAGTATCTAGGTGACATTAGGGTTTTGGTTGATTTGTGTCTTAAGGTGTTATTCTAGTACGTACTCTATGATAGATTGAACGGAAATAATAGCTTCATGTTATTTTACTACGGACTCTTGAATAGATCGATCAGAAAGGATAACTTTGAGGTGGTTGCGTACCCTACCATAATCTCTTCGTTTGTTCTCCGCTATTAGTGAGTTTGGAGTGACTCTTTGTTGCATGTTGAGGGATAGTTATATGATCCAATTATGTTATTATTGTTGAGAGAACTTGCACTAGTGAAAGTATGAACCCTAGGCCTTGTTTCAACGCATTGCAGTATCGTTTGTGCTCACTTTTATCATCAGTTACCTTGCTGTTTTTATATTTTCATATTACAAAAACCTATATCTACACTACAAAAAAAGACACATCTGAGGGAGTCCTGGATTAGGGGGTGTTCGGATAGCCTAACTATACCTTCAGCTGAACTCCCGGATTATGAAGATACAAGATTGAAGACTTCGTCCCGTGTCTGGATAGGACTTTCCTTGGCGTGGAAGGCAAGCTTGGCGATACGGATATACAGATCTCCTACCATTGTAACCGACTTTGTGTAACCCTAACCCTCTCCGGTGTCTATATAAACCGGAGGGTTTTAGTCCGTAGGACGACATACACATCAACAATCATACCATAGGCTAGCTTCTAGGGTTTAGTCTCTCCGATCTCGTGGTAGATCTACTCTTGTACTACCCATATCATCAATATTAATCAAGCAGGACATAGGGTTTTACCTCCATCGAGAGGGCCCGAACCTGGGTAAAACTTTGTGTCCCTTGCCTCCTGTTACCATCCGGCCTAGAAAAATAGTTCGGGACCCCCTACCCGAGATCCGCCGATTTTGACACCGACATTGGTGCTTTCATTGAGAGTTCCTCTGTGTCGTCGCCGTCAGGCTCGATGGATCCTATGATCATCAATAGCGATGCAGTCCAGGGTGAGACCTTCCTCCCCGGACAGATCTTCGTCTTCGGTGGCTTTGCACTGTGGAATAATTCACTTGGCCATCTGGAGCGGATCGAAAGCTACGCCCCTGGCCGTCAGGTCAGATTTGGAAGTTCAAACTACACGGCTGACATCCGCGGGGACTTGATCTTCGATGGATTTGAGCCACTGCCGAGCGCGCCGCACTGTCACGACGAGCATGATCTAGCTCTGCCGCCGAACAGTTCCCTGGAGGCTGCACCCGCATCGGCTTCGACCCTTAATTTGGAGCCAACTGCGCCGATCGAGGATGAGCAGTTGGACGCCACCTCGGGGACTGCGATCCCAACGGTGGTGGAGCCGAATACCAGCCCTGCACTCCGCGAGACTCATGACTCCGAGGAGCCGGACCCCTCTCCGGACTCCGAATCCTCCGCGCCCCTGCCGATCGAATCCGATTGGGCGCCGATCATGGAGTTTACTGCTGCGGACATCTTCCAGCACTCACCTTTCGGCGATATTCTGAAGACACTGAAGTCTCTCTCTTTATCAGGAGAGCCCTGGCCGGACTACGGTCAGCAAGGTTGGGATTCGGGCGATGAAGAAATTCAAAGCCCACCCACCACCCACTTGGTAGCCACTGGCGACGATTTAACCGACATGCTCGACTTTGACTCCGATGACATTGACGGTATGGACGCCGATGAAGGAGACGATGAAGAACCAACGCCTATTGAGCCCTGGAACGCCACCTCGTCGTATGACATATACATGGTGGACGCACCAAAAGATGACGACGAGGAGTGGAAGGACGCACTGAAGGATTGTTCCCTCGAAAAGCAGTCAAAGCGGCGACGTAAGCACCGCCCCAAATCCCGCTTCGACAGAAATAGCGATCACACAGACCCAGCGTTGGAGCAGGGCGAACCGCTGCCGGACAATGGAAATCCGGATAATCAAACCGAACAAACAAATCCTATCAAGGATAACGGTCCGGACGACATAACGCCGGACAGGCACCTGGAGCAGCAGAATGCCCGTAAAAGGCTCGTTGCCACCGCGAGGAGCCTTAAAAAGCAGAAGCGAAGGCTCAAGGCCATGAAAAATACACTCCAATTCAGATGGAGCAAAATACTCAACACTGCAGCAAGGTACGGCGACAATCGCCCCTCCAAGAGCTACCCAAAGTGGAAACTGCTACCCGAATTCGATGAGGAGGCCTCAGACCCCCCACAACCAAATATCAAAACAGCCACCTGGTCGGATAGACAACCCCTCTACCAACACAGAACGGCATTCAACGCCGCTCACAATACAACACGCGATCCATGTGAGGGCTCGCACCCAAAGGACGGTGCAACAAGATCCATCTATGGACCACGCAAGCGTGCCCCAGCATACAATGCAACACAACAAACATCCGAACAACGCGGCACACCCAGCTACAGGGGTGCCGCACACCCCCTATGTTTCACCGATGAGGTGCCGGACCATGAATTTCCAAAGGGATCCAAGCCCGTAAACATAGAGGCATACGACGGAACAACAGACCCTGGGGTCTGGATTCAGGACTACATCCTTCATATCCATATGGCTCGAGGAGATGATCTCCACGCCATCAAGTACTTACCCCTCAAGCTCAAAGGACCAGCTCGTCACTGGCTCAAAGGCCTCCCCGAAAGCTCCATTGGAAGTTGGAAGAGCTCAAAGACGCCTTTCGGGAAAAATTTCAAGGGACTTATGTCCGACCTCCGGATGCGGACGATCTGAGTCATATAACTCAACAGCCCGGAGAGTCAGCCCGAAAGCTTTGGAATAGGTTTCTTACTAAAAAGAACCAGATTGTCGACTGTTCGGACGCCGAAGCCTTAGCGGCTTTCAAGCATAGCGTCCGCGATGAATGGCTCGCCAGACACCTCGGCGAAAATAAGCCGAGAGCGATGGCCGCATTAACAAACCTCATGACCCGCTTTTGTGCGGGTGAGGACAGCTGGCTAGCCAGATGCAGCACCAGCGACCCCAGTATATCCAAGGTTAGAGATGGAAACGGGAAATCACGGTGCAACAGCAATAAAAAACGCCGGAATAAAGAAGACCGCACGAAGGGCATGGCAGTAAATGCCGGATTCAAAACCTCTCAGCCAGGTCAAAACCCGCCCCCTAAAGGCACCAGGGATGAACTGTCCAGCCTCAACAAAATTCTGGACCAAATATGTCAGATCCATAGTACCCCTGGTAAACCCGCTAATCATACCCACAGAGAATGTTGGGTCTTCAAGCAGTCCGGCAAGCTCAACACCATACACAAGGGGGAGGATACGCCAAGTGAAGACGAGGACGAGCCTCCCAAGCAAGACACAGGGGAACAAAAGAAATTTCCACCAGAAGTCAAAATAGTAAACGTGTTGCACGTGATCAAGGGAAAAAACAATGCGGCACCCCCGGAAAAATATACCCAAGTGCCTGTAACCGCGAGGTCCTGCCACTGGTCGTCTCAACCGATCACTTTCGACCATCGTGATTACTCATCAAGTATCCGGCACGCAGGATGGGCTGCCCTGGTATTAGACCCAGTAATTGGCGGGTATCACTTCACACGAGTCTTGATGGATGGTGGCAGTAGCCTAAACCTAATATATCAGGATACAATCCGCGGGATGGGGTTAGACCCAACACAAATTCGCCACAGCAATACTACCTTTAAAGGAGTAAGGCCAGGCCCAGGGGCTCATTGCACGGGCTCCCTCCTACTACAAGTTATATTCGGCTCCCCCGATAACTTTCGTCGCGAGCATCTAACTTTCCACATCGCTCCGTTTCAAAGTGGCTATCAAGCACTGCTCGGACGCGAAGCGTTCGCTCGCTTTAATGTAATACAACACTAGGCCTCCCTCACACTCAAGATGCCCGGTCCACATGGCATCATTGCAGTGCACGGAAATATCAAGCGATCTCTGCGCGCCGAAGAGAGTGAGGCTGCCTTGGCAGCCGCACACTAAAGGCGCCCGGACCAGCGAAAGCATCCAATAGGTCGTCAAGACCTCAGACACAACTAATCGAGTCCGGCGCCGCTATAAACAGTCACACCCCTATTTTTCAATACAAGGGGCTCAACGCGCGCAGACAAGTGGCAATTTCTTCTCATCTTGAATTACACATGGTTTCTTTAGAAAACTATCTTTTTGCACGACAACCTTTTCACCTAAATTCCTCTCTTTTACAGGCGATCATCGTGCTACACCCGTCCAGGATACAGCACAACGGAGACACAGGCGCAGACGTGCAGCAGGGACCCGCCCCAAGGATTCTTTTTAGATTAAGACCCTGCATAAACCTTTTTTACTGTCTCTTGTTGATACATATCCACCGTTGAGAAGGATGCTGACGTCTTGGCATGTGGCCACGCCAGAACAATGCACGTACCTGGACACAAGGGGCTTCTTACAAAGGCCATTCTTTAGGCCCGGTTTATACCACAAAGACCGAATACCTTAGGGAATGTTCTGCGTCACGAGTTTGGCCCTATATGCATCAGCTCCGAATCATTGTCTTTGGTCAAATGTTGGGTTTGCCCGGCTCCTGTGTTTTGGTGCCTTACGTTCCGCTTTACCGGCTAAGGTAGCACTAGGAGAACTACTGCGATTGTGCCCTGGTTCATCCGGACGAGCACCTCAGTAGAGAAAGCTGAAAACTGACTGTCATGATATCGCGTGAGACTGGTCAACCACTCGATGACCTATAGGAATGTTAGAATTCCTCCGCCTTAACGAAGGGCCGTTTTCCGGCCAGGCGTGTACGCACCCCGGGATCGGGAGAGTGCGGAGCCACCAGGGGCTATATAGTAGCCCCACTGTCAAACTCCTATGGCTAAGTGAAAGTGTTAAAGCGTTATAGTCCGGTTGCCTCGCTCACTCCGCTATCACCTCCTTTATAGGACCAAGACGTTGGGTTAAGTGTGAACGCGTGTTTTTTTAGCACCTTCTCATTATATGCGTGGGGGTTGAAGCCGACGACTGCAATCTTTCAGGTTATACACATGTATACATAAACGGCCGCCCAGGAGGCATCATATTACTTTCCGGCAAAAGTATAAAAATAGCCTTATGAAAATATATAACAGCATATCGCTTACAATGAGATTACATATCACTCAAACATAATATTTTTTGAGCACTGGGTCTCTATCAAACGAGCACCCTCAAGAACTTCCTCAAAGTAGTGCTCAGTAGCCCTTCGACCTATGGCCGAATCCCGTGCTGCAACGATGGTAGCATCCATCTCCATCCAGTATGCTTTAACGCGGGCAAAGGCCATTCGTGCGCCCTCTATGCACGCCGACCTCTTCATCGCATCAATGCGTGGCACCACGTCAAGGAACTGTTGCACCAAGCCGAAATAAGAGTCCAATTTTGACCTTTCCGGCCATAGGTGATCCACAACAGACCTCATGGAGAGTCCGGACAACCTATTTAGTTCGGCCCATTCGGCCAATTGGTCACTCAATGAAAGTGGACGCTCGGGTGAATGGAATTGTCTCCAAAACAGCCGGTCTACTTCACGGTCTGTCTGACCCTGGAAATACTTGGCCGCATCGGCAGCGCTCACCGCCAAATCCATGTATACATCCTCCAAACTCCACAGCCGATCCAGAGGGGCATATCGTCGATCTCCGAACTTCCTCCTCAACATAAAGGATTTCTCGGCTACAATATCTCCGGCTTCCCGCAGCTCCTCCTTCTTTGCCCTCATAGCAGAGCGGAGGTCCTTTCTCATTGCAGCAGCCTTCTCAAGGTCCGATGCCTTCGCTTGGTTTTCCTTTTCGAGAACCCGGCAACGGTCGGTGGCGGCTTTTAATTCTATGGCCATCTTGTCTCGGCTCTCGCCAGGCGCGACCTTCTCGGCTCGCAATTCTTCGACCGCCTTCAAAGCAGCTGCATTACCCAACCTCGCTTGTTCCTTGGCTCGGGCAAGTTCCGCCCGCAAGGCTTCAACGGTGGCAGCTCCATCTGCAGTAATAACATATTAAAGATACTGGCTTCATGCTGCTCTTACTATGTGGCGTTTACCAGGTAAGGACACTTATCCCGTGCCTCGTCAAGCCTTTTGTTAACAAGCTCGATGTCGGCGTCTGCCGCATCCAACTGTCGTTTTAAATAGGCAAACTCGCCAGTCCGGCCAGCCACCAGAGTTTCCATCACCTACACATAAAGGCAGTATGGTTATTACCTGGGAATACGATCCTCTATTCATCATCGTTTCCGACGACAACCAGAGTCTCAGGGGCTACTATCTACACAGGGCACACCTAGCATGTGCAGGACTATCATACATTACTTTACATACCTCAAAGCCTATCAGTAGACTCATAAAAGCTTCATGCAATCCGCTTTCGGCGGACGCGATTTTCTCCACCACCGTATCCATCAGCATACGGTGTTCATCTGAGATGGCCGCTCGCCCCACCAGCTCCCTCAGAACACCCGATCGCACACTAGACGGTGCCGGACTCTTTTGTCTGCTCTCTTCGGGAGCCGGACACTTGGAGCTTCGGGGGTCGATGGGATTATCTTCTGGCCTCGCCGGATTCGGAGAGGCCCTCCGCGACGACACTTCAGGGTCGCCCGCTTCTGGAGCGGAGGAGTCTGGAGGAGGCGTTTCGCTCTCCATCATCTCTGGAAGAAGATCCCCCGAAGACGAGCTCATTTGAGAGGGGCTAAGGCCCGAACTGCAAAAATATATGCGGTGGTTATTTTCTCAGAAGAAAAAGATGACATATCTGCACTGTTAAAGTATTTCGGGTCACTTACGACTCACGGGAGAATTGATCCCCCCGCGGACTTTGTGCGGCAACAGCACCCCCCAAGGTAGGACCCCCTGTGGGAGATTTCTTCTCCCGTTTGGGAGCCTCGGCTTCCGAATCCCCGGGCGTAGTCCTTTTCCTCTTCTGGTCGTCTTCCTTCATGGAGATGCTCGCTCCCTCGGTTACAATGGGCAGCGTTGGGGGCCCGCGACCGCCCGTACTACCCTCCGCAGTATCTTCCTTCAAGGGCTCCGGGCAGGGTGCGACCTGGAGCATCTTTTCCAGTACCGAATTTTCCAAACCCTCAGGAAGGGGGGCGAACACCGAATCAGCTTCGCCTTTGTTAGCCAGTCCTGGTCAAAAAGCAAACTCTCAGAGATAACTTCGTAACAAGTGAGAGATAGTATATTCGGCCGGAAGATTCCCTACCTGTTCGGCGGCGCGGATACTGCTCAGGCCCACATCCTCGGTGATTTCTGGACACTCCACTTGAGGTCCGAAGAATGACTTGTACATCTCCTCGTGCGTCAGGTCGAGGAAATTTTGAATGACACGCGGTCCCTCGGGATTGAACTCCCACAAGCGAAGAGGCCGGCGTTTGCAAGGCTGGGCTTGACGGACCAGCATAACATGTATTACTGCAACCAAACTGAAATCTCCGTTAAAGAGACCTCGAAAGCGGCTTTGCAGCATAGGAACGTCCTTGGCTGGACCCCATCTCAGTCCTCTGCTAATCCATGACATCAGTTGTGGTGGAGGGCCCGAGCGGAAAACGGGGGCGGCCGCCCACTTGGCACTTCTAGGAGCCGTGATGTAGAACCACTCCTGTTGCCACAATTCAGATACCTCTGGGATGGAACCTTTGGGCCATGGAGCTCCCTTCATCTTGCGTATTGAGGCACCGCCACATGCGCATGTTGCCCCTCGATCATCTTCGGCTTTACTTCAAAGGTCTTGAGCCATAGGCCAAAGTGGGGGGTAACCCGGAGGAAGGCCTCGCACACAACGATAAATGTCGTGATATGAAGAAAGGAGTCCGGAGCTAGATCATGGAAATCTAGCCCGTAGTAAAACATCAAGCCCCTGACGAAAGAATCCAAAGCAAGGCTTAGAACTCGGAGGAAGTGGGAGACGAACACAAAGCTCTCGTTAGGTTCGGGGGAAGGGACGGCCTGCCCTTGGGGAGGCAGCCGATGCAAAATCTTGGCAGTCAGATATCTGGCCTCCCTCAACTTTTTGATGTCTTCTTTCGTGACGAAGGAAGGCACCCATCGGCCTTGAAGGCTAGATCCGGACATGACTGAAGGTTCGGAGCACCTGGCCTGGACTTTGGGCGTTTGAGCTTGAGGCGGGGGAAGGATTCGATTGAACACGGGAGGGAAAAGTAGAAAGCCTTGTCCCTTTATAAAGAGGGTGAATAGCAAGCGTCCTCTCCGTGTCCGTTTGGACTTGCCTATAATCTAGGAGTCCCAAAAGCGGTTGGGTTACCCACGCCCGTATTGATGAGAATCCCGGAATAAGGGGACATGATTTCTGCTTTAACAAGACGTGCCAATGAAACCGCCTCGCGTAACATGCTGAGGTGGGGTAATAAAACGACTCGGATAAAGGCTTGGCCGTGGTGTGTCACGCTACGGAATACGTCAGCGGATTAGATTTGTGTAAATATTATTCTCTCTATGGCAATATGTGGAAACTTATTTTGCAGAGCCAGACACTATCTTTGTGTTCAGAATCTTCTATGAAGTACTTGGAGGAGGAACCCGCCTTAAAATGCCGAAGACAAACTGCACGCCGGACTCGTTGTCATTGAAGCCTGGTTCAGGGGCTACTGAGGGAGTCCTGGATTAGGGGTGTTCGGATAGCCGAACTCCCGGATTATGAAGATACAAGATTGAAGACTTCATCTCGTGTCCGGATAGGACTTTCCTTGGCGTGGAAGGCAAGCTTGGCGATACGGATATATAGATCTCCTACCATTGTAACCGACTTTGTGTAACCCTAACCCTCTCCGGTGTCTATATAAACCAGAGGGTTTTAGTCCATAGGACGACATACACATCAACAATCATACCATAGGCTAGCTTCTAGGGTTTAGTCTCTCTGATCTCGTGGTAGATCTACTCTTGTACTACCCATATCATCAATATTAATCAAGCAGGACGTAGGGTTTTACCTCCATCGAGAGGGCCCGAACCTGGGTAAAACTTCATGTCCCTTGCCTCCTGTTACCATCCGGCCTAGATGCACAGTTCGCGACCCCCTACCCGAGATCCGCTGGTTTTGACACCGACAACATCCGTGACATTTTGGGCCGAACGAAATTTTTTTCTGTCATACATATGACACTTCTATGACGATAATTGTGACAAAACCCGGTATCATCATAGATGTGGTGGGCTCCTACTTCTATGACAAAAAATCATGACAGAAAATGGGCTTTTCGTCCTGGGCGGGCCGGAGACGCAGTTGCATGACATTCTTTGGGTCGTCCATGACGGAAAAAACCATGGTAGAAGTGAGGGCGGGGAAAATTTCGGGGAGTTCCTGGTTACGGTGGAAGGTCGGGGGCCGAGCGATGCGCGCTTCTCTCATACACGTACGTGCGTGTGTGCGAGGCATTGCCTCTAACTGAACCCGAGCGAGGCGTTGGGCTCTAACTGAACCCGAGCGATTGCACTGCAGGCTACGCGTTACTGAACCCGAGCGATCGATCGATGGCTGTTGACTGAACCCGATTGAGCGATTCCTTCGCTACTACTGCTAACTGAAGCCGATCGATTGGATGAACAGTGAGCGTTGCGGGTGGAGGGTTTGGATGAACAGTGAATGGTGGCGTTGCCTCTGGATGAACAGGACCCCATGGTGTGGTGGAGGGCTGGATGAACAGTAGACGGTGGAGGGGTGCCCGTGGAGGGGTGCATGAACAGGACCCCATGGTGTGGAGGGCTGGATGAACAGTAGATGGTGGAGGGGTGCCTGTGGAGGGGTGGTTGAATAGGACCCCGTGGTGTGGAGGGCTGGATGGACAGTAGACGGTGGAGGGGTGCCCGTGGAGGGGTGCCCGTGGAGGGGTGGTTGAACAGGACCCCGTGGTGTGGAGGGCTGGATGAACAGTAGATGGTGGAGGGGTGGTTGAACAGTAGCCGATGGAGTAGCGCGCGGTGGAGGCTGGATGAATAGGAGCCCGTGGATGAACAGTCGCAGGTGCAGGCTGGAGGAGGTCGACAGTGGATGAACAGTAGCTCGTGGAGGCTGGAGGGGGTCGACGCTGGAGATGAACAGTATCCCGTGGAGTCTCATTTTGCGGTATGCCACACCCCTCCCGATGAACAGGACCCCCGTTTCGACCGTATCGCTCCAACACAAGTACTCCCTCCGTCCGGAATTACTTATCATCAAAATAGATGTGTCTAGAACTAAAATACATCTAGATACATCCATTTCAATGGCAAGTATTTTCGGATGGAGGGAGTACAAGATTCGACTCCATGAAGTAGCTTTACCTCTAACAATACAAGAAAAAAATATGTGACGTTGGACCATCCGATCGAGAGGGGCTGAGAGGTAGAAAATGATGCACATGCAGCGACGTAGCGAGCTGGGGAAGTAGAGCTAAGGCGGTTTCGAACGAAGATATACCTGAAGGTCGTCGGGATGTGGATAGGTGGGCGGCGGGAGGCCGGATCTGCCCACAGGAAACGACGAAGGGATCGGAGGACCTCCCGCGCTGGCGCTCGGCCAGAGATAACGGTGCGGCCGGCAGTGGGTCTCCTCCCTCGCTGTCAACGACGGCCTAAACGCTGCCCTCCTCCCCTTCACCGGTGGAGGGGGATACGTCCGGATCTGTAACCAGCGGTGAGGATAGAAAGCCGGTGTTTTTTGAAGGGAGAAAGACAGTGTTACTACCCCTATCTTGTTTAAATCTGGAGAGGATGAGAGTGTGTGAATAGAGCAACCCTAGCAAGCAAGCGCGGAGGCTCCGGCCTATATATACGTAGTGAGAAACCCTAGCAAGCAACCAAAGCAAGCAAGCAACCCCTATCTTCATCAACTCGTACAAGACCGAGAAATTTGATTACTACAACTCCCTCTCCCTCACGGACTGAGCTCCGGTGCCTTAACTGCACCTGCCTTTGGCTGCATGACAGGAGGGCCAACCACCTGTTGGGCCCACCTATCATAGACGCAAAGGCAGGAGCAGTAAGTTGAAGCTTTCGCTATCCCTCCCGCACGAGGTGGACGGACATGCAGCAGTGGATTCGATACTGTAGAAGTAGGAGTAACATCATTATTGTTCGTCTTCTCGAAGAGGCAAAGAGCCAAGCGCAACCCGAACGTGGCAGTTGCGAACGCTCGCGTGGTGCGGTTCCTTGGAGTACTAGCCAGGATCTTGCATGAGACAAAATTGCTATTGTTTAACAATTAAACTCCATCATCCATTGGTTGATACTCATTGCATAGGTCACGCGCTTAGCACCATTTCCTCCTGGGGTCACCAATGTTTATTTGCTAATTAATAGCATTGCATGCAATGAACTAGCCATTGCAAGTCATTAAAAGCATGCACACCTCTCATCTCTTATTGGTTGATATGTCAAGAAATAAGAAACAAGGTAGAAGTTAATGCACCGCGCCTAAGTGTTTTGGGACTATTTGGTTTTCATAAGATGACTTACACACCTAGACGGAGGGAGTAGTATAGCCCTGTAAACTGGAAAGGAGTATTTGCCTTTCTAGAGATTTCAACAAGTGACTAGACTACACCGTGTGCAGTACTCCCTCCCTTCCGGTTTATAGGGCTCAAATCTCAAATCTCATGAACCAAGGCATTTTGCGATTGGAGGAATGTATATCGTACTTTACAAAACTACCCTAATTAAACTCATGCATTAATTACGTAGTTCACTCGTTTTCCTCTCCGCCTTGGTCGCGGTGCAAAATATTGAGCACTCCTATATGACTAGCCGCTCTATCTACATGTGGGACATTTCAAAGCATCCGGGCCCACGTGCCATCCACCAAATCACAGCGAGGTGCTACAGTCGAGACTCACCTGTAACCCCGGTGTGGCTGTCATGACCCGTCATATCACAAAACCCACACCTTTACCAGCAGTGGTAAGGTGGCCTCCAAGTTGGACTAGACAAAGCAACCATCATTCCACCAGAATGCTTGTTCAAGCCCTTTCTTCCCTTTCTTGAAGAAAACCTCACTCCAGGCTACTCACTTCTGCCATTTTTCTTCTGTACCGACGAAGGAAAGGTGGGCGAATCAGTTATGCTGCTATATTTTCATTCCAAGAATCTTCTTTTTGTGAAGCACCGACCGATTCTCACATCCTATTCTTTTCCCGTTTTCATTGCGATTGTGGTTTCCTTTCGATTGCTTTTTGTTTGTGAGTTCATTGATGGATCCTGGAGCACTAGGCAAAGAGTTGCCGGTGGACAACCCACTAGAGACAGCGATCTCCAGGAAGCAAGCACCGACCAACGAGTTGACCATGTTGGTGGGCCAACCCATGGAGACGAAGAACTCCAAGAAACAAGCATTGGCCAAAGAGTTGAGGACGTTGGCGGACGAACTCCTCAAAGGAAGTTTGAAGAACAGCAAGGGCCCCATCGTGCCTACCCCAGGAACTCTGATTGCCACCTATGTGAGGCTCAAGACCGAGTTTGAGGAGATAGTCGCTGTTGAGAAGCAGTATTCCCCTGGCAAGGTGATGGCCCCCATCGAGGACGAGGAGATGGCCCCTGGAGGGATGAGATCCCCCGGTGAGCTGCACAAGGTAAAAAATAATGGCTTATTACCATAGTTGTGGTTTTTGATTATTTGCAATGTGCTTGCTAATATGTTAGGGTTGTGCAGGTGCCGATGGACGTCCTTGATGATTCCGATGGCGTGGCCCGTCCTGTTGGCATCACCCCGGAGATCGATTCCGATGCCGCTGTCCATCCTGTGGACATCGCCCCAGAGATCGATTCCCATGTCGCGGTCAGTCCTGCGGACATCGCCCCAGAAATCGATTCCCATGTCGTTGTCCGTGCTGTGGTCATTGCCAGAGAGATCGATGACAAGAAATAGTTGGTCGCGCTAATCCTTCAGGGTAGTTTGCATTGCTTGTGTTTAATTACCAGAACGATGCGTGTTATCAAACCATCTTAGAGCTAGTGCACTGTCTTGTGTGGGCGGATCTTGCTACTTTTGTTTGATAGTGAATCATGCGATGAATCATGTGAACCCTCTCCGAGTTATGGAAACAGATGTATCCTCACCAGCTTTTGATGTAATATATGGCATGATTAGATGTAAGTTTGAACTGTTTATCATATCAGCAGGGCTTGTTTGATGATTCTTGGTGTTAGTAGGCTAGCTACTGTGCGAGTTATAGTACTTGCAAAACACTCACCGAAGAGAAATGTTGGGGCTGATGAGCTCGTGGTACGCTTATACTTATCCCTCGTCGATCGACCAATAGCCATAGCTCCTAAAATTGTAGGCTTAGCGATCGATGACCTAGGCGGGCTAGTTTGGCCTAGTGGTTTTCAGTGATATGATGTGCAACACAAAATCATAGCAGTGCAGAGACATACTCCCTCCGTTCCAAAATAGATGACCTAGGCGGGCTAGTTTGGCCTAGTGGGTTTCAGTGATATGACGTGGTACAATGCCGTCTAGTCTTCGCGTGTGGTAGCAGTATTGTGGGTACAGTAAGTTTCTTGAAGAAGCAGAATTCAACGAAGTCATGATGGTTCCTTCGTCCGAACAACTTACAGTGGGAAAGGTTGGGCCTGTGATACGACCGGGGTAGACCAGGATAATTTTGTGCATGGCAGGTGGACCAGGATGGTCGACGTCCCACATGTCGGCGAATGAAAGTATTCTTTGCGATATAGAGGACGAGCAACGATTATTCATTGTTTATTTTTGATGAAAGCTATTGTCTCCACTGTAATGACGGAGGAGTGTGAAACACGGCAGCCCAGTGAACTTGGCATGTGCACCACTCCCTCCTTCCTCATGTAATGCCCAGGTTACAGCTTTTTCTCACTTTCTCTCTATCTATTTCCTCTCAAATGTTTTTACCTTTCTTTTTTAAGACACAATTGTTTTTTATGCCTTTTTTAGAATTATTTTTTTATACCTAGGAGCACGTGTAGAGAGGGGCTCTTGCAGAGCCCACTCCTTGACTTTGTCAATGCCTCTCTCTCCTCCACATACGGAGTACTACTTGCTATGCATGCATGCGGCGGGCAGCTGGCGTCTTGAGGGGCCAGGGCGGTGAGAGCAGACTCCGGAAGTGGTCCGTGTTGGGTAACGTAGTAATTTCAAAAAAAAATCCTATGCACACGCAAGATCATCGTGATGCATAGCAACGAGAGGGGAGAGTGTGATCTACGTACCCTTGTAGATCGACAACGGAAGCGTTAGCACAACGTGGTTGATGTAGTCATACATCTTCACGGCCTGACCGATCAAGCACCGAAACTACGGTACCTCCGAGTTCTAGCACACGTTCAGCTCGATGACGATCCCCAGACTCCGATCCAGCAAAGTGTCGGGGAAGAGTTCCGTCAGCACGACGGAGTGGTGACGATCTTGATGTACTACCATCACAGGGCTTCGCCTAAGCACCGCTACAATATTATCGAGGACTATGGTGGAAGGGGGCACCGCACACGGCTAAGAATATGATCACGTGGATCAACTTGTGTCTCTAGGGGTGCTCCCTGCCTCCGTATATAAAGGATCAAAAGGGGGGGTGCGGCCGGCCAGGAGAGGGCGCACCAGGAGGAGTCCTACTCCCTCCGGGAGTAGGATTCCCCCCCTTTCCTAGTTGGAATAGGATTCGGGAGGGGGGAAAGAGGAGAGAGAGAAGGAAGGGGGGCGCCGACCCCCTCTCCTTGTCCTATTCGGACTGGGGGGGGGGCGGTCCAGCCCTGGCCACCTCTCCTCTCTTCCACTAAGGCCCACTAAGGCCCATATACCTCCCGGGGGGGTCCGGTAACCTCTTGGTACTCCGGTAAAATCCCGATTTCACCCGGAACACTTCCGATATCCAAATATAGGCTTCCAATATATCAATCTTTATGTCTCGACCATTTCGAGACTCCTCGTCATGTCCCTGATCCTATCCGGGACTCCGAACTCCTTCGGTACATCAAAACTCATAAACTCATAATATAACTGTCATCGAAACCTTAAGCGTGCGGACCCTACGGGTTCGAGAACAATGTAGACATGACCGAGACACGTCTCTGGTCAATAACCAATAGCGGAACCTGGATGCTCATATTGGCTCCTACATATTCTACGAAGATCTTTTATCGGTCAGACCGCATAACAACATACGTTGTTCCCTTTGTCATCGGTATGTTACTTGCCCGAGATTCGATCGTCGGTATCTCAATACCTAGTTCAATCTCGTTACCGGCAAGTCTCTTTACTCGTTCCGTAATACATCATCTCACAACTAACTCATTAGTTGCAATGCTTGCAAGGCTTATGTGATGTGCATTACCGAGAGGGCCCAGAGATACCTCTCCGACAATCGGAGTGACAAATCCTAATCTCGAAATACGCCAACCCAACATGTACCTTTGGAGACACCTGTAGAGCACCTTTATAATCACCCAGTTACGTTGTGACGTTTGGTAGCATACAAAGTGTTCCTCCGGTAAACGGGAGTTGCATAATCTCATAGTCATAGGAACATGTATAAGTCACGAAGAAAGCAATAGCAACATACTAAACTATCGGGTGCTAAGCTAATGGAATGGGTCATGTCAATTAGATCATTCACCTAATGATGTGATCCCGTTAATCAAATAACAACTCTTTGTCCATGGTTAGGAAACATAACCATCTTTGATTAACGAGCTAGTCTAGTAGAGGCATACTAGTGACACTCTGTTTGCCTATGTATTCACACATGTACTATGTTTTCGGTTAATACAATTCTAGCATGAATAATAAACATTTATCATGATATAAGGAAATAAATAATAACTTTATTATTGCCTCTAGGGCATATTTCCTTCAGTCTCCCACTTGCACTAGAGTCAATAATCTAGATTATACAATAATGATTCTAACACCCATGGAGTCTTGGTGCTGATCATGTTTTGCTCGTGGAAGAGGCTTAGTCAACGGATCTGCTACATTCAGATCCGTATGTATCTTGCAAATCTCTATGTCTCCCACCTGGACTAGATCCCGGATGGAATTGAAGCATCTCTTGATGTGCTTGGTTCTCTTGTGAAATCTGGATTCCTCCAGTATTGTCACAAAAGATTTTCATTGGACCCGATGCACTAGGTATGACACCTAGATCGGATATGAACTCCTTCATCCAGACTCCTCCATTTGCTGCTTCCGAAGCAGCTATGTATTCCGCTTCACACGTAGATCCCGCCATGACGCTTTGTTTAGAACTGCACCAACTGACAGCTCCACCGTTTAATGTAAATACATATCCGGTTTGCGATTTAGAATCGTCCGGATCAGTGTCAAAGCTCGCATCGATGTAACCACTTACGATTAGCTCTTTGTCACCTCCATAAACGAGAAACATATCCTCAGTCCTTTTCAGGTATTTCAGGATGTTCTTGACCGCTATCCAGTGATCCACTCCTGGATTACTTTGGTACCTCCTGCTAGACTTATAGCAAGGCACACATCAGGTCTGGTACACAGCATTGCATACATGATAGAGCCTATGGCTGAAGCATAGGGAACATCTTTCATTTTCTCTCTATCTTCTGCAGTGGTCGGCCATTGAGTCTGACTCAACTTCACACCTTGTAACACAGGCAAGAACCCTTTCTTTCCTTGATCCATTTTGAACTTCTTCAAAACTTTGTCAAGGTATGTGCTTTGTGAAAGTCCAATCAAGTGTGTTGATCTATCTCTATAGATCTTAATGCCTAATATGTAAGCAGCTTCACCGAGGTCTTTCATTGAAAAACTCTTATTCAAGTATCCCTTTATGCTATACAGAAATTCTATATCATTTCCAATTAGTAATATGTCATCCAGATATAATATCAGAAATACTACAGAGCTCCCACTCACTTTCTTGTAAATACAGGCTTCTCCAAAAGTCTGTACAAAACCAAATGCTTTGATCACACTATCAAAGCGTTTATTCCAACTCCGAGAGGCTTGCACCAGTCCATAAATGGATCGCTAGAGCTTGCACACTTTGTTAGCTCCCTTTGGATCGACAAAACCTTCTGGTTGCATCATATACAACTCTTCTTCCAGAAATCCATTCAGGAATGCAGTTTTGACATCCATCTGCCAAATTTCATAATCATTAAATGCGACAATTGCTAACATGATTCAGACAGACTTAAGCGTCGCTACGGGTGAGAAGGTCTCATCGTAGTCAATCCCTTGAACTTGTCGAAAACCTTTTGCGACAAGTCGAGCTTTGTAGACAGTAATATTGCCGTCAGCGTCCGTCTTCTTCTTGAAGATCCATTTATTCTCAATTGCTTGCCGATCATTGGGAAAGTCAACCAAAGTCCATACTTAGTTCTCATACATGGATCCCATCTCAGATTTCATGGCTTCAAGCCATTTTGCGGAATCTGGGCTCACCATCGCTTCTTCATAGTTCATAGGTTCATCATGATCTAGTAGCATGACTTCCAGAACAGGGTTACTGTACCACTCTGGTGCGGATCTTACTCTAGTTGATCTACGAGGTTCAGTAGTATCTTGTTCTGAAGTTTCATGATCATCATTAGCTTCCTCACTAATTGGTGTAGGTGTCACAAAACCAGGTTTCTATGATGTACTACTTTCCAATAATGGAGTAGGTACAGTTACCTCGTCAAGTTCTACTTTCCTCCCACTCACTTCTTTCGAGAGAAACTCCTTCTCCAGAAAGTTTTTGAATTTAGCAACAAAAGTCTTGCCTTCGGATCTGTGATAGAAGGTGTATCCAATAGTTTCCTTTGGATATCCTATGAAGACACATTTTTCCAATTTGGGTTCGATCTTATCAGGTTGAAGCTTTTTCACATAAGCATCGCAGCCCCAAACTTTCAGAAACGACAACTTTGGTTTCTTGCCAAACCACAGTTCATAAGGTGTCGTCTCAACGGATTTTGATGGTGCCCTATTTAACGTGAATGCGGCCATCTCTAGAGCGTATCCCCAAAACGATAGCGGTAAATCAGTAAGAGACATCATAGATCGTACCATATCTAATAAAGTACGATTACGACGTTCGGACACGCCATTACGCTGTGGTGTTCCGGGTGGCGTGAGTTGCGAAACTATTCCATATTGTTTCAAATGTACACCAAACTCGTAACTCAAATATTCTCCTCCACGATCAGATCGTAGGAATTTTATTTTCTTGTTACGATGATTTTCATCTTCACTCTGAAATTCTTTGAACTTTTCAAACGTTTCAGACTTGTGTTTCATTAAGTAGATATACCCATATCTGCTTAAGTCATCTGTGAAGGTGAGAAAATAACGATATCCGCCATGAGCCTCAATATTCATCGGACCACATACATCTGTATGTATGATTTCTAACAAATCTGTTGCTCTCTCCATAGTACCGGAGAATGGTGTTTTTGTCATCTTACCCATAAGGCACGGTTCGCAAGTACCAAGTGATTCATAATCAAGTGGTTCCAAAAGCCCATCAGTATGGAGTTTCTTCATGCGCTTTATACCGATATGACCTAAACGGCAGTGCCACAAATAAGTTGCACTATCATTATCAACTCTGCATCTTTTGGTTTCAACACTATGAATATGTGTGTCACTACTATCGAGATTTAATAAGAATAGACCACTCTTTAAGGGTGCATGACCATAAAAGATATTACTCATGTAAATAGAACAACCATTATTCTCTGATTTAAATGAATAACCGTCTCGCATCAAACAAGATCCAGATATAATGTTCATGCTTAACGCTGGCACCAAATAACAAATATTTAGGTCTAATATTAATCCCGAAGGTAGATGTAGAGGTAGCGTGCCGACTGCGATCACATTGACTTTGGAACCATTTCCCACGCGCATCGTCACCTCGTCCTTAGCTAATCTTCGCTTAATCCGTAGTCCCTGTTTCGAGTTGCATATATTAGCAACAGAACCAGTATCAAATACCCAGGTGCTACTGCGAGCATTAGTAAGGTACACATCAATAACATGTATATCACATATACCTTTGTTCACCTTGCCATCCTTCTTATCCGCCAAATACTTGAGGCAGTTCCGCTTCCAGTGACCGGTCTTCTTGCAGTAGAAGCACTCAGTTTCAGGCTTAGGTCCAGGTTTGGGTTTCTTCTCTTGAGCAGCAACTTGCCTGCTGTTCCTTTTGAAGTTCCCCTTCTTCTTCCCTTTGCCCTTTTTCTTGAAACTAGTGGCCTTGTTGACCATCAACACTTGATGCTCCTTCTTGATTTCTACCTCCACAGCTTTCAGCATTGCGAAGAGCTCGGGAATAGTCTTATTCATCCCTTGCATATTATAGTTCATCGCGAAGCTCTTGTAGCTTGGTGGCAGTGATTGGAGAATTCTGTCAATGACGCAATCATCTGGAAGATTAACTCCCAATTGAATCAAGTGATTATTATACCCAGACATTTTGAGTATATGCTCACTGACAGAACTGTTCTCCTCCATCTTGCAGCTATAGAATTTATTGGAGACTTCATATCTCTCAATCTGGGCATTTGCTTGAAATATTAACTTCAACTCCTAGAACATCTCATATGCTCCATGATGTTCAAAACATCGTTGAAGTCCCGATTCTAAGCCGTAAAGCATGGCACACTGAACTATCGAGTAGTCATCAGCTTTGCTCTGCCAGACGTTCATAACATCTGGTGTTGCTCCAGCAGCAGGCCTGGCACCCAGCGGTGCTTCCAGGACGTAATTCTTCTGTGCAGCAATGAGGATAATCCTCAAGTTACAGACCCACTCCGTGTAATTGGTACCATCATCTTTCAACTTTGCTTTCTCAAGGAACACATTAAAATTCAATGGAACAACAGCACGGGCCATCTATCTACAATCAAACATGAATAAGCAAGATACTATTAGGTACTAAGTTCATGATAAATTTAGGTTCAATTAATCATATTACTTAAAGAACTCCCACTTAGATAGACATCCCTCTAATCCTCTAAGTGATTACGTGATCCAAATCAACTAAACCATGTCCGATCATCACGTGAGATGGAGTAGCTTCATTGGTGAACATCACTATGTTGATCATATCTACTATATGATTCACGCTCGACCTTTCGGTCTCTGTGTTCCGAGGCCATATCTGTATATGCTTGGCTCGTCAAGTATAACCTGAGTATTCCGCGTGTGCAACTGTTTTGCACCCGTTGTATTTGAACGTAGAGCCTATCACACCCGATCATCACGTGCTGTCTCAGCACGAAGAACTTTCGCAATGGTGCATACTCAGTGAGAACACTTCTTGATAATTAGTGAGAGATCATCTTATAATGCTACCGTCAATCAAAGCAAGATAAGATGCATAAAAGATAAACATCACATGCAATCAATATAAGTGATATGATATGGCCATCATCATCTTGTGCTTGTGATCTCCATCTTTGAAGCACCGTCATGATCACCATCGTCACCGGCGCGACACCTTGATCTCCATCGTAGCATCGTTGTCGTCTCGCCAATCTTATGCTTCCACTACTATCGCTACCGCTTAGTGATAAAGTAAAGTATTACAGCGCGATTGCATTGCATACAATAAAGCGACAACCATATGGCTCCTGCCAGTTGCCGATAACTCGGTTACAAAACATGATCATCTCATACAATAAAATTTAGCATCATGTCTTGACCATATCACATCACAACATGCCCAGCAAAAACAAGTTAGACGTCCTCTACTTTGTTGTTGCATGTTTTACGTGGCTGCTACGGGCTTAAGAAAGAACCAATCTTACCTACGCATGAAAACCACAACGATAGTTTGTCAAGTTGGTGCTGTTTTAACCTTCGCAAGGACCGGGCGTAGCCATACTCGGTTTAACTAAAGTTGGAGAAACTGTCACCCGCTAGCCACCTTTGTGCAAAGCACGTCGGGAGAACCGGTCTAGCGTAAGCGTACGCGTAATGTCGGTCCGGGCCGCTTCGTCCAACAATACCGCCGAACCAAAGTATGACATGCTGGTAAGCAGTATGACTTATATCGCCCACAACTCACTTGTGTTCTACTCGTGCAAACAACATCAACACATAAAACCTAGGCTCGGATGCCACTGTTGGGTAACGTAGTAATTTCAAAAAAAATCCTACGCACACGCAAGATCATGGTGATGCATAGCAACGAGAGGGGAGAGTGTGATCTACGTACCCTTGTAGATCGACAATGAAAGCGTTAGCACAACGTGGTTGATGTAGTCGTACGTCTTCAGGCCCGACCGATCACGCACCGAAACTACGGTACCTCCGAGTTCTAGCACACGTTCAGCTCGATGACGATCCCCGGACTCCGATCTAGCAAAGTGTCGGGGAAGAGTTCCGTCAGCACGACGGTGTGATGACGATCTTGATGTACTACCATCGCAGGGCTTCGCCTAAGCACCGCTACAATATTATCGAGGACTATGGTGGAAGGGGGCACCGCACTGGCTAAGAATATGATCACGTGGATCAACTTGTGTCTCTAGGGGTGCTCCCTGCCTCCGTATATAAAGGATCAAAAGGGGGGTGCGGCCGGCCAGGAGAGGGTGCGCCAGGAGGAGTCCTACTCCCTCCGGGAGTAGGATTCCCCCCCTTTCCTAGTTGGAATAGGATTCGGGAGGGGGAAAAGAGGAGAGAGAGAAGGAAGGGGGCGCCGGCCCCCTCTCCTTGTCCTATTCGGAGTATGGGGGAGGAGCGCACGGCCCAGCCATGGCCACCTCTCCTCTCTTCCACTAAGGCCCACTAAGGCCCATATTCCTCCCGGGGGGTTCCGGTAACCTCCCGGTACTCCGGTAAAATCCTGATTTCACCTGGAACACTTCCGATATCCAAATATAGGCTTCCAATATATCAATCTTTATGTCTCGACCATTTAGAGACTCCTCGTCATGTCCGTGATCACATCCGGGACTCCGAACGAACTTCGGTACATCAAAATGCATAAACTCATAATATAACTGTCATCAAAACCTTAAGCGTGCGGACCCTACGGGTTCGAGAACAATGTAGACATGACCGAGACACGTCTCCGGTCAATAACCAATAGCGGAACCTGGATGCTCATATTGGCTCCTACATATTCTACGAAGATCTTTTATCGGTCAGACCGCATAACAGCATACGTTGTTCCCTTTGTCATCGGTATGTTACTTGCCCGAGATTCGATCATCGGTATCTCAATACCTAGTTCAATCTCGTTACCGGCAAGTCTCTTTACTCGTTCCGTAATACATCATCTCACAACTAACGCATTAGTTGCAATGCTTGCAAGGCTTATGTGATGTGCATTACCGAGAGGGCCCAGAGATACCTCTCCGACAATCGGAGTGACAAATCCTAATCTGGAAATACGCCAACCCAACATGTACCTTTGGAGACACCTATAGAACACCTTTATAATCACCCAGTTATGTTGTGATGTTTGGTAGCACACAAAGTGTTCCTCCGGTAAACGGGAGTTGCATAATCTCATAGTCATAGGAACATGTATAAGTCATGAAGAAAGCAATAGCAACATACTAAACGATCGGGTGCTAAGCTAATGGAATGGGTCATGTCAATCAGATCATTCACCTAATGATGTGATCCCGTTAATCAAATAACAACTCTTTGTCCATGGTTAGGAAACATAACCATCTTTGATTAACGAGCTAGTCTAGTAGAGGCATACTAGTGACACTCTGTTTGTCTATGTATTCACACATGTATTATGTTTCCGGTTAATAAAATTCTAGCATGAATAATAAACATTTATCATGATATAAGGAAATAAATAATAACTTTATTATTGCCTCTAGGGCATATTTCCTTCAGTCCGGACTCTAGCATAATTTTGGTTTTTACAGTACTTTCTCCATTGACAGGTAGGCCCGCGTAGATAGATAAAGAACACGAGCTGATGAGGCGCTCGCGGACTGTTGGACTGGTCAACCAGACAAATACGGAGCTATACGCTGAGCCAGTGACCGTATAATCACCACATCTCGTATACAATGATCAAAGTGAGCTATCAAGACAAGTTCGATGACCGCCAATGCATTTTACTCGGTAATAAATGACTAGGATTGAAGGGGAATCCAAATTTGCTTCGTCTTCTGTCCTTGAGCTCTTGACAAACCAATGCACTATACGGTTGTCCGGCCACTCCACCCCAGAGCTCTCACCAAGCGTCGTTCATGCCACCGCGCCGCATACAAACCGGTAAGGCAGCGATGGCATCCTGTCGCGCCGAGTTCCTCGTCGCCCACGACCGCACACAAAATGGTAGGGAAGCGATGGCATCCCGCCGTGCCGAGTTCATCGCCACTCGCGACCTCACAACTATGTGGGAGGAATTTGAAGATGCCAAGGCCGAATGGGTGGTAGAGCAAGAGGCGGCCAAAGCCACACAGAGGGAGCGGAAAAGTCAGAAAGCACTCAAGAAAAGAGAGGCCCGCCACCGCAAGAAAGAAAGGGATGCACGCGCTGCTGCGGAGAGGTCGGCGGAGATCCAAGCATGGTGGGGTGTCGCCGACAAAGCCGGGAAGGAGAACGACGGCGTCTGGCCAGCATGTGAGAAGTAGTAGTACTAGTAGTTAGTGTGTGTGTGTGTGTGTGTGTGTGTCTGAGTACGAGCATGTACCAGTACTACTAGTTACTACTGTAGTTTTTAGAGCAAATTACCAGTACATTAGCCTAGACTAAATGGAAAAATTCCTATCCTAAGCATCAAATGGCATCTCTTTCTCTATAGGAATTGATATGCATGTCATCTCACTTACTATGATTTTCATATGCCTATCCTATGAATGAAAGGAGGCCTCTGTTGGAGTAACTACTGTAGCTAGCAGTACTGCTGGTACAGTAGTTTTCTTCAAGAAGCGGAATTCAATGAAGTCATGATGGTTCCTTCGTCCAAGCAACTTCAAAGTAGGAAGTGGGCCTATGATTTGACGGCTCATTAGTCATTGTTACTATGGCGCGACAACCTGGGTGACTCCCTTGGAGTTCTGTGTGCATGGCAAGTGGACCAGGATGGTCGACGTCCCACATGTTGGCGAACGGAAGTATTCTTTCTGATATCGAGGAGCAAGGAAACCGCGTGGTATAGTATCACTGCTGATTGGTTCGCAAAAAATAGTATCACTGTCAATTTATAATTATTTTTTATTTCTGATGAATGCTAGCGTTTCAACTCTTACGACGAAGGGTGCCAAACACGGCACGTGATGGATGTCCCACATGTCAGCGAAAGGAGTGGGACATGAACAGCGTGGTAGAGCCCAGCGTAAAAAACAGCGTGGTAGAGCGTCTCCACTTCTTCCACTTCTGGGTCGGAGACCACATGTAGTAGTACTTAGTGGTATGAACGATCCAAAGTGCGACCTGGAGACAAAGACACGTGTCGGAGTAAATAGCCATGGGTAGCCTAGCCGGCTTCCCCTGGCATCACGTAGTAGTACTTAGTGGTATGAACGATACAAAGCCTGCCACCCCCGAATCCCGGAGCACGCCTGGCATGGTGCGCCGCACGCGCTAGGCACGACCCATCCGGTGCGGCACTGTTGCCATGTTGACCCTGGCATCACCCACGACGGGCCGCCAGCGTGGCCCACAGACGGTAGGCCCCTTTGAGCAGAGAGACGCCCGAAGGCGGCCACGCCTCCAACTAGTCGGCCCAAGACAGAGCCGGCTCCCCGCAGCCGGCTTGCCGCCTTCCTATAAGAGGACGCCCCATTAAGGAGACAAGACACGGTAAGGCTACAGCAATCGCCTGACAGGCGGCGGTACTGTAGCCGCGCTTACCACGATGAAGCCCACGTCAGCAAGACGGAGCCACAGTAACCAGCCGCCGACCAGGCCCTGGACAGTGGGGCCTGCCTGTCGATCAAGGGGCCGGCAGCCGGCGGGACCCACCAGTCGGCGGGCCCCAGCAGCCGGCGCAGAAGCCGGCGAGCGCAGTCACAGATCGCTGGGCCCCGTGCCCAGTCGGATTACCATTGTACCCCGGGGGGTAGGCCTATATAAACCTCCCGGAGCACCCATCCAAAGGGTTCGACCCCCCGCTAGTTCTAGACACCACACAGGGAGTAGAAGCGGGCGAGCCGTGCCCTTCTTCCTCCTCCCCCCAAACAGCTCAAGGAGCGTTATGTAGCTACTTGATTCATCTAGTGAGCATGCGGAGACCTCGCAGAGCAGCAGTAGGGGTGTTATCTCCATGGAGAGCCCCGAAGCTGGGTAAGATCCGCCGGCGTGCATGTCTTCGCCTCATCCCGTTTCCAGGCACCGGCGATGTCTTACTGGCTCCCACAATGATAAGCCACCCGTTGGCATATGTCGCACCTACCACCCGACATTTGGCGCCCACCGTGGGGCCAGGTGCACCATCGTCCAGAGACCTGTTCTGGACGGGAACCCTCTTCCTCCCCAGCGGGCGTAGCCAGCCTGGCACGCCCGATGGCGCTTGCCATGACGCGCTACAAGGCGTCACCAGCATCTGTGCGGCAAGCGGCCTCGCCGATCTTCTCGACGAAACTCTCATCTCCGACGAGCTCGCCTCCGATGCGGGCACCGACCACCTCGCCCACCTTCTCGGCCAGCTCCATGTCTCCAGCGAGCCCGCTGCGGACCTGGAGTCAGTTGGCTCCACCGACCCGATGCCTGTCGACTCCGACACGGCCTCCTACGATACCTTCCCCACCAACGTCGCGATCTACAACGACCCGCTTCCTCGAGCCGACGGCTGCGATGCTGTCACCACCAAAGTGATGGTTGTCGACCACGGCGGCCTGGCCGATGAGAGCGCCCACGATGCCTCGCGCGCGGCGGCCCACGATTTGTCCGCTCCCCTCCCGGCTAATGCCGACGACGAAGCACTGGAAGCACGCCGCCTCGCCCTCCTCGCAGAGGGCCGGAGGCTGGCCTCCGTAAGACGCCTCACTGAGGCCTACCAGCGCGAAGCTGACCGCGCCGCCTTCGGCACGCCGGCCCCGGGCGGGCCAAGCCGGGCCGGCCTTGTCAAGCAACGTGGCGCCCTCATCGCCGACACACTGGGAGTCGACTGCCCGGTCTATGCCACTCCGCTCGAGAACTTGCGTGCCGCCCAGGCGGCTGTAGACAAGTTGGATGGCTTGGAGGCCGAAGACCTCCCCCACATGACCTGGCGCATCCAGCAATTGATTGACGCAGCCGCGCAGTGACACGAAGCCGACGCCCGCGCGGAAAGCCCTCCCCCGCGCCGAGAACACGGCGCGATGTCTCGGACGCCGACTACGAGCAATACCCGCGCGCGACGCGAGAAGGAGCTGGCTGCCAGCCGCAGCCGGACCCGGATCTCCATCGAGCGAGACGCGGACGGTCATCCCTGAGCCATGGAATGGCGGGGCGACCCGCCTCCGCCTCCGCCCTGTGGAGAGAGATATCCCGCCTCGCCGCCAGTGGCGCACCCGACCCTCAGCGGCCGGCTAGGCCGCCGCGAAGGAATTGGCGAGAACGACGCCCGCCATCGGATCGACCGCCTGGCGCGATCCCCGGCATTGGAAGAAGAAGACGATGTCGGCCTGCCTTGTTTCGGCCCCCGCATCCGCGACGAGCCCTTTCCCAAAGGGTTCTCGCTCCCAAGAGACACGCCCAAGTACAACGGCTCCGTGAAGCCGGAAGATTGGTTGATCGACTACTCCACGGCGGTTAGCATAGCCAACGGTAACCGGCGCGTCGCCGTAAAGTACATGCCCTCATGCTGCAAGGCACGGCGCGGACCTGGCTCAACAGCCTCAAGCCGTGTAGCATCAACAGCTGGCTAGACTTCACAGAATCCTTCATCCGCAACTTCACCAGCACCTACAAGCGGGCTCCCAAGCCCAGACAGCTCTCCTTGTGCGTACAAGGCCCCGCCGAGTCCACTCGCGATTACCTCACGCGTTGGGCCGAGCTCCGCAACTCTTGTGAAGGAGTGCACGAGGTGCAAGCCATAGAATACTTCACATCCAGATGCCGAGAAGGCACCCTCCTCAAGCACAAGCTCCTCTGCGACGAGCCGGCTACCCTCGACGAACTTCTGGACATAGCGGACAAGTACGCCACCGCCGACTCCTCGATGAAGACTGAGCTTCGGGTAGACGCGTCCGGTAAGGTACTCAACCCGGCGCCCAAGACGCCAGCTGGGGATTCCGGCCGACACCCCAACTCGAACGACCAGAAGCGCAAGGGCCCCGCGCCGCCTCCCGCCAGCCGGCAGGTGGCAACGGTCGAAGATGCGCCGCCTGAAGAACGACCGGCACCCAAGAAGCCCAAGGGCGGCAGGCCGGCTTGGCAGCCCGCCTTCTCCTACGAGCAAACCCTCGACGCCCCTTGCAAGTTCCACAGCGGCGCGAAGCCGTCCAACCACACGACCCGGAAGTGCCATTGGCTCACCCGAATCTCTAAGGGCGAGGGGCTCGTGCCGCCTCCGCCTTCGCCGCCTCCGGCCGCTCGGCCCGCAGTCGGAGCCATGCATGACGAGTTCCCTGACGAGCAAGCAACCTACATCGTCTTTACGAGCCAGCCCGAAGACCGGCGCAGCAAACGCCAAGAGCGCCAGGAAGTTAGCATGGTCGCTGCCAACCCCGCCGGACACATGCATTGGTCAGAAAAGCCCATCAGCTGGAGCCGGACCGACCATCCGGAGGTGATGCCATCTCCCGGCTCTTATGCCTTGGTCCTGGAATCCACCCTCGCAACGGACAGACGCGCCGCCCGCTTCTCTCGTGTGTTGATAGACGGCGGGAGCAGCATCAACATCCTGTACCATGACACCTGGAGAAGCTAAACGTCAAGACAAAGCAGCTCACGCCCACTCGGACAGTGTTCCACGGCATCGTACCCGGCCTGTCCTGCGCCCCCATTGGCAAAATCAAGATTGATGTACTTTTTGGGGACAAGGAGCATTTCCGCCGGGAAGTGATCTGGTTTGAAGTGGTGGACCTGGAGAGCCCTTACCATGCATTGCTGGGCCGACCTGCCTTGGCCAAATTCATGGCAGTTCCCCACTATGCATACCTCAAGATGAAGATACCAAGCACCAAAGGCGTCATCACTGTAGCCGGTGATTACAAGAAGTCCTCCGAGTGCGCAGCGGCCAGCAGCCGGCTGGCCGAGTCCCTTGTGATTGCCGAAGAGAAGAAGATGTTGGACCGAGTCGTGGCCATAGCCGGAAAACAGTCGGCCGTGTCCCCCGACCCCAAGGAGCATGACGTCCAAGGATCTTTCCAGCCGGCCAAGGAAACGAAGAAGATACCTCTTGACCCCGAGCATCAAGAGAGGTTTGCCGTCATCGGGGCAAACCTGAACAGCAAATAGGAAGGCGAGCTCGCCGATTTCCTCCGTAAGAATCGGGACATCTTTGCATGGTCCCCCAAGGACATGCCGGGTGTTCCGAGGAAATTCGCCGATCACAAACTGCACGTTCGAGAAGATGCAAAGCCAGTCAGACAACCCCTTCACCGACTATCGGAGGAGAAGCGCAGGATTGTAGGGGAGGAGATAGCCCGGCTCTTGGCGGCCGGCTTCATCATGGAAGTTTTCTTTCCAGAGTGGCTCGCCAACCCGGTCCTTGTGCTAAAGAAGAAAAACAAGTGGCGCATGTGTATAGACTACACGAGCCTCAATAAGGCCTGCCCCAAAGATCCTTTTGCCCTGCCAAGGATTGACCAAGTGATAGACTCCACAGCCGGATGCGAGCTGTTGAGTTTTTTGGATGCTTACTCCGGATATCATCAGATAAAGCTAGACCCGGACGACCGCCTGAAGACCGCCTTCATCACGCCATTTGGAGCCTTCTGCTACCTGACTATGACATTCGGCTTGAGAAATGTCGGTGCCACCTTTCAGCGTGCATGCAGAAGTGCCTCCTCAAGCAACTCGGCAGAAACGCTCACGTATACGTGGACGACATCATGGTGAAGACGGAGAAGCGCGGCACCTTGTTGGAAGACCTCAAGGAAACGTTTGAGAACTTATGCCGGTTCCAAATCAAGCTCAACCCCGAGAAATGCGTGTTCAGAGTGCCAGCCGGCCAGCTCCTAGGCTTCCTGGTCTCCGAACGCGGCATCGAATGCAACCCGGTGAAGATCAAGGCCATTGAGAGAATGGCGATCCCCACCAAGCTTCGAGACATTCAGAAGTTCACCGGGTGCTTAGCCTCCTTGAACCGCTTCATCAGCCGGCTCGGAGAGAAAGCTCTCCCTCTCTACCGCCTCATGAAGAAGAGCACTCACTTCGAGTGGAACGACCAGGCCGACCAAGCTTTTCACGAGCTGAAGAAGATGCTGGCCACGCCGCCTGTCCTCGCAGCGCCGACTGAGAAAGAGCCCATGCTCCTCTACATCGCTGCAACCAGCCGGGTGGTCAGCACCGTCATCGTAGTCCAGCGCCCAGAAGAAGGCCGAGCCCAGCCGGTCCAGAGGCCGGTGTATTATTTGAGCGAGGTGTTGTCCGCTTCAAAGCAGAACTACCCGCACTACCAAAAGACGTGTTATGGCGTGTACTTCACCGCCAAGAAGCTGAAGCCCTACTTTCAAGAGCATCCCGTCACGGTCATATGCACCGCCCCGCTAGCAGAGATCATAGGTAGCCGGGACGCATCCGGCCGGGTGGCGAAATGGGCCATTGAGCTGGCCTCGTACACGATCTTCTACCAGCCCCGCACTGCCATCAAGTCCCAAGCACTGGCCGACTTCCTCGTCGACTGGGCCGAGACCCAGTACCTGCCGCCGGCTCCTGACTCCACCCATTGGCGCATGCACTTCGATGGGTCCAAGATGCGCACCGGCTTGGGAGCCGGCGTCGTCCTTACCTCTTCGAAAGGCGACAAGCTCAGATACACGCTACAGATCCACTTTGCCGCCTCCAACAATGTGGCCGAGTACGAGGCGCTCATACATGGGCTCCGGCTTGCCAAAGAACTTGGCATTCGCCGGATCCTATGTTATGGCGACTCAGACCTGGTAGTCCAGCAATCATCCGGCGACTGGGACGCCAAGGACGCGAATATGGCGAGCTACCGCTTCATGGTCCAACAACTCAGCGAATACTTTGAAGGATGCGAGTTCCTCCACGTATCGCGAGCCGACAATGAGCCAACCGATGCCCTGGCTCGAATAGGCTCCACTCGGCAAGCAATTCCAGCCGGCGTCGCTCTCCAACGCCTCCTCAAGCCGTCTATCAAGCCGTCTCCAGAGTCCGATTCCATCTTCGTGCCGCCTGATCCCGATGCGGCCGGGTCCGGCTCGAAGAACCAAGTAGGCGACCCCAAGACCCCCGTAGCCGGCTCGGGGACTTCGGCAACCGGCTCGGGGACTGCCACGACCGGCTCGGGGACTGGGGCAGCCGGCCCGGGGACTACACCAGCACTACAGCCGGCGGCCGACTCTAGCACCTCACCGCCCAGCCCGCCCACCCTGGTGGCAGTAGCCACTTTGGCAGTAGAAGAAGTCGCGGCTCCATCATGGGCTCAGTCCATCCTCAACTTCCTAGTAAACCAAGACCTGCGGGCTGACGAAACAGAAGCAAGACAGGTCCAGCGTCGAGCCGGAGCGTACACAATCGTCAACAGAGAACTACTCAAGCGCAGCGTCACTGGAATCCTCCAACGGTGCGTCGAGCAAGAGAAGGGCATTGCAATCCTCACAGACATTCACCAAGGAGAACGCGGCCACCATGCGGCCTCAAGATCACTTGTCGCCAAAGCCTTCCGCCATGGTTTCTTCTGGCCGACTGCTTTCGATGATGCCAAAGAATTAGTCAAACATTGCAAGGGATGCCTCTTCCGCTCCAAGCAACAAGTGCCGGCTTCGGCACTCAAGACCATTCCCCTCACTTGGTCCTTTGCCGTTTGGGGACTGGACATGGTGGGCCCATTCAAGACGGTGCGCGGCGGCATGACGCATTTGCTCGTCGTCGTGGACAAATTCACCAAGTGGATTGAGGCAAAGCTGATCAAGAAGCTGAATGGGCCGACTGCCGTGACGTTTATCGCAGACATAACAACTCGGTACGGCATGCCGCACAGCATCATCACCGACAATGGCACGAATTTTGCCAAAGGAGCCTTGGCACGTTTCTGCGCAGCCCAAGGTATCCGGCTGGACTTAGCATCCGTCACCTACCCGCAGTCAAACGGCCAGGTCGAGCGAGCCAACGGCCTCATCCTCTCCGGCATCAAGCCCCGACTGGTTGTACCTCTGGAGCGCTCGGCCGGCTATTGGCTTGATGAGCTGCCGGCTGTCCTCTGGAGTCTGCGCACTACACCAAACAAGTCAACCGGCTTCACCCCTTTCTTCCTTGTGTATGGTGCCGAGGCGGTCATCCCAACTGACATCGAGTTCGACTCGCCTCGGGTAACCATGTACACGGAAGCGGAGGCCAAGGAAGCACGAGAAGACGGTGTCGACCTGCTGGAAGAAAGCCGGCTGTTAGCCCTCAGCCGGTCTGCAATCTACCAGCAGGGTTTGCGCCGCTACCACAGCCGGAACGTCAGGCCAAGATCTTTACAAGAGGGCGATCTTGTGCTCCGGCTGATCCAGCGAACAGCCGGCCAGCACAAGCTCTCAGCCCCTTGGGAAGGCCCCTTCGTCATCAGTAGAGCTCTAGGCAACGACTCCTACTACCTGATCGACGCACAGAAGCCGAAGGCGCGCAAGAGAGACGAGTCCGGCAAGGAGTCGGAACGACCATGGAACGCCAACCTCCTCCGAAGATTTTACAGTTGAAATGCAGTATGTACCGCGCTAACTTTTGTATTAAGTACAAGACAATAGACTTCCCGAGGAGGGCTCGGGGACTGCCATCCCTTATTTATGAATGAAAAGTATCATGCTTATGACCTTGTCGTATCATTTACTTATTCCGTCCGGCACCGAGTTTGACTAGTCGGCTCGGGGACTGGCCGACTGGAGTTATGTTAGAAGTCCTACCCGCAGTCAGACAAGTAGTGTGCCGGCTCTCAAGCCTTCTCTTGCCAAAAGTCGCAGTTCGAAGAACCGGCTGTCCGGCTGGCAAGAGTTAAAGGCAGGAACGGGCGCCCACACGAAAAACGGCTAGGGACTAACGGACTAATATAACAAAAGCCGGTTTTTCTCACACCGCCGACTGGCTACCAGAGTAGCCGGCCGGCCGGTTTCCATTCACTTCACTTTAATCCAAGAAAGCTCAAGTACTTGCCTCCCCAAAGAAGGAAGGCGGCAAAGGAAAAAGCCTAAGGATAAAAAAGCATATGCGAATGGAAACCAAACATACACATGATAATATTTACATAAAAAGACCTCCAAGAGGCCAGCATTCAACATAGTTTGGATACACCCCTAGTGGGTGGAACTGCGAAAACTTAACAAAGATTCTTTAAAGACAACAAAGCAGGAGAGATAAAGACGGCAGGTCAAGCTGGCGGAGCGACCGACGAGCCAGACTGGTTGGCGGAGACGGTCGTGCCGGCTAAAGGAGCGGCCGGCTGACGAACTTCGGCTTGGTCGCCGCCTCCCGCACAGGGCGCGCTTCCACGCGCCTCGTTGCTGGAGGCACGGTCGGCCTGAGGTCGGCTGGTTGTTCCACCAGCCGGCTCGACGTCTTTGCCGTCCTCGTCTTCGTCTTCTTCGCCCTTGTCGCTGGAGGCAATCTCCTCCGCCGAGTCCTCGCCCACTGCCGGGTTCAGCCCGAACCACTCCTCGGGCTGAGCAACACCGTCATCATCGATTTCGGGTGCGAAAACGCTGATGTCGGTGCACTCGGCGATCGTCGAAGCTCGCTGGGCGATAGCCGGCCTCACCTCCTCCAGCTCCGCGTCGGCCTCCATCCGCCAAGTGCGCAGCTGGTCCAGGCTCAGCCCTGGGTACCAAGCCCGAACGAATTCCAACGCCCGCCCGGCTCCGAGGCGGGCCGCTGACGCTTTCCAAGCCTTGAAGCGACCAACTGCGACTTCCAGCCAGTCGGCAGTTCGGCTTGGGGTGCGGGGGATCGTCTCGCCGGGCCAGAGGGCGGCCAACACTTGCGCCTCGGCACGTTGGAGCCGACGAAGCATCCGATGAGCCGGCTGCAACCGTGCCTGGACAGCCAGGAGCTGCTCCCCAAGGGTCCGGTTTGCATCCGGCGCGATGTTGGCCCCCGCTTGACGGCGCGCCTCGCGATGGGCCTCAATGCTTTGGGCGGCGAAGGCGGAGTATCCGGGGAAGTAGTCTGCACCAAAAACAAGCAACAGCTCAAGATAAGTCAAAAAACCGAGGTGGCAAGGGGCAAGAGAAGGGCTAAGAAGGCAACTTACCGTCGATCAAGTCCTCGATCCGGCCGAAGCCTTCGTCCAGGCCTCGCTGGGTCTCAGACCAAGTCGCCGCCGCCATCTCATACTCTGCCATCAAGGCGGCTTCGCTTTCCTGCGCCGCCTGCAAGGCCGCTTTGTGGCTCTCCTCTTGGTCGGCCAGCTTCTTGGCCAGGCAATCCCGTTCCTGGACCAAGGCGGCGCACTCGGCCTCCTTGGTATGAAGGGCAGCCTTCGCTTCACCGAGCTCCTTCCTCAAGTCGGCGTTGGCCCCTGAAGACAAGGAAAAAGAAAAACCAATCAGAAAGAGTTGTCAAGAAAGATCCGACCCGACTGCGCAGCAGTCGGCCCGAATCTCGGGGACTACACCCAATGGGTGCGCTGACGCGCCCCCACAGGAGACAGACAAGATTGAGTACTTACTTCGGCTGTCGGCCAGGTCGTCGGTCCTCCGGCTCAGCTCCCGAGCCTGGGAGTTGAAGGCGGCAGCACGAAGGTTGTGATATTCCTGAACGTTAAGAAAAGAGCAAAGTAAGGTAGCCGTCGAGAAAGATCCGACCCGGCTGCGCAGTAGTCGGCCCGAATCTCGGGGACTACACCCAGTGGGTGCGTTGACGTGCCCCCACGGAAGAAATTAAGAAAGCAAAGCGGCCAAGAATGAAGGACTCACCCCGATAGTGGCTCACGTTGACAAGAACTCCTGGGTGAACTGTTGCAGCAGGGCGGCCTGAGCTTGCAGCCGGCTCCGGACCCCTTGAGCCACCACATTCAGCTTGCCAGTTCCCCCGCTGGGAGTCCACTCGGATGTGGCAGTGCTGGCCACCTCCAGATCTTTCGCCGACTGGCCTGCGCCCGCGGCTCGGCGCAATTCCGGCAGAGCGGCGCCTCCCCCTGCACGTCGGCCCGTCGCCGGCTGCACTTCGAGGCCGGCTCTGTTCTCCGGCTCACCTCCGGCCGGCTCCTCTGGCGCCGCTGACAACTGACCACCTTGGCCCGCTCCGGTTGGCGCTGCTGGCGGCGCTCTCCCTGCCAAGGCCACGGGGTCCTCCCCCCTCCCCAACAACGGCGGGTCTTGGACGATCTCCTCCGCCAAGGGCAATGGGGTGTCGGGGGCTACAGCTCGGAGAGGAATGGCGAGCAGCGGAGGCTGGTTGCGCGAGCTTTCCGCCTCCGTCCCCGCGGTAGCCGCCTCCGTCTGGGCCTTGGCTGCCGCGTCGGCCTGCTCCCTCGCCGCCTGGGCGGCCGCCTTCTCCGCCGCCTCGCGCTCCTCCCGCGCTTTGCGGGCGTTCCGCTCTATGGCCTCCCTGAGATCGGCGCGGGGGTCCACGCGGCGGGAGCTTGAAGACCCTCCAGCCGGCCCCACGACGGAGCCGCCCGGGCCCCGCTCAAGGGAAAGCGGCGCCCTGCCCAGCAAGCGAGGAAAAGTTAAGAAGAATGTTCGAAGAGAAAGAGAATGAAGACGAGAAAACGGCAAGGCAATTGAAGACTTACGCCGAGACCGCCTGGGGCTGCTTCACTGCCTTGCGGAAGCGGGCCGCCTTCGCGGCCGCCTCATCTTGCTTTGTCGCCGCGGTGGAGGGCTTGGACTTCTTCGGCCGATTGCCGAAGAGGCCTAGAGTGGCCCGGCGCTTCTGCGCGCCACCGGCTGGCGGCGCAACAGACGAGCCCGCGCCCTGTTGGTCGGCCGCCGGCTGGCAACGCGGGGCGACTTCGGCTTCGAAATCGTCTGGCCAGTCCTCGAAGCTCGCGGTGAACCTTGAGCCTCCGGGCTCGGCGCTGTCCCCCACGACGGCGTCTTCCATGGCGGCCGCCCCCAAGTCCGGGTCGTCAACGTCATCCACCGTGCGGTCAGGGGAGTACTGGCGTTCAACCCTTGCCGCCCCAGCCGGCGGCGCAAGAAGAGGGTTCTGCTCAAAAGAACCGACTGGTCAGAGGCCAACCGCCATGAAGCCGGCCGACGACAAAAAGAAGATAAAGAGAGAAACTTACCACGGGCGGAGGATTGGCGCGAGAATACGGCGCCTTGCCGTATTGCCAGTCCCCGGCGAGCTTGCAGTTGGCGATGTAGTTAACCATGAGCGCCACCTCCGCATGGGGCATTTCCCATGTGCTCAGCCGGCTTGGGTCGAAGCGGCCGCTCATCTGACACATCATATGGGGTCGGCTTTGGAGAGGGAGAATCCGGCGCTCCACGAAGGCGGCCACCAAGTCGGCCCCGCACAGGCCTTCCGACTGAATCGGCACCCGAAGCCGGGAGATGGCGGCGTTCCCGGCCGGAGACAATGACCGGGACCGGAAGCTCCACGAGGGCTGCCTCCCAGCCGACGGGCCGGCTACGTAAGCCGGCAGGTTGATGTAGTCTCCTTCCTCGGCGACGTTCTTCACATAGAAATAAGATCTTTGCCAAACCTTCACCGACTGGATCAGGGGGATGGGCGGGAACGGGTTGTTCTCGCTCGCCCTCCTCATGGCGATGAAGGCTCCGCAGGGGGCGGGCACGCCGGCGACGACCGTGCCGAGCTTGCTCTGGAAGAACTCCCCCCAGAGCTCTAGCGTGGGGAGCATCCCCAAGAAGCCCTCGCAGAGGGAGACGAAGGCCGACAGCAGCATCACCGCGTTAGGCGTGAGGTGATGCGGCTGGAGGTTGTAGAAGTCGAGGAAGGAGCGCAGAAATCCGCTCGCCAGAAGGCCGAAGCCGCGCAGGCAGTGCGAGCAGAAGACGACCCGCTCGCCCTCCTCCGGTGCCGGCAAGATCTCCTTCGCGGGCGCCAGCCGGACCTGTACGCGGTCGGCGCCGGGCAGGCGCCGGGTCTGGCGAAGGAACTCCACGTGGTCTTCATGGACGTTGGAGCCGTCCCACGAGCTTGACAACGCCATGGGAGCGAGGCGGTGCAGAGACGCGACAGCGCTGAGACGGGAAGCTGCGACGGCAGCGAGAGGAAGAAGACGAGGGTTAGGAGGGGCGGAGCGGGAGGGAGCGTGCGAACCTCTGTCGCTCTCCCTCCTCCCCCTACTTATAGGCTCACGTGGCAGAGCCGAGGAGGCGCGGCGTGGGGAAGCGTGGGGATCGATCGTGCCCACTCCCCACGTCCCGCGATTATCGAGCCTTAACGGCGAAACAAAACTGCCTCAAGAAGGCGAGCGGCCCCGGTGGGCCACGGAAGATCCGCGCCCGGACCAAGGCTCGCGAGTGGCGGGCCCGGGCCTGCGGCGGTGTCCCGTCGCGCGCTTGCGCTCGCAGGATCTTGCCGCCACGTGGCCGCGGGAGGGCCCGTAGTCGGCACGCGGGTTGCCCCCCCTCCTCTCGCCTACAAGACGCGGGGCTCTCTGAAGTCGGCGCACACCCTCTAAGCCGGCCCTTCAGGATGGGAAGCTGACCAAGCTTCTCGTCCCCCTGCTCACCTCGGAGCTCGATCAGCTTCGGGGACTACTATCGGAGTAAATAGCCATGGGTAGCCTAGCCGGCTTCCCCTGGCCCTTCTGAAAAAGTTACGAGCCCGCCCGGCTCTCAAGAATCCAAGACATGGGGCCGCCTTCCCCTAGCTGGCTGCAACCCAGGCCGGCTTTCGGAAGGCGGTCCGACTTTAGCCCTCATGAGAAGGCCGACTCCAAGAAGCCGGCCATGAGAAGGCCGACTCCAAGAAGCCGGCTCCCTATAAAGCGATCAAGACCGTACCCACAAAGTTTGCACCCACCTGACGGCGGTGCGACGGGGCGTGGCTATAGTAAAGCCTGCCACCCCCGAATCCCGGAGCACGCCTAGCATGGTGCACCGTACGGGCTAGGCACGACCCGTCCGACGCGGCACTGTTGCCATGTTGACCCTGGCATCACCCACGATGGGCCGCCAGCGTGGCCCACAGACGGTGGGCCCCTTTGAGAAGAGAGACGCCCGAAGGCGGCCACGCCTCCAACTAGTCGGCCCAAGACAGAGCCGGCTCCCCGCAGCCGGCTTGCCGCCTTCCTATAAGAGGACGCCCCATTAAGGAGACAAGACGCGGTAAGGCTACAGCAATCGCCTGACAGGCGGCGGTACTGTAGCCGCGCTTACCACGATGAAGCCCACGTCAGCAAGACGGAGCCACAGTAACCAGCCGCCGACCAGGCCCTGGACAGTGGGGCCTGCCTGTCGATCAAGGGGCCGGTAGCCGGCGGGACCCACCAGTCGGCGGGCCCCAGCAGCCGGCGCAGAAGCCGGCGAGCGCAGTCACAGACGGCTGGGCCCCGTGCCCAGTCGGATTACCATTGTACCCCCGGGGGGTAGGCCTATATAAACCCCCCAGAGCACCCATGCAAAGGGTTCGACCCCTCGCTAGTTCTAGACACCACACAGGGAGTAGAAGCGGGCGAGCCGTTCCCTTCTTCCTCCTCCCCCCAAACAGCTCAAGGAGCGTTGTGTAGCTACTTGATTCATCTAGTGAGCATGCGGAGACCTCGCAGAGCAGCAGTAGGGGTGTTATCTCCACGGAGAGCCCCGAAGCTGGGTAAGATCCGCCGGCGTGCATGTCTTCACCTCATCCCGTTTCCAGGCACCGGCGATGTCTTACTGGCTCCCACAATGATAAGCCACCCGTTGGCATATGTCGCACCTACCACCCGACAACACGTCTAGTTGGAAGGTCTCGGGGCATACACGTAAACAAATATAAAAGTTAATATGTGCCTCCAACTAATATAGTAGTAGTAGAGTACTTAGGCACGTACTCCATAACATCACCGTGCATTGCACGTACAACATTTAGTGGTAGTACGTAGTAAGAGACAAATGCCGCCCAAGAGTTCCCTTCTCGACCTACTTTTAGGTGTTTGGTAGAGTGTATGGAGGGTGCATGAGTCCACACTAGTTTAGCACAAATACACTAGAAGCATGCATGAAGAGAGCATGCATGAAGAGGGGTGTTGAGTTGAGCATGCATGAAGAGGGAACAACTATGCTGAGACGAGAACGCAACCAAACACACCCTATATGCCACGCATGTTCATACGGTTTGTGCCTTTCTACTTCACTTATTGCGCTACATACTCAGGTTCGTACGTCCACTCCTGGGTACATGTTTGTCTCGTAGTTCCAGTCCCATGTGTTCTTCATATACTGTAGATGGAACGATCCTTGCATAACACGTGCACCTTGATGCTAGATGTCTCGCGTGTTGGCAAAAGGATGAACAAAGCTCACATAAAGAAAAATAGAGTGGAAGAACATAGACTCCGAACGACCGAGAAGGAGCAAGGAACCTCATGGTGGAGCGTCTGCACTCATAATATTTAATATTATTCAGCGATATAAAATTAACCAATCATCTCCAAAGTGGACTGGAAGAGTACGAAACACGGCAGCCCAGTGTAGTATCATACTAGTACATGGCTAACCCATGCTATCACCATATTTCTTGGGTTCCGTGTGACACCTATCTCTAGTAATCTAGCAGCCTGTATCGCTTCTCCCTCCTCGTCTCTATCAAAGTGCGGTGGGCTAGAGTTTTTGTCGTCTATTGAGGTCGGTTAACTATCACATGTTAGCGACATGCCAAGAGCATTCTAAAAAAAATTCCTTTCACGTTCCATTTTCAAAAAGAAAAAAATCCTTTCACGTACGAATTTGCCTGTATGCTTTGAGTAACTTGCATGTCCTATACTGCTCCTGTTTGATACTCTAACTTAGCTAGAGGTTAGACTAATTCATGACTAACCCTGAACTAACTGTAGCCAAAGAGGTGTTTGGGTGACAGGGTTAGATTGACAATAAATGCACTTCATGGAGAGAGAAAAGTGATTTTTCAGTGGTCCCAATGAGAACTATCTCCAGTTAGCACCTCTTGGGTGGGATAGTTTATTTTGGTGGGTTCGGTGCAACTTGCTCCAATTTAAACCCTCATGCTTGGATAGTTTAGAGCTATTTGATCCCCAACTAGCTCAAACTAACTCTAACCCATGGATCCAAACAGGGCCTATGGCCAGTCTCGACGCGGAGCAGTCGCGTGCACCGGGAAGCGGCGCTCTCTCGGCCATCGGGCCACTTCAAAGCCGGCGCCAGTGAGAGGTCGCCTCCGCTCTGGCCAGGCATTAATGCGGCACTGACACTCCAGGGCGACGCTGACTGTTTCACGCGGGAAGCGCGCGCTGGCAAGGGAGTATAGGTTTTGAACCGTTTGAGGTGTAGTACTGGTAGTTTGCAAAACTACTCAATTATTGCACTTAGTTTCCTAAGAAATTGTGGTAAAAACGTTATTCCACAACCCGCTTCCCTTCTCCTTCCTCTTCCACCGCCCGCGCACGTCCGCGGGAAGCGACCGGTCAACCCTTATATAGGAGTGCTAGCACAAAAAGATGCATGCATGACCACTAAAATTTCCATATTAAAGCGCTGCTCCGGCGGGAGTATGGTGTATGTTGTTACTTCGGTTGGCCCATGGCTATCGGGCGGCGGCGACCAGAGAAGAGGCGGTGGGAGGGGAATGAATGCAACTACTGTTTGGGTTCGCCTTCCGGCTTAAATAAATGCGCAGCATCACGTGTACCCACGGGTGCACAAATTGTAACATACGTGTCTGCTTAAGTGGGCGTCACGTAACTGGTGTGTGTGAGAGAGAGATTCTGAGAGACAGAGTGCGTGTATGTGACTCTACTCTTCGGACATGTACTCAACCTTTTGCATCAGGATATAAGTATAATAGTATTTACTTTAGCTAGTCATTTATGTGGCCATGTTAACGTGGTTGTGTCAAAAAAATGTCACTTTCTGCTCGTGATTTGCGTAATATAATTACAAGAAAGATTCTCGTGCATTGCACGGAACATCAATATGCATTTTTTTACAGAACGCCTGTTGTGATTGACCCATGCAGGAGTAATCCCATGTGTAAAAACTAATGATATCTCAAGAATTTTATCGGAAAACTGGTATCTCGAGAATGTCATCGAAAAATGAAAGATGAGAGATAAGGCGAGGAGGAGTGGAGCGTGGTGGTGACTGGTCGTCGGAATGGGCGGAGGCATGGGGATGGACGGCGCCGGCAGGTGGCAGCGGCCACCATGCATGCTAGATTGTTCCAGAGACTTATTCCTTTTTTAATTGCTGAGCAATGAGGTTGCGGGAGATAACGATGTGGAGAGAGGTGCAGGTATCTTTTGTAAAATTATCGTAGTTTGCTTTTTATCCTCAGATATACATCATATGGTCTGTATTACAAGATGGTAGGCACACCATCACCACCAACTTGTTTTTTTATAAGGGTACGGATGATAAGTTTGCTGACTACTAAAGTAAAGTGGAATTTGTCCATGTTATGCAAGTAAATAATGGTGATTGTTTATCATACGGGTAAGGTTGGATGAAGGGTGGTAGGAACAAATGCTCCGCCTAGAGCATGTGTGTGTGATATGGAGTCTTAGTGTGTGTGTGTGGTGTGTGTGTGTGAGAGAGAGAGAGAGATGGAGTCTTAGTGTGTGTGTGTTGGGGGGGTGCGCGCGCGCGCGTGTGTGTGTGTGTGTCGCGGGGTCCTCTATGGCGGATGTAATTTAAGTGTGCATGGCTTTCATCATAGAGAGGTGATGTGTATGGCAGAGGCCACCAACGATGGGGTGCGAGAGAGAAAATGCTCGTAGAGAGGGAAGAGAAGGTGTGTGCGCGTGAGAAGAGTCGACTTTGAGAGAATGTGTTTGTTCGAGAGACACCGAGGAAGACTACTATATATCGATGGTGCATGTAGGCGGGAATTAAACTAAGGGATGGTCTTATTTGTTTCAGGGATATAGGGGAAGAGTGAGAGGCGGGGGGTAGCTAGAAGGAGATTGTTAAGTGTGAGTGTGTGTTTTACGCATCCAGGCGGAAGTTATGTGCACAAAAGAGGAGAACGATTTGATGTGGCGTTAGGATTGAGGGTAATTAACTACGTATGGAGATATAGAGACCTTAAACGTGCATGTGTGAGAGGTATACATGTATACGTGGGATGTGTGTGTGTGCACGCGCGCATGATCGAGATAAAAGAAAGAAGACACAAGTCATAAGATCAACGACATGGGAGATACGGATCGGTATGACAATATGCATGCATGTGAGAATGCATGGAAGAAGTCCCGACAGTTGAGCATGTGTTTTTGTCTTTAAGAGATAGTGGCGTGGGCTGGAGCATGCATCTATGGCGAGCAGAGGGAGTGAGGCGCAACGATTGTGCAAAAGAGACCAACCTATAAATGCATATGTATGGAGAGACATATATAGTGTGGGTGATAGGAAGCAAGACTCCGTGCGAGAAAGAAATGTTGACGGAGAAACTACAGATAGATACAGAGATGGAGATGCTAGCTAGAGGGACATCCACTAGTTTGGGTGTTGGAGATGACCGTCGGGTGGTTCAAAGGGTGAAGTTATATATGTGTGTGAGAGGGCA
>NC_041386.1:35896190-35907075 GCF_002162155.2 Triticum dicoccoides | reverse complement strand
AGAGGGCACTTGACTGCATGTAGAGAGAAACATATGTAGTGTGCGTGATAGGAATCAAGAGTGAGGGCGGGAAAGAAGGTTGATGGAGAAACAGATAAATAGAAATATGAAGATGCTAGCTAGTGTGCGTTACCTAGCTAGTGTGCGTTAGAGATAGGAGTCGAGTGGATCAGAAGGCTGAGTTATGTGTGTGGGTGTGAGAGAGATAGAGAGAGGGTGCGTGTGAGTCACATACAAACAGATATCAGAGAGAAATGAGATTCAGAGAGACGGAGTTTTGTGTCTGCGAGAGAGAAAGATATTTCACAACGAGAGTGATAGCTAGAGAGACATACGAGGGAACGCAAGATATCTCTAGGGAGAGAGGGTGTGTGTGAGCGACATACAAGAGAACAATGGAGAAATATGAGACCCTGGGAGACAGAGTTTGTGTTTGTGTGTGAGAAAGAGATATTGAAGAGGAAGAGTCGTAGGTTCTCATATCTAAGGAGCGAAAGACATCTCTGTATGAGGGGTGTGCGAGTGGCACACATGGGAATAGTAGAGAGAAATGAGACCCCGGGAGACAAAGTTTTGTGTTTGTGTGAGAGAAAGAGATTCCACATGGAGAATCATAGTTAGAGACACATAGCAGGGAGCGAGATATACTTAGAGAGAGATAGAGTGATGAAGGTCGAGAGAGAGAGTACCGTTAGTGTGTTACGAAGATAAAAGATCATTGTCGACATATAGGTAGCACGAGAGATACCTGAGAGACGATGAACGCGTATAGGTCCAGAGAGATGGTCCTATATAAGCATGAGTGATAGCTATATGAGACGAATATCTAGATTAAAGGGGATTCAAATATTTAAACTAGAGATCATGACATCGATAATATCATAACGCAAATTGGTGTATCAAACATGCATATTCATTTGAATTTGGGCACACGTGTAATGTTATATAGTTTATCAATATTGGTGATCCATAGATTCTTCAATTACAAATAATGCAAGGTTTATATGCAATTAATGTCTAAACGGGATTACACTATATGTTGCGTGTGTGAAACACATTATACATGTTTGAGAAGTAAAAAAACCCGCATGAAACACACATTAATTGGAGACAGTTAGCAAGGAATGCATACATTGGATTTCAACATAAAGTGGTTTCAAATATTTGAAAATTCAAATTGATGGATACAACCTTATGAATCTGAGATCATGCCATTTGTAAACCATATTTATGTATAAATGGTGTTGTGCTTTCGAAAGTATATATAAAAAATGATGTATATAGAATGTAATTCCAATTGAAAATGGATCCCGCCTGAAAAAAAATAGAATACAAATGGGATTCGAATTGAGTTGGCACGGTAAACATGCACTCTGCAAAATTTGAACAAAGCGGGGAAAGTCGCAGTAACCACCCGAAACCAAAATCTGCGAGATGGAAATCACTACTGCCTATCCCTGCCACACAAAGCCTATATGCTGGATTTCTATAGGTCTCGATAGGGGTAGGTTTGTAATTTCACCCAAACGTGACGTAACCGCCTCTCACCCGGATTCATACACGGTGGGCGCCAAAACACAGTGTGTCCTCGGCCGAAATCGACTCCCTCCCTGATTCATATTCATACACGGTGGGCGCCAAAAACAAACTCTCGTCGGCAAATATTCGGTGTATGTGAGATTACCGTCATATCCCCAACCAACTAGTGTTGTTGTGATGTAGTAGAAATTTGAAACGGGGGCTAAGTTTGTAAATTTCCTCACATTTGAGACAAGCACGCCCTGAATACATGGTTCCCCCCTTCCTCTCTACCTCCCTTTTCCCCATTCGTACTCCGTGGGCGCCAAAACACCCTCTCCACCCCACCCTCCTCCGTCCGCCGCCGTCCACCACCCCATCCACCGCCGTCCTCCTCCACTATGCCAGAGCTGATACCACGACGCCGCCGTCCATTACAAGAGATCGACCTCTCTCATCCACAGCTTCGGACCGGGATCCTTGCATCCCGTCCTCTCGCTTCATCCCCGCCGTCGTCCACCTTGTCGGCACCGCTCCTACGACCGTCTCGTCCACCGCGCCCTGCCGCCACCGTCTACCCTCCTAGATCTGCTTCCACGCTGCCGACAGCCATCGCTACCGTAGCACCGTCAAATTCTCAGTAGATGCGTACACGGCGCCGCACCAGAGGCGGTACTCTTTCGTATCTGCTCAACTTATTTATCGCAGCAAGAAAATAGATCGCCACTGCTTTACTCTGATTTCTTGTCTTGGTTGCGAAGTTGCCTTTGTTCGGTTTGCACCTTCAGATCCGCCATGGCGCGCTCAACACCATACTCGCAATGCTTATGGTTTTCCCCTTTTATATTCCACACTAGTTAAATCACAGTAGACTAAATTTCAAAATTGGGTCAGTCGATTTTTCAGAGCTCGCCGGAGTTCGCCGGTGCGATCGAAGGGGCTCTGGTGGGGACGGTGGTTGTGGGGGGCGGTGGTGGGGCCTCGTTGAACGAAGAAAACTCGACGCGGGTGGGGGCGGGGGTGGGTGGCAGAGGAACACAAGCGGTGGGGCCGGTGGTTCGGCCGGCGGCCCGTGCGGTGTTCTGTATGGGAAGCACAGTATGTTCCTTGTCGGAAAGGGGAGCAGGGACATCTGCAGTCAACAGCTGATAGAGCTGGCCTGTATGTGATCGATAGGCTTTCAATTACTAGCGGCAATACAACACTGTAATTTCCAGCCAGTTCCACTTTCCCGATTTATATATCCTGGTTATGGTGTACCCCTATTATGTACACTATGATCTGCCTAGTTGCTGTGTGCTCTTGTTATCATGGTTTGGCAATAAACTCTCTATACAGTATATTATGAACCTATCATCTGCCAGCTATCCTTACTTCTGGAGCCTATTTTTGTGTACTTGTGCCAGATTATATAAATGCACGCACCATATTACAGCACACATGAGCTCTCTCATCAGAAACCAGTGATAGCACACAAGTGTTTACAGGGGCGCCCCTATATTAGAATATCATCTGCATTACAAAGATAATCTCACAACTATTTATGTTTTCATGGATCTCAGATATTATACGCAATTACAGTGAATATGAGAATCCGCGCATTAGAAGAATACTGTGGAACACTGCAATGACTTACAAAATTGGCAGCAAGGCACTGAGTGCCATTCTGGAAGCAATGAAACTCGTACAATCCCCACATGTTGATTCTTGTTCAGAATATCATCCTAATGACTATTCTAACCTCGAGGAGTCAAAGGCAGATGGCCTGTCCTGTTCACCCATCAAGGTGCCTGTTCTAATTTGGCAAGGTTTTATTGATTGCGCGTATCTTACATATGTTGTCTTGCATTTCTTCTACTTTGTTGCACCGCCATCTGCTTAGTTTACTCATCATATATGTCGAGATGCCATGCCCATCCATTATCAATACATATTCCATCTGTCATCATACCATGTTTTTCCACTCAAATGTTGTTCTTGTGCATCAGACATCAAAAAGGAAGAGGGTGATTGCCGAACCTGAAGGAGCACCAGCAAAGTCCTTGAAAAACGTGGTGGTGCCGGAGAAATCAGATAGCACCCCACTTATATTGCATGTACAACCAGTGACACAAAACGTAGGATCGACTCCAGCAGACTGTACCCATACTTCACTGGCCACACCACTAGCCCCACCACACAGGACCTGCACTCCAGCAAAAGGTATACCAATTTCATTTGCCATAGCACCAGTTGTACCACAGAAAAATCCCACTCCAGCAAAAAGTACAGCAGGTCCACCAGCCGAAGACCTATCCCAACTGCAGAGACGGCCAATTCCTGCAGATTGGAACCCCATTCCATTTATTCCCAGTTTAAAAGACAATGCTTTCAATGTTGTTAGGGACTACGTGCATATATTCCCATCATGGGAAGATTATTGTGAAGACAAACACCATTTTCACATCTTCCTGTCCAACTTACGTGTAAGTGCTATTATTCATGGTTATTATTTTCCTGTTTTCTGCTGATTGAACACATCAATGATTTACATTACATTGTTGTAACTAGGCGAGGGTCAATCTGGATAGTCATGACGAGCAAAGCTTGCTTGTGCTTTTCAAGGAAGCATTGCAGCAGTATCGGTGTTACCTGAGGAAATCACACTTTGATGGCAAGTCTATAAACGAATTTCCGGTGAAGTCTCCTGTGCTAAATTTAGAAGACATTGAATGGAAAAACCTTGTTATGCACTGGTCTCGTTCCCAGGATGAGGTACTGTCTATGAAATCACATGACAATTTGAACTTCTACGTTTTCGCATGTGCCTTACAGATCTTTTTGCAGGAAATCTGCTCGAAGAAGAATTCCGGTTTGACAAGAATGACAAGATATCGCAAATATGTTGCCCGCTGCTTTGCTCTTGTTAGTACCTGTTGTCCTATATCACTGTACTTGCATACATACCTGGTTCATTATGTGACAGCAGTATGCATGATAGCTTGCTTATCAATTGTTCGCTCCAAATTATCTGATCTGTATGAATGGTTACATTAGTGTAGAATATATCCAATGCCAATGTTTTTAGCTCTGCATTGTTCTTGTAAGTACATGCTGTCCTTTATCAGTGTACTTATAATGACAGGTAGTTGTTCATGTACCATCACTCTGCAGCTTATTTTCCTTTGCCCTCCATTTTCTACACATCAGATCTATATTTACTCTTACCATAAGGTTGGTACTGAATAAGTTTAGCCGTGCATTGCTCTTGGCTGTACCTTTTGCCTGTATCATTGCACTACATTTATAGCTACTTGGTTATGTAGCATCACTCTTCATCTTATCTTAAATATTCTCCATTTTTTCGTATATTATCACATCTATATTTACTCTTAACAAAATGTAGAATAAAGGCAATGCTTTTGAAGAAGATTCTGTGGTAAACTTCTTGAATTCCCCCCCCCCCATCAGCATGGACAAGGCCTTTATAGAGCCTGTCTTCACCAATAATGTAAGTTTGTCCATCTCAAGCCTTCAAACTTTGTTGTATATATTTGGTTAGGCATGACTGCAACAGCTGTTTATTTTTTGTGTTTGCATAAAATTGCTTGTTTAAAGTTTATTATATGTAGTTCATAAACAAATGTTTGTCCTTTCTCAATTTAAGTTTTCAGTTGTACAACCAAGTTCCTTCTTCATACCATGTAAATTAAACTATACAGAGCAAGTGATCTTCTTTTGCACTGCATGTATGCTTCTGTTCTTCATCCGTAATCCAGTGGTGTTGTGAACCTACCCACTACAGCACAATGTCATATTCTGCAATGTCTTAACTATGAACAATGTCATATCATTCTACTATTATTTAAACCGTCTCTTTATTTGCCAATCTGACATGGTATAAATTGACAGCACACTAACCATTGATACTTATGAGTTCTTGATCTGTAATCCAGTGGTGTCGTGAAGCTGCCAACTCCTTCACAATGTCATTTCCTACCATGTCTTGACCTGAACAATACCATATTGTATTAATGCAAATTTAAAGTGTGTCACTTTATTCGTCAGTAAGAAATGTGATGAATTGTCAGCACTGATACTTTTATGTGCAAAACCTGTCATCTGTCTGCTTGTTTATCTTTCAGAGTGAGAAAGATATAAGTGTTGAACAAGCGCAGTCTCATCATCTTGCTCAGCTGCTTGCGTTGCAGCTCCCCAGAAGGGCTAACCTTTCTTGAACTCTATTGAAGTGTTGTCGGTTTTGTATATTATTTTGTCGGCGTGTTTATTTGCACTGGTGGTGATCTTTGATGCCCAGTGTATGTAATCTGTTGTCTGCTTGTGCTTTGTTATCATAGTGGCGAACTTTGATGCCCAGTGGATGTAATATGCCATAATTTTTTTATTGTATAGTCTAGGTTTTTTTCTTATTCACGATGCTGCAGTTATTTTACTGTATATATATCCTGTCTTCGCAGTAAACCGGCCAAACCGTAAAATTACAGTACATAATCAGGCCGTCATGCAATCACGATGTAGGTTGGGCCTAAAACGTGTCGAACAGCTCACGGGCCGGTAGCAGCCCGAAATGAACCCCGGCCCATGATTGTGCAAATCAAATCACGAGCTTTTAACTGGCCAAAAAATTGTCTCTGTCCTTGTTTGGCCCAATTAGATATCGGCTACGAGCAGGTCGGATGTAAACCGGGTCGTAGTTAGGCCCAACTATATGACGGGCTTTTAACAGGCTAAAATTAATATAGGGCCGAAATGTTAAACGGGCCCTTAACAGGGCAAAACTAATATTAGGCTGAATTACTAAGTGGGCCTTTAGCAAGTGGACCCAAAAGCATAGTGTGCAGTTGACGAGCCAAATCTGATATGGGCCATAATTGAGTCCAAAGCCTCTTAAAGGGCCGGACCTGATCTAGGCCGTAATTTGGCCCAGAACGTGGTAGGCCTTTAACGGGCCGCATCTCATATGGGCCACTATTAGGCATGGAGCGTGGCAGACCATTAATGGACCGGATCAAATATGGGCCAGCATTTGGCCCAAAACATGGCAGGCAGTTAATGGGCCGGCCTACTAGGGTCCTCAAAATCTTGTGGGCCTATAGCTGGGCCGGCCCATTAATGTTGGTGAAATCTCATGGGCCTTTAGCTGGGCCGACCCATTATGATCCGCAAGAATCTTGTGGGCCTTTACCTGGGCCGGCCCATTACGGCACACAAAAATCTTGTGGGCCTTTACCTAGGCCGGCCCATTATGGCCCGCAAAATCTTGTGGGCCTTTAGCTGGGCCGACCCATTATGGTCCACAAAATCTCGTGGGCCTTTAGCTGCGCCGGCCCATTATGGTCCACAAAATCTTGTGGGCCTTTAGTTGGGCCAGCCCATTTAAACTTGTTGGGCCGTGCCACGTGTCGACGTATCATAGGCGCCTTCTGTCCAGTGAGTGGATGACATCTATCCCGATGATGAGCCGACACGTGTTTCCTCTAGCCAATGATGATTTTACACGTGGAAAATCCCCATTGGTCGGGGCTGTTAATGGGTTATCGGATCCAAAACCCGACCCGATAGCTTAACGGCGTTCCGTTACGGTGGATGCCACGTGTCGGTCACCCTTGACGAAAGCACTTCTGTGACACGCGATTTATCGTCATGGAAGTGGACACTTCTGTGATGATAATTTTGGTAATGTCATGGAACACTTCTACGACAGCACAGGTATGACTATCTTGATTATGTCATAAATTTGTCATGGATGTACATGCATGACAAAAAACGCGACCTACTCTGACAAACACGTATCATCACGGAAGTGTATTGTTTTGTAGTGCTACCATCCATATTGCACTTGTATCACCATCTCTTCGCCAAACTAGTGCACCTATACAATTTACCATTGTATTGGGTGTGTTGGGGACACAAGAGACTCTTTGTTATTTGGTTGCAGGGTTGTTTGAGAGAGACCATCTGTAACACCCTCGATGCGACTATAGCTCCCAAGTGTCGAGGCATGACTTAGAGACATAATCGCATTGAAGGCATATGCCGCAAGTTAGGCAATCTTCACAACATCCCATGTAATATGAATAATAAAGGGGAGATAACATAGTTGGCTTACACTCGCCATGTCAATCAAGTACATAAATAACATTACATCATCCAAACACTCATGGCCCGACTACGGCGCCAAAATAAAAGAGAACCCAACATGCAACACGGTCCCAATCACCCCCAACTGGGCACCACTACTGATCATCGGGAAAGGAAACGTAGTATCGTTGAGAGTCTTCGTCGAACTCCCACTTGAGCTCATACGCGTCTCCGGGAGCGGAATCATCGGTCCCTGCATCTGGTGTAATAGTAATCTGTGAGCCACAAGGACTCAGCAATCTCGCACCCTCGCGATCAAGACTATTTAAGCTTATAGGTATGGCAAGGTAAATATATGGAGCTGCAGCAAGCGACTAGCAAGTATGGTGGCTAACTTATTCGCAAAAGAGAGCGAGAAGAGGAGGCAAAGCGCGAGCGAGAAACTAGAGAGCAACCTGCGCAAACATTACTCCAACACCATGTCCACTTCCCGGACCCCGCCGAGAAGAGGCCATCACGGTAACACACTCAGTTGATTCATTTTAATTAAGTTAAGGTTCAAGTTGTCTACAACCGGACATTAACAAATTCCCATCTGCCCATAACCGCGGGCACGGCTTTCAAAAGTTCAAATCCCTGCAGGGGAGTCCCAACTTAGCTCATGACAAGCTCTCACGGTCAACAAAGGAATAGACCTCCTCCCAAGACGTTCCGATCAGACTCGGTATCTCAGTAATTCAAGACAACTCCGATAATGGTAAAACAAGTCCAGCAACACTGCCCGATGTGCCGACAAATCCCGATAGGAGCTGCACATATCTCGTTCTCAGGGCACACCGGATAAGCTAAGCGTTCGGGAGCCAACGTAACCCAAGTTGCCAAGGGACGGCCCCGCACGGTGCTCTAGGTTGGACCAACACTCAGAGGAGCACTGGCCCAGGGGGGTTAAAATAAGATGACCCTTGAGTCCGCGAAACCCAAGGGAAAAGGCTAGGTGGCAAATGGTAAAACCAAGGTTTGGCATTGCTGGAGAAGTTTTATTCAAGGCGGACTGTCAAGGGGTTCCCATTATGACCCAACCGCGTAAGGAACACAAAATCCGGGAACATAACACCGATATGACGGAAACTAGGGCGGCAAGAGTGGAGCAAAACACTAGGCGAGAGGCCGAGCCTTCCACCCTTTACCAAGTATATAGATGCATTAAGATAACATAGCAATATAATGATATCCCCAACAAGTAAAATAAATGATGTTCCAACAAGGAACGGCCTCCAATCTTCACCTGCAACTAGCAACGCTATAAGAGGGGCTGAGCAAAGCGGAAACATAGCCAATCAATGGTTTGCTAGGACAATGGTGGGTTAGAGGTTTGACATGGCAATTTGGGAGGCTTGCAAGCAAGTGGTAGGCATCGTAGCAATGGCATAGCAAAAGAGCGAGCAAACTAGCATAGCAAAGATAGTAGTGATTTCGAGGGTATGATCATCTTGCCTGCACAGTTGTCAGAGTTGACTGGATCCTCAAAAGCAAACTCAACGGGCTCCTCATTAGTGAACTCGCCTCCCGGCTCTACCCAAACAAGACAAACAAGCAACAAGGATACAATCAACCACGTGCAAACTCAAACAACACGATGCAAAGAAGATATGCTATGCGGGATGCGATGCGGGATGCAAAATGCAAGATATGACAGGAAATGCATGAACCTGGCCTCAACTTGGAATTCCAAGTGTGCCACTCGAAAGATGAGATGAAATCGCTTGAAAACGATATAAAGAACGCCGGAATCGGAGTTACGGTTTGGAAATGGCAAGCGATTCAAATATGACACCGGTCTGCGATTTACAGCAAGTAGGCATCTAAATGCAATGAAATGAACATGCTACAGCACCCAAACATGGCATCAAAATACATGGCAGGGAGGCATTCAAGATGCTTAACAAAAGTCTAGCACTGAGCTACAGCCAAATCATCCATTAGGAGGTTCAAACAAGCATGGCAAAAACGCAAATGGTAAAACAGATCTCAGACTTAGTGAAATTAACACTTGTCTGGAATTTCAGATCATATAACCCTCTTCGGAGCAACAAAACAACATGCTACAGGACCTGAACATGACAAAGAAAGACATGGCATGGAGCTACTCAACAAGCTTAACAAAAGTCCCTTAGTGACCTTGAGCCAAAAGGGATCACAAAATATACTAACAAGCACACGAACATAGCAAAAACATAATCAGTTTTCAGACAGTGAAAACTGGGACATGCTGAAATATAACTCACGAAGGCATGTTTACAAGCTCGATGCACTCACCACGATGCAAGTCATGGCAAGACAAGCATACATCCCTTAAGAAGGCACAAAATGAAAGCTAGACATGGCAAGAACAATGGCATAACATGCACGGATCAACTACAATAACATCGGCAAAATCGCAAACAAGTTGACGATCTGCCCAGATTCGCAACGAAGCGAAAGTAGAGCTCGATTGGCTCAAGCTAGGGTGCTCCATAATTGCAAACAAAGACACGGATGGATAGATCACTACAAGATTAACAAAACTACCTTACTGATCATCCTCAAAAGAGGCACGGATCGCTAGGAAACAACATGAACATATGGCATCGTGAACTAAACAATCCCAGGACTTAGTGAAATTACTAAGTTCCTGAAAACAGAATTAGCAATGCACCACTTTGCAAGCTTGCACAAGTCACCACACACATCCTAAAAATACATGGGTTGCACCTCTGGAAAGATGAAAAAACCCTTAACAAAACATATGTAGAACTCACGGGCATAGCACGCACACATTAATCATGGCAAAAATGACAAAAGTGCTAAACGGAGTAGCAGATCTGACAATTAACTCAAGTAGGCCTCTTCTAACAGCATTTCCGGCACCAAGATGAGCTCAAATGAAAATGATGCAATGGAATGAAATGATGTACTCTCTGAGATGAACATTTTGATATGCTATATGCCCAAATCAGAGCTACGGATGCAAAGTTACGGAGCCGCGAACATGAGCATATGGACTGAAAATTTAGGGACTTGGAGAAAATTAGGTCAACCCTGAAAACAGATCTGGATCGGGGCGGCACGTGAACCGAGGTGGCCGGGCTCTCGCTGGAGCTTCTCGCCGGAGGAGGAGGGAGGACCGGCCGGGGCTTGCCGGAGATGGGGAGGAGCGGGGCCGGGGAGGCCGGGCGACGGAGAGGCCGGCGCGGCCGGTGGCGGCGACGGGCGTAGGCGGCGGCGGCGGCGAGCTTGGCGGCGAGTG
>NC_041386.1:35872703-35895956 GCF_002162155.2 Triticum dicoccoides | reverse complement strand
CGGGCCCGATCCGGCCCGGGGCAGGCTCCCCGTGGGCCGAGCGGGCCGCGGCGGCGGTAGGTGGCGGCGTCCATGTGGCAGCGCGCTAGTGGGCGTGGGCGGCGGCGGACATTGTCCGGCCCGCTCCGGACACGTCCGGCGGCGGCGGATCTGGGATTTTTAGGGTTAGGGGGAAGAGGATCCGCGAATTTGGAATGGGGAGTGTATATATAGGCATAGAGGGAGCTAGGAGAGTCCAAATGAGGTGCGGTTTTCGGCCACGCGATCGTGATCGAACGCTCTAGGACATGGAGCAGAGTTTGGTGGGTTTTGGGCCAAATTGGAGGGGTGTTGGGCTGCAATGCACACGAGGCCTTTTCGGTCCCTCGGTTAACCGTTGGAGTATCAAATGAAGTCCAAATGATACGAAACTTGACAGGCGGTCTACCGGTAGTAAACCAAGGCCGCTTGGCAAGTCTCGGTCCAGTCCGGAAATGTTTAATCCCCACACACGAAAGAGAGCTAGAAATGACCACCGGAGGAGAACGAAGCGCCGGAATGCAAAACGGACAACGGGGAAAATGGTCGAATGCATGAGACGAACACGTATGCAAATGCAATGCACATGATGACATGATATGAGATGCATGACAATGATAACAACACCGGAGACAAAAACCCGAACCCGATGAAATAAATATAACTTAACGCCAGAAACAGCAAGAGTTGGAGTACAAATTGGGAAAGTTACATCCGGGGTGTTACACCATCTTCATCCTACGCCTCCCACGGATTGATAAACCTTAGGTCATCCACTTGAGGGAAATTTGCTACTGTCCTACAAACCTCTGCACTTGGAGGCCCAACAACGTCTACAAGAAGAAGGTTGTGTAGTAGACATCAAGACCTAGCCACAAACAACATGTAGGGTTGTTACCGGATGATGTTTCCCGGGGCCCGAAGCTATCTAAATCTTTGTCTTGCGTGTTACATCTCTCGATTCCGATCAACCCCTCTCAATCTACTACATAGATGTGTTGGCCTCACGACTAAGTCCTCTCACTAGGACATCTGTCGTGACAAATCCACGACACACCCCGACCCAAGCAAAAGCTCTCAAGAGTTCAAGCAAGAGTCTCAAGAGATCCCGTCAAACAAATCTTCAATGATATCCAAAACGGGAGAATCACTCGCTCTAAAACTCGTTTGGAAAATTTCGGTGAACATTATTCATTCATCTCTAGCATTGAACCTATGAAGGTTGAAGAAGCATTGGAAGATCCAGATTGGATAAATGCCATGCATGAAGAGCTACGCAACTTCGAGAGAAACCAAGTGTGGACATTGGTCGAGAAGCCCGACAACAACCACAACATCATCGTTACCAAATGGGTGTTTCGCAACAAGCAAGACGAAGACGGACAAGTCGTTCGCAACAAAGCATGTCTCGTCGCCCAAGGCTACACTCAAGTCGAAGGTATGGACTATGGTGAGACATATGCCCCCGTTGCTAGACTTGAGTCCATCCGCATCTTACTTGCCTATGCTAATCACCATGATATTACCTTGTACCAAATGGACATTAAAAGTGCTTTTCTAAATGGTGAAATTGAGGAGGAAGTCTATGTTAAACAACCTCTCGGCTTTGTTAACCCTAAGAAACCCGACCATGTTTACAAACATCACAAAGCTCTTTATGGTCTTAAACAAGCTCCTAGAGCGTGGTATAAATTCTTGATCAAGTTCCTTATTAAAAAAGGGTTTGATATTGGAAAAATATATTCTACTCTTTTTACTAAAAGGGTTAATGGTGAATTATTTGTGTGCCAAATTTATGTTGATGATATCATATTTGGTTCTACTAACCCTCATTTTAGTGAAGAGTTTGGAAAGCTAATGTCGGAGAAGTTTGAGATGTCTATGATGAGTGAACTCAAGTTCTTTCTTGGTTTGCAAATCAAGGAAACTAAGGAGGGTACCTTTGTTTCCCAAACAAAGTATACCAAGGACTTATTCAAGAAGTTCAACATGCAAGAATGCAAAGGTATGAATACACCCATTCCTACTAGTGGACATCTTGACTTGACCAAGGATGGCGAGCCGGTTGACCAAAAGGTTTATCGCTGTATGATTGGTTCATTGTTATATCTATGTGCCTCCCATCCCGATATTATGCTAAGAGTGTGCATGTGTGCACGATATCAAGTGGCCCCCAAAGAATGTCATCTGAAGGCTGTGAAAAGGATAGTGAGATACTTAATCCATACACCAAATTTTGGCATTTTGGTATCCTAAGAGGTCTTCTTTTGATCTTGTTGGCTATTCCAACTCGGACTATGCCGGAGACAAGGTTGATAGAAAGTCCACTTCGGGTACTTGTCAATTTCTTGGTAGATCTCTTGTGTCTTGGTCCTCCAAGAAACAAAACTCGGTATCCTTATCCACCGCCGAAGCGGAATACATTGCCGCTGGTTCATGTTGTGCTCAATTACTTTGGATGACCCAAACTCTTAAAGATTGTGGGATCTACGTGAAACATGTTCCATTGCTTTGTGACAATGAAAGTGCTATTAAGATTGCTCATAATCCCATGCAACATTCTCGAACTAAGCATATTGAAGTTCGTCATCATTTCATTTGAGATCATGTTGCAAAAGGGGACATTGATCTTAAGCATGTTCGTATCGATAAGCAATTGGCGGATATATTCACCAACCCGCTTGATGAGAAAGTATCTTGTCGTTTGAGAGGTGAATTGAACATCATTGATGCTTCAAACTTGGAGTAGAAACTCCATTTTGATACATGCAAGGCATGAGCCTTTGACTAATCCTTGATATTTCTCTTATGATGATGATCATATATCTTGGATATATTTGCACCCTTGCATGCTATCTAAACCTTGTAGGTACTTGGATGAATCTAAATCAATGAGATTGCAAACCACTCACATCTTGAGCAATCTATACATCACCAAGTCTCTACAATATGGTGGTCGAAGACAAGGAAGCATGAATCCTTTCAACATATCCTTTGACAATTTCTTTATATCCAATTTCATGATTGTCATTTCGGATACACAAGTGCTCTTCCTTGCAAGACTAACCTATGTAGCTAGATGAACTCAAAATATAAGCGGTGCTCCCAACTCTTGATGAGCTACATCAACCTTGAGCATTCTAGACAAGTTCATCTACATGATCAAGTTCAACACAACCACCCAAGGTATGTCATTCCATCTTAGAGAAGCTTTATCCCAAGTCATGGGTCAAAGTATCTCAACAAGATGTGAATACATCAAAATGCTTAAACGAAAAATGGCAACCCCATTTTGAGCTTAAACGATGAGTATGACCTATGATCAAGTGTTCTCACTTGACTCCTTAGTCAATATACTCTAACATAGGTGACTTTGTCACCGACCAATTCTAGATGAAGTTCTCTAGTGTTTTTCTGAGTTCTTGCATTTGTCTCTTGCATATTTGTTCCCCTTCTTTATGTTGGGGATCGTAGCAGAAATTTAAAATTTTCTATGCATCACCAAGATCAATCTATGGAGTAATCTAGCAACGAGGGGAAGGGGAGTGCATCTACATACCCTTGTATATCTCTAAGCGAAAGCGTTGCAAGAACGCGGATGAAGGAGTCGTACTCGTAGCGATTCAGATCGCGGTTGATTCCGATCTAAGCGCCGAACCATGGCGCCTCCGCGTTCAACACACGTGCAGCCCGGTGACGTCTCCTATGCCTTGATCCAGCAAGGGGAGAAGGAGAGGTTGGGGAAGACTCCTTCCAGCAGCAGCACAACGACGTCGTGGTGGTGGAGGAGCGCGGAACTCCAACAGGGCTTCGCCAAGCACTATGAGAGACGAGGAGGGAGAGAGGTAGGGCTGCGCCAAGAGGGAGATGATCTCGCGTGTGTTGCAGCCCCCAATACCTCAAGTATATATAGGGGAAGGGGAGGGGCTGCGCCCCCATCTAGGGTTCCCTCCCTAGGGGTGGAGGCAGCCCCAAAACCCATCTAGGGTTGCGGCCAAGGGGGAAGAGAGGGGGCGCACCTAGGGTAGGCCTTAAGGCCCATCTAGACCTAGGGTTTGCCCCCTGCCACTCTTCCTTGTGCCTTGGGCCTTGGTGGGAGGCGCCCCGGCCCACCTAGGGGCTGGTCCCTTCCCACTATTGGCCCATGTAGGCCTCCGGGGCCGGTGGCCCCTCCCGGTGGAACCCCGGACCCCTCCGGTGGTCCCGGTACACTACCGGTGATGCCTGAAACACTTCCGGTGGCCAAAACCATACTTACTATATATCAATCTTTACCTCCGGACCATTCCGGAACTCCTCTTGACGTCCGGGATCTCATCCGGGACTCCAAAGAACATTCGGTAACCGCGTACATACTTTCCCTATAACCCTAGCGTCATCGAACCTTAAGTGTGTAGACCCTACAGGCTCGGGAGTCATGCAAACATGGCCGAGACAACTCTCCGGTCAATAACCAACAGCGGGATCTGGATACCCATGTTGGCTCCCACATGCTCCACTATGATCTCATCGGATGAACCACGATGTCAAGGATTCAATCAATCTCGTATACAATTCCCTTTGTCTAGCGGTATAGTACTTGCCCGAGATTCGATCGTCGGTATCCCGATACCTTGTTCAATCTCATTACCAGCAAGTCTCTTTACTCGTTCCGTAACACATCATCCCGTGATCAACTCCTTGGTCACATTGTGCACATTATGATGATGTCCTACCGAGTGGGCCCGAGATACCTCTCCATTACACAGAGTGACAAATCCCAGTCTCGATTCGTGCCAACCCAACAGACACTTTCGGAGATACCTGTGGTGAACCTTTATAGCCACCCAGTTACGTTGTGACGTTTGGCACACCCAAAGCACTCCTACGGTATCCAGGAGTTGCACAATCTCATGGTCTAAGGAAATGATACTTGACATTAGAAAAGCTTTAGCATACGAACTACACGATCTTGTGCTACGCTTAGGATTGGGTCTTGTCCATCACATCATTCTCCTAATGATGTGATCCCGTTATCAATGACATCCAATGCCCATGGTCAGGAAACCGTAACCATTTATTGATCAACGAGCTAGTCAACTAGAGGCTTACTAGGGACATGGTGTTGTCTATGTATCCACACATGTATCTGAGTTTCCTATCAATAAAATTCTAGCATGGATAATAAACGATTATCATGAACAAGGAAATATAATAATAAACAATTTATTATTGCCTCTAGGGCATATTTCCAACAGTCTCCCACTTGCACTAGAGTCAATAATCTAGTTCACATCGCCATGTGATTAACACTCACAGGCACATCGCCATGTGACCAACATCCAAAGAGTTTACTAGAGTCACTAATCTAGTTCACATCACTATGTGATTAATACTCAATGAGTTCTGGGTTTAATCATGTTATGCTTGTGAGAGAGGTTGTAGTCAACGGGTCTTGCCATATTCAGATCCCTATGTATTTCGCAAAACTTTATATCATGGATGCTGCTACCATGTTCCACTTGGAGCTATTCCAAATTATTGCTCCATTATACGTATCTAGTATCTCTACTCAGAGCTATCCGGATAGGTGTTAAGCTTGCATCGACGTAACTCTTTATGTCGAACTCTTTATCACCTCCATAACCGAGAAACATTTCTTTATTCCTCTAAGGATAATTTTGACTGCTATCTGGTGATCCTCTCCTAGATCACCTTTGTACCCTCTTGCCAGACATGTGGCAAGGCACACATTAGGTGCGGTACTTCAGCATGGCATACCATATAGAGCCTATGACAAGAGCATAGGGGACGACCTTCGCCCTTCTTCTTTCTTCTGCCGTGGTCAAGCTTTGAGTCTTACTCAACTTCACACCTTACAACACAGGTAAGAACTCCTTCTTTGACTGATCTATTTTGAACTCCTTCAAAAACATGTCAAGGTGCGCGTTCTTTGAAAGTATCATCAGGCGTTTTGATCTATCTCTATAGATCTTGATGCCCAATATGTAAGCAGCTTTATCCAGGTCTTCCTTTGAAAAACACACTTCAAACAACCGTTTATGCTTTCTAGAAATTCTACATTATTTCGGATCAACAATATGTCATCCACATATACTTATCAGAAATGTTGTAGTGCTCCCACTCACTTTCTTGTAAATACAAGTTTCTAGCAAACATTGTATAAACCTAAAAGCTTTGATCACTCCATCAAAGCATATATTCTGACTCCGAGATGCTTGCTCTAGTCCATAGAAGGATTGCTGGAGCCAGCATACCTTTTAGCATCCTTAGGATCGAAAAACCTTTTATTGTATCACATACAACCTTTTCTTACGGAAACTGGTAAGAAAACTTGTTTTGACATCCATCTGTCAGATTTCATAATCGAAAAATACACCTAATGCTAACATGATTCCGATGGACTTAAGCATCGCTACGGGTGAGAAATTCTCATCGTAGTCAACTCCTTGAACTTGTGAAAAGACTCTTTCCCACAAGTCGAGCTTCATAGACGGTAACATTACCTCCCACATCCGTATTCTTCTTAAAGATCCATTTATCTCAATGGCTTGCCGATCATCGGGCAAGTCAACCAAAGTCCATACTTTGTTCTGATATATGGATCCTATCTCAGATTTCATGGCTTCTAACCATTTGTCGGAATACGGGCCCACCATCGCTTCTCCATAGCTCATAGGTTCATTGTTGTCTAACAACATGATATGTAAGACAGGATTACTGTACCACTCAGGAGTAGTACATATCCTTGTCGACCTATGAGGTTCGATAGCAACTTGATCTGAAGCTTCATGATCACTATCATTAACTTCCTCTTCAACAGACGTAGGCGCCACAGAAAACATCTTTCTGTGTTGCATCACTCTCTGGTTGAAGTAAAGGTTCGACAACCTCATCAAGTTCTATCTTCCTCCCACTCAATTCTTTCGAGAGAAACTCCTTCTCGAGAAAGGACCCGTTCTTAGCGACAAACAATTTGCCCTCGGATCTGAGATAGAAGGTATACCCAACTGTCACCCTTGGGTATCCTATGAAGATGTGTTTGTCCGCTTTGGGTTCGAGCTTCTCCGGCTGAAGCCCTAAGCATCGCATCCCCAAACATTAAGAAACGACAACTTTGGTTTCTTGCCAAACCAATGTTCATATGACGTCGTCTCAACGGACTTAGATGGTGTCCTATCTAAAGTGAATGCAGCTGTCTCTAACGCATAACCTCAAAATGAAAACGGTAGATTGGTAAGAGACATCATAGATCGCACCATATCTCATAGGGTTCGATTACGACGTCCGGACACACCATTACCTTGTGGTGTTCCAGGTGGCTTCAACTGTGAAACAATTCCACAATGTCTTAAGTGATTGCCAAACTCATAACTCAGAAAATCCCCTTTTGATCAGATCGTAGGAACATGATCTTATTGTTATGATGATTCTTAACTTCACTCTGAAATCGCTTGAACTTTTCAAACGTTTCAGACTTGTGCTTCATTAAGTAGATATACCTATATCTACCCAAATCGTTAGTGAAGATGAGAAAATAGCGATATCCACCACACGCTTCCAATCTCATTGGATCACACGCATCAGCATGCATGATTTCCAACAAGACACTTGCCTATTTCATTGTACCTGAAAACGGGGTCTTAGTCATCCTGCCCATGAGGCATGGCTCGCATGTGTCAAGTGATTCAAAATCAAGTGACTCCAAACATCCATCGACATGGAGTTTCTTCATGCATCTTACGCCAATATGACCTAAGCGGCAGTGCCACGAGAAAGTGGTACTATCATTATTAACTCTACATCTTTTGGTGTGAACATGTGTATTACCACGATCGAGATTCAATGAACCATTCACATAGGGTGCATGACCATGAAAGGTATCATTCATGTAAACAGAATAACCATTATTCTCTAACTTAAATGAATGACCGTATTGCAATGAACATGATGTAATCATATTCATGCTCAACGTAGACACCTGATAACATTTATCTAGGTTCAATACTAATCCCGAAGGAAAATGGAGCGTGCGATGGTGATCTCATCAACTTTGGAAACACTTCCAACATACATCGTCACCTCGCCCTTAGCCAGTCTCCGTTTAGTCCGTAGCTTTTGCTTCAAGTCCCCAATAATAGTAACTGAACTGGTATCCAATACCCAGGTGCTACTAGGAGTACTAGTGAGGTACACATTAATAACACGTATATACTTTGAAGTTACAAGCCTTCTTATCTACCATGCATTTGGGGTAATTCCGCTAGCAGTGACCGTTCCCCTTACAATAGAAGCATTTAGTCTCGGGTTTTGGTTCAACCTTGGGTTCCTTCACTGGAGCGGCAACTGGTTTGCCATCCATGAAGTTTCCCTTCTAGCCCTTGCCCTTCTTGAAACCAGTGGTCTTGTCAAACCATCAACACTTGATGCTCCTTCTTGATTTCTACCTTTTGCGGTCTTAAGCACCGCGAACAGCTCCTGGATCAACTCCATCCCTTGCATGTCATAGTTCATCACGAAGATCTAGTAGCTTAGTGATAGTGGCTAGAGAACTCTATCAATCACTATCTTATCTGTAAGTTTAACTCCCACTTGATTTAAGTGATTGTAGCACCCAGACATTCTGAGCACATGCTCACTAGCTGAGCTATTCTCCTCCATCTTGTTGGCAAAAGAACTTGTCAGAGGTCTCACACCTCTCAACACGGGCATGAGCCTGAAATCCCAATTTCAGCTCTTGGAACATCTCATATGTTCTATGGCGTTCAAAACGTCATTGGAATCCCGATTCTAAGCTGTAAAGTATGGTGCACTAAACTATCAAGTAGTCATCAGGATGTGTCTGTCAGGTGTTCACAACATCCACAGATGACGTTGTAGGGGTTTGCACATCGAGCGGTGCATCAAAGACGTAAGCCTTCTGTGTAGCAGTGAGGACACTCCTCGGACTACGGACCTAGTCCGCATCGTTGCTTACAATATCTTTCAACTTAATCTTTCTCTAGGAACATATTGAAACAGGGAGCTACAATGTGAGCTATTTATCTACAACTTATTTGCAAAGAAAATTTAGACTATGTTCATGATAATTGAGTTCATCTAATCAAATTATTTAATGAACTCCCACTCAGATAGACATCCCTCTAGTCATCTAAGTGAAACATGATCTGAATCGACTAGGCCGTGTCCGATCATCACGTGAGACGGACCAGTCATCAACGGTGAACATCTCATGTTGATCATATCTTCTATACGACTCATGTTCGACCTTTCGGTCTTCCGTGTTCCGAGGCCATGTCTGTACATGCTAGGCTCGTCAAGTCAACCTAAGTGTATTGCGTGTGTAAATCTGGCTTACACCCGTTGTATTCGAACGTTAGAATCTATCACACCCGATCATCACGTGGTGCTTCGACACGACGAACCTTCGCAAAGGTGCACAGTTAGGGGGAACACTTTCCTTGAAATTATTGCGAGGGATCGTCTTATTTAAGCTACCGTCATTCTAAGCAAATAAGATGTAAAACATGATAAACATCACATGTAATCAAATAGTGACATGATATGGCCAATATCATTTTGCTCCTTTTGATCTCCATCTTCGGGGCTCCATGATCATCGTTGTCACCGGCATGACATCATGATCTCCATCATCATGATCTCCATCATCGTGTCTTCTTGAAGTTGTCTCGTCATCTATTACTTCTACTACTATGGCTAACGCTTTAGCAATAAAGTAAAGTAATTACATGACGTTTATGTTGACACGCAGGTCATAAATAAATTAAGACAACTCCTATGGCTCCTGCCGGTTGTCATACTCATCGACATGCAAGTCGTGATTCCTATTACAAGAACATGATCAATCTCATACATCACATATATCATTCATCACATCATTTTGGCCATATCACATCACAAGGCATATGCTGCAAAAACAAGTTAGACGTCCTCTAATTGTTGTTGCAAGTTTTTACATGGCTGCTATAGGTTTCTAGCAAGAACGTTTCTTACCTACGCCAAAACCACAACATGAATTGCCAATTTATATTTACCCTTCATAAGTACCCTGTTCATCGAATCTGATCCGACTAAAGTGGGAGAGACAGACACCCGCTAGCCACCTTATGCAACTAGTGCATGTCAGTCGGTGGAACCGGTCTCAGGTAAGCATACGTGTAAGGTTGGTCCGGGCCGCTTCATCCCACAATGCCGCTGAATCAAGATAAGACTAGTGACGGCAAGATAATTGACAATATCGACGCCCACAACTACTTTGTGTTCTACTCATGCATAGAAACTACGCATAGACCTAGCTCTGATACCACTGTTGGGGATCGTAGCAGAAATTTAAAATTTTCTACGCATCACCAAGATCAATCTATGGAGTAATCTAGCAACGAGGGGAAGGGGAGTGCATCTACATACCCTTGTAGATCGCGAAGCGGAAGCATTGCAAGAACGCGGATGAAGGAGTCGTACTCGTAGTGATTCAGATCGCGGTTGATTCCGATCTAAGCGCCGAACCACGGCGCCTCCGTGTTCAACACACGTGCAGCCCGGTGACGTCTCCTACGCCTTGATCCAGCAAGGGGAGAAGGAGAGGTTGGGGAAGACTCCGTCCAGCAGCAGCACGACGGCGTGGTGGTGGTGGAGGAGCGCAGAACTCCAGCAGGGCTTCGCCAAGCACTACGAGAGACGAGGAGAGAGAGAGGTAGGGCTGCGCCAAGAGGGAGATGATCTCGCGTGTGTTGCAGCCCCCAATACCTCAAGTATATATAGGGGAAGGGGAGGGGCTGCGCCCCCATCTAGGGTTCCCTCCCTAGGGGTGGCGGCAGCCCCAAAACCCATCTAGGGTTGCGGCCAAGGGGGAAGAGAGGGGGGCGCACCTAGGGTGGGCCTTAAGGCCCATCTGGACCTAGGGTTTGCCCCCTCCCACTCTTCCTTGCGCCTTGGGCCTTGGTGGGAGGCGCCCCAGCCCACCTAGGGGCTGGTCCCTTCCCACTATTGGCCCATGTAGGCCCCCGGGGCCGGTGGCCCCTCCCGGTGGACCCTCGGACCCCTCCGGTGGTCCCGGTACACTACCCGTGATGCCTGGAACACTTCCGGTGGCCAAAACCATACTTCCTATATATCAATCTTTACCTCCGAACCATTCCGGAACTCCTTGTGACGTCCGGGATCTCATCTGGGACTCCGAACAACATTCGGTAACCGCGTACATACTTTCCCTGTAACCCTAGTGTCATCGAACCTTAAGTGTGTAGACCCTACGAGCTCGGGAGTCATGCAAACATGGCCGAGACAACTCTCCAGTCAATAACCAACAGCGGGATCTGGATACCCATGTTGGCTCCCACATGCTCCACGATGATCTCATCGGATGAACCATGATGTCAAGGATTCAATCAATCCCGTATACAATTCCCTTTGTCTAGCGGTATAGTACTTGCCCGAGATTCGATCGTCGGTATCCCAATACCTTGTTCAATCTCATTACCGGCAAGTCTCTTTACTCGTTTCGTAACACATCATCCCGTGATCAACTCCTTGGTCACATTGTGCACATTATGATGATGTCCTACCGAGTGGGCCCGGAGATACCTCTCCGTTACACGGAGTGACAAATCCCAGTCTCGATTCGTGCCAACCCAACAGACACTTTCAGAGATACCTGTAGTGAACCTTTATAGCCACCCAGTTATGTTGTGACGTTTGGCACACCCAAAGCACTCCTACGGTATCCGGGAGTTGCACAATCTCATGGTCTAAGGAAATGATACTTGACATTAGAAAAGCTTTAGCATACGAACTACACGATCTTGTGCTACGCTTAGGATTGGGTCTTGTCCATCACATCATTCTCCTAATGATGTGGTCCCGTCATCAACGACATCGTATGCCCATGATCAGGAAACCGTAACCATCTATTGATCAACGAGTTAGTCAACTAGAGGCTTACTAGGGACATGGTGTTGTCTATGTATCCACACATGTATCTGAGTTTCCTATCAATACAATTCTAGCATGGATAATAAACGATTATCATGAACAAGGAAATATAATAATAACCAATTTATTATTGCCTCTAGGACATATTTCCAACACTTTATTCAAAAAAACCTTCATCTAGATTTCTTTTTTTTCTCTGTTTTTGTTCTGCATTCCCTGCATCCAATTCATTGCAAATCTTTCAGTTAACTCCTTGCAAATGTGAGATCTTATTTGCCTAAGTGAGCTGAGATGACAATTGTTCTCTCTCTGTGTTGAACTCGGACACACCGGTTTGTTCCTTTCGGCTAAACCGAACCATCTCGGTGCCACCGAAGAAAACAACTCGGTGTTACCGACTTCAACGCCGAGAAGACACTTTGCCATTTTCATCCTGCATATTTGTTCCAGCTCCACTCAATGATTCTTGTCCTCTACCTGCATCACATTCTATATGCTACTTTGCCATGTGACTCAAGGACCGAACCTATTCGACTCACATTCCAGAAGACCCTTCTTGGAAATTGATGTCAAAGGGGGTGAGAGATCACATCAAAGCTTAATCACATCAAAGGGGGAGAGTGCTTAATCACATCAAAGGGAGAGAGACCCCGGATGCTTGGTATTCAAGAGGAGAGAAGTCACATGTCTTTAAGAGGGGAAAGATATATTAGTATGTTTTATGACTGTGTTGTTCTGATTTTTCTGTTGTGCTCTGATTTTCTTTTCCCTATCTTCTCCCATTATCCATATCAAATTCAGGGGGAGAAATACATCTAAGGGGAGGAAATCTTTGAATTCATTGCATATCTATACCTTTGGGAACATGTCTATATCAAGTAGAGTACCTAGTACTCACTCACTACATGTCATCCCAATCTTGGAACTCTTGTGGTTTGCTGTTATTGCTCTATTTAGTAGATGTTTCTGTGTTATCTAACCTTGTTTACTCAGGTTCATCTCTTCCAAAGCTAGCTCAAGACCACAAGGTAAGTATATGCATCACACTCATGTGCATGAAGATCTCTTGCTGATGTACATATTGTTTGCAAGAAGGACTCATGAACTTGAAGGTACAATTCCTATATCACATCATTTGCTCTGGTGCATATAGCCAAGATACATGTAACTCGGTGCTTACTCTGTCATGTTTATGCATTCACATGCTCTTATACTTCATATTCACATGATTGCATACATGTAGGGGGAGCCTATGCATGTTACATGTTCTTCCAAAGCTTTACTTGTTATTCTTCATATCTTTATATAAAGCTTTGATGTATGTTTTCATCAATTACCAAAAAGAGGGAGCTTGAAAGCACAAGTGCTCCCTGGGTGATTTTGGTAATTAATGTCAACATATCTCTTATTGGACTAATACTTTTATCTAGTATATTTCAGATGAGTTCAACAGTGAAGTGGCGTGGACAAGAGGATGTGGAACCCCTTCAAGATGCTGTGGATAGAAGATTGGCAAAAGCTCAAAAGCTCAAGACTCTACATTTTCATGTTAGTGATCCAAGATCACATTGAGTCCATAGGAAAAGCCAATACTATTAAAAGGGGATGAGGTATTGCTTAATGGCTTGCTTGCTCAAAGTGCTTAGTGATATGCTCCAAAGCCCTCAATCACTTTCTCATTTCCACATTTGTCCCAGACCAAAAGTCAAACTCGACCCCACCGATTTGATCTACCCGGCGCCACCGAGTTCACTTGACATAGCCACTGCCAGAAACCCTAATCAGTTCAGTCTCACCAATGGGATCTCGGTCTCACCGGGATGGGCTTGCAAACTCTTTGTTACCTGTTGCAATAATTTCGCTCCCACCAAGATATGCAATCGGTCCCACCGAGTTTGCCTGACCAACTCTCTGTTTTGCTTATTACCAAAATCGGTCCCACCGAGTTTGTGTAATCGGTCAAACCGAGTTGAGGTTTTACCCTAATCCTAGCACATCGGTCTCACCGAGTTGATCATATCGGTCCCACCGAAAATCCTAACGTTCACATTTTGAACTAAATCGGTCTGACCGAGTTTTATGATTCGGTCCCACTGAATTTGGTAAATTGTGTGTAACGGTTAGATTTTGTGTGTAGGCTATAATTACCCCTCCACCCACTCTTCATTCACGGAGAGAGCCATCAGAACGTGCCTACACTTCCAGCATTCATTTTCTGAGAGAGAACCACCTACTCATGTGTTGAGACCAAGATATTCCAATCCAATCACAAGAATCTTGATCTATAGCCTTCCTCAAGTTGCTTTCTACTCAAATCATCTTTTCACCAAATCCAAATCTGTGAGAGAGAGTTGAGTGTTGGGGAGACTATCATTTGAAGCACAAGAGCAAGGAGTTCATCATCAACACATCATCTATTACCTTTTGGAGAGTGGTGTATCCTAGATTGGTTAGGTGTCACTTGGGAGTCTCTGACAAGATTGTGGAGTTGAACCAAGGAGTTTGTATGGGCAAAGAGATCACCTACTTCATGAAGATCTACCCAAGTGAGGCAAGTCCTTCGTGGGTGATGTCCATGGTGGGATAGACAAGGTTGCTTCTTCGTGGACCCTTCGTGGGTGGAGCCCTTCGTGGACTCGCGCAACAATTACCCTTCGTGGGTTGAAGTCTCCATCAACGTGGTTGTACGATAGCACCACCTATCGGAACCACACCAAAAATCTCCATGTCTCCAATTGCGTTTGCACACTCCAATCCCATTCCTTTACTTTGTTGCAACTTGCATGCTTTACTTTTCGTAGCTCATATACTCTTGCCATGTTTGCTTGAAATGTATTGTGAATGTTTAGACTTGTGCTAAAACTCCACCTTAACTTAAAGAATTTAAAATTTGCTATTTTTCCTTGTTGAGGGTCTAATCACCCCCCTCTAGACACCTCTTCTCGATCCTACACACTGGCACTATGTCAATAGGCTAGTCCAAAAAAATGATACAAAGTTGCTATAAAATGATTGTAAAACATCCAAGAATGATAATATAACAGCATGGAAAAATCAAAAATTATAGATACGTTGGAGATGTATCACATTACTGAAGGAAATATGCCCTAGAGGCAATAATAAAGTTATTATTTATTTCCTTATAATCATGATAAATGTTTATTATTCATGCTAGAATTGTATTAACCGGAAACATAATACATGTGTGAATACATAGACAAACAAAGTGTCACTAGTATGCCTCTACTTGACTAGCTCGTTAATCAAAGATGGTTATGTTTCCTAACCATGAACAATGAGTTGTTATTTGATTAACGAGGTCACATCATTAGTTGAATGATCTGATTGACATGACCCATTCCATTAGCTTAGCACCCGATCGCTTAGTATGTTGCTATTGCTTTCTTCATGACTTATACATGTTCCTATAACTATGAGATTATGCAACTCCCGTTTGCCGGAGGAACACTTTGGGTGCTACCAAACGTCACAACGTAACTGGGTGATTATAAAGGAGCATTACAGGTGTCTCCAAAGGTAGATGTTGGGTTGGCATATTTCGAGATTAGGTTTTGTCACTCCGATTGTCAGAGAGGTATCTCTGGGCCCTCTCGGTAATGCACATCACATAAGCCTTGCAAGCATTGCAACTAATGAGTTAGTTGCGGGATGATGTATTACAGAATGAGTAAAGAGACTTGCCGGTAACGAGATTGAACTAGGTATTGGATACCGACGATCGAATCTCGGGCAAGTAACATACCGATGACAAAGGGAACAACGTATGTTGTTATGCGGTCTGACCGATAAAGATCTTCATAGAATATGTAGGAGCCAATATGGGCATCCAGGTCCCGCTATTGGTTATTGACCGGAGACATGTCTCGGTCATGTCTACATTGTTCTCAAACCCGTAGGGTCCGAACGCTTAAGGTTACGATGACAGTTATATTATGAGTTTATGCATTTTGATGTACCGAAGGTTGTTCGGAGTCCCGGATGTGATCACGAACATGACGAGGAGTCTCGAAATGGTCGAGACGTAAAGATTGATATATTGGAAGCCTATGTTTGGATATCGAAAGTGTTTCGGGTGAAATCGGGATTTTACCGGAGTACCGGGAAGGTTACCGGAACCCCCCGGGAGCTAAATGGGCCATGATGGGCCTTAGTGGAAAAGAGAAGAGGCAGCCCTACATGGGCTGCGCGCCTCCCCCTTCCCCTAGTCCTATTAGGACTAGGAGAGGTGGCCGGCCCCCTCTCTCTCTTTTCCCCCTCCGCGAATCCTATTCCAACTAGGATTGGGGGGGGGGGGGCAATCCTACTCCCAGAGGGAGTAGGACTCTCCTGGCGCGCCTCCTATGGCCGGCCAGCCTCCCCCCCTCTAGTCCTTTATATACTGAGGTAGAGGCACCCTAGAACACACAAGTTGATCCACGTGATCTATTCCTTAGCCGTGTGCGGTGCCCCCAGCCACCATAGTCCTGGATAATACTGTAGCGGAGTTTAGGCGAAGCCCTGCTGCTGTAGTGCATCAAGATCGTCACCACGCCGTCGTGCTGACGGAACTCTTCCCCGACACTTTGCTGGATCGGAGTCCGGGGATCGTCATCGAGCTGAACGTGTGCTCGAACTCGGAGGTGTCGTAGTTTTGGTGCTTGATCGGTTGGATCGTGAAGACGTACGACTACTTCCTCTATGTTGCGTCAACGCTTCCGCAGTCGGTCTGCGTGGGTACGTAGACAACACTCTCCCATCTCGTTGCTATGCATCACATGATCTTGCGTGAGCATAGGAATTTTTTTGAAATTACTACGAAACCCAACAGTGGCATCCGAGCCTAGGTTATTTATGTTGATGTTATATGCACGAGTAGAACACAAGTGAGTTGTGGGCGATATATGTCATACTGCCTACCAGCATGTCATACTTTGGTTTGGCGGCATTGTTGGACGAGACGACCCGGACCAACATTACGCGTACGCTTACGCGAGACCGGTTCCCTCGACGTGCTTTGCACAGAGGTGGCTTGCGGGCGACTGTCTCTCCAACTTTAGTTGAACCAAGTATGGCTACGCCCGGTCCTTGCGAAGGTTAAAACGGAGTCTATTTGACAAACTATCGTTGTGGTTTTGATGCGTAGGTGAGATTGGTTCTTGCTTAAGCCCGTAGCAGCCACGTAAAACTTGCAACAACAAAGTAGAGGACGTCTAACTTGTTTTTGCAGGGCATGTTGTGATGTGATATGGTCAAGACATGATGCTGAATTTTATTGTATGAGATGATCATGTTTTGTAACTGAGTTATCGGCAACTGGCAGGAGCCATATGGTTGTCGCTTTATTGTATGCAATGAAATCGCGATGTAATGCTTTACTTTATTACTAAGCGGTAGTGATAGTCGTGGAAGCATAAGCTTGGCGAGACGACAACGATGCTACGATGGATATCAAGGTGTCACGCCGGTGACGATGGTGATCACGACGGTGCTTCGGAGATGGAGATCACAAGCACAAGATGATGATGGCCATATCATATTACTTATATTGATTGCATGTGATGTTTATCCTTTTATCTTATCTTGCTTTGATTGACGGTAGCATTATAAGATGATCTCTCACTAAATTATCAAGAAGTGTTCTCCCTGAGTATGCACCATTGCGAAAGTTCTTCGTGCTGAGACACCACGTGATGATCGGGTGTGATAGGTTCTACGTTCAAATACAACGGGTGCAAAACAGTTGCACACGCGGAATACTCAGGTTATACTTGACGAGCCAAGCATATACAGATATGGCCTCGGAACACGGAGACCGAAAGGTCGAGCATGAATCATATAGTAGATATGATAAACATAACGATGTTCACCATTGAAAACTACTCCATCTCACGTGATGATCGGTTATGGTTTAGTTGATTTGGATCACGTAATCACTTAGAGGATTAGAGGGATGTCTATCTAAGTGGGAGTTCTTTAAACTTGATTAACTGAACTTAAATTTATCATGAAACTTAGTACCTGATTAGTATCTTGCTTGTTTATGTTTGATTGTAGATAGATGGCTCGTGCTGTTGTTCCGTTAAATTTTAATGTGTTCCTTGAGAAAGCAAAGTTGAAAGATGATGGTAGCAATTACACGGACTGGGTCCGTAACTTGAGGATTATCCTCATTGCTGCACAGAAGAATTACGCCCTGGAAGCACCGCTGGGTGCCAGGCCTGCTGCAGGAGCAACGCCAGATGTTATGAACGTCTGGCAGAGCAAAGCTGATGACTACTCGATAGTTCAGTGTGCCATGCTTTACGGCTTAGAATCGGGACTTCAACGACGTTTTGAACGTCATGGAGCATATGAGATGTTTCAGGAGTTGAAGTTAATATTTCAAGCAAATGCCCGGATTGAGAGATATGAAGTCTCCAATAAGTTCTATAGCTGCAAGATGGAGGAGAACAGTTCTGTCAGTGAGCATATACTCAAAATGTCTGGGTATAATAATCACTTGATTCAATTGGGAGTTAATCTTCCAGATGATAGCGTCATTGACAGAATTCTTCAATCACTGCCACCAAGCTACAAGAGCTTAGTGATGAACTATAATATGCAAGGGATGAACAAGACTATTCCCGAGCTCTTCGCGATGCTGAAAGCTGCGGAGGTAGAAATCAAGAAGGAGCATCAAGTGTTGATGGTCAGCAAGACCACTAGTTTCAAGAAAAAGGGCAAAGGGAAGAAGAAGGGGAACTTCAAGAAGAACAGCAAACAAGTTGCTACTCAAGAGAAGAAACCCAAACCTGGACCTAAGCCTGAAACTGAGTGCTTCTATTGCAAGCAGACTGGTCACTGGAAGCGGAATTGCCCCAAGTATTTGGCAGATAAGAAGGATGGCAAGGTGAACAAAGGTATATGTGATATACATGTTATTGATGTGTACCTTACTAATGCTCGCAGTAGCACCTGGGTATTTGATATTGGTTCTGTTGCTAATATCTGCAACTCGAAACAGGGACTACGGATCAAGCGAAGATTGGTTAAGGACGAGGTGACGATGCGCGTGGGAAACGGTTCCAAAGTCGATGTGATCGCAGTCGGCACGCTACCTCTACATCTACCTTCGGGATTAGTATTAGACCTAAATAATTGTTATTTGTTGCCAGTGTTAAGCATGAACATTATATTTGGATCTTTTTGATGCGAGACGGTTATTCATTTAAATCAGAGAATAATGGTTGTTCTATTTATATGAGTAATATCTTTTATGGTCATGCACCCTTGAAGAGTGGTCTATTCTTGTTGAATCTCGATAGTAGTAACACACATATTCATAATGTTGAAGCCAAAAGATGCAGAGTTGATAATGAGAGTGCAACTTATTTGTGGCACTGCCGTTTAGGTCATATCGGTGTAAAGCGCATGAAGAAACTCCATTCTGATGGACTTTTGGAACCACTTGATTATGAATCACTTGGTACTTGCGAACCGTGCCTCATGGGCAAGATGACCAAAACACCATTCTCCGGTACTATGGAGAGAGCAACAGATTTGTTGGAAATCATACATACAGATGTATATGGACCGATGAATATTGAGGCTCGTGGCGGATATCGTTATTTTCTCACCTTCACAGATGATTGAAGCAGATATGGGTATATCTACTTAATGAAACATAAGTCTGAAACATTTGAAAAGTTCAAGGAATTTCAGAGTGAAGTTGAAAATCATCGTAACAAGAAAATAAAGTTTCTACGGTCTAATCGTGGAGGAGAATATTTGAGTTACGAGTTTGGTGTACATTTGAAAAATTATGGAATAGTTTCGCAACTCACGCCACCCGGAACACCACAGCGTAATGGTGTGTCCGAACGTCGTAATCGTACTTTACTAGATATGGTGCGATCTATGATGTCTCTTACTGATTTACCGCTATCGTTTTGGGGATACGCTCTAGAGACAGCCGCATTCACGTTAAATAGGGCACCATCCAAATCCATTGAGACGACGCCTTATGAACTGTGGTTTGGCAAGAAACCAAAGTTGTCGTTTCTGAAAGTTTGGGGCTGTGATGCTTATGTGAAAAAACTTCAACCTGATAAGCTCGAACCCAAATCGGAGAAATGTGTCTTCATAGGATATCCAAAGGAAACTATTGGATACACCTTCTATCACAGATCCGAAGGCAAGACTTTTGTTGCTAAATTAGGAAACTTTCTAGAGAAGGAGTTTCTCTCGAAAGAAGTGAGTGGGAGGAAAGTAGAACTTGACGAGGTAACTGTACCTGCTCCCTTATTGGAAAGTAGTACATTACAGAAAACTATTTCTACGACACCTACACCAGTCAGTGAGGAAGCTAATGATGATGATCATGAAACTTCAGAACAAGATACTATTGAACCTCGTAGATCAACCAGAGTAAGATCCGCACCAGAGTGGTACGGTAATCCTGTTCTGGAAGTCATGTTATTAGATCATGATGAACCTACGAACTATGAAGAAGCGATGGTGAGCCCAGATTCCGCAAAGTGGCTTGAAGCCATGAAATCTGAGATGGGATCCATGTATGAGAACAGAGTGTGGACTTTGGTTGACTTGCCTGATGATCGGCAAGCAATTGAGAATAAATGGATTTTCAAGAAGAAGACTGACGCTGACGGTAATGTTACTGTCTACAAAGCTCGACTTGTCGCAAACGGTTTTCGGCAAGTTCAAGGGATTGACTACGATGAGACCTTCTCACCCGTAGCGATGCTTAAGTCTGTCCGAATCATGTTAGCAATTGCCGCATTTTATGATTATGAAATTTGGCAGATGGATGTCAAAACTGCATTCCTGAATGGATTTCTGGAAGAAGAGTTGTATATGATGCAACCAGAAGGTTTTGTCGATCCAAAGGGAGCTAACAAAGTGTGCAAGCTCCAGCGATCCATTTATGGACTGGTGCAAGCCTCTCGGAGTTGGAATAAACATTTTGATAGTGTGATCAAAGCATTTGGTTTTATACAGACTTTCGGAGAAGCCTGTATTTACAAGAAAGTGAGTGGGAGCTCTGTAGCATTTCTGATATTATATGTGGATGACATATTGTTAATTGGAAATAATATAGAATTTCTGGATAGCATAAAGGGATACTTGAATAAGAGTTTTTCAATGAAAGACCTCGGTGAAGCTGCTTACATATTAGGCATAAAGATCTATAGAGATAGATCAAGACGCTTAATTGGACTTTCACAAACAACATACCTTGACAAAATTTCGAAAAAGTTCAAAATGGATCAAGCAAAGAAATGATTCGTGCCTGTGTTACAAGGTGTGAAATTGAGTAAGACTCAATGCCCGACCACTTCAGAAGATAGAGAGAATATGAAAGATGTTCCCTATGCATCAGCAATAGGATCTATCATGTATGCAATGTTGTGTACCAGACCTGATGTGTGCCTTGCTATAAGTCTAGCAGGGAGGTACCAAAGTAATCCAGGAGTGGATCACTGGACAGCGGTCAAGAACATCCTGAAATACCTGAAAAGGACTAAGGATATGCTTCTCGTATATGGAGGTGACAAAGAGCTCGTCGTAAAAGGTTACGTTGATGCAAGCTTTGACACTGATCCGGACGATTCTAAATCGCAAACTGGATACGTGTTTACATTAAACGGTGGAGCTGTCAGTTGGTGCAGTTCTAAACAAAGCGTCGTAGCGGGATCTACATGTGAAGCGGAGTACATAGCTGCTTCGGAAGCAGCAAATGAAGGAGTCTGGATGAAGGAGTTCATATCCGATCTAGGTGTCATACCTAGTGCATCGGGTCCAATGAAAATCTTTTGTGACAATACTGGTGCAATTGCCTTGGCAAAGGAATCCAGATTTCACAAGAGAACCAAGCACATCAAGAGACGCTTCAATTCCATCCGGGATCTAGTCCAGGTGGGAGACATAGAGATTTGCAAGATACATACGGATCTGAGTGTTGCAGACCCATTGACTAAGCCTCTTCCACGAGCAAAACATGATCAGCACCAAGGCTCCATGGGTGTTAGAATCATTACAGTGTAATCTAGATTATTGACTCTAGTGCAAGTGGGAGACTGAAGGAAATATGCCCTAGAGGCAATAATAAAGTTATTATTTATTTCCTTATAATCATGATAAATGTTTATTATTCATGCTAGAATTGTATTAACCGGAAACATAATACATGTGTGAATACATAGACAAACAAAGTGTCACTAGTATCCCTCTACTTGACTAGCTCGTTAATCAAAGATGGTTATGTTTCCTAACCATGAACAATGAGTTGTTATTTGATTAACGAGGTCACATCATTAGTTGAATGATCTGATTGACATGACCCATTCCATTAGCTTAGCACCTGATCGTTTAGTATGTTGCTATTGCTTTCTTCATGACTTATACATGTTCCTATAACTATGAGATTATGCAACTCCCGTTTGCCGGAGGAACACTTTGGGTGCTACCAAACGTCACAACGTAACTGGGTGATTATAAAGGAGCATTACATGTGTCTCCAAAGGTAGATGTTGGGTTGGCGTATTTCGAGATTAGGTTTTGTCACTCTGATTGTCGGAGAGGTATCTCTGGGCCCTCTCGGTAATGCACATCACATAAGCCTTGCAAGCATTGCAACTAATGAGTTAGTTGCGGGATGATGTATTATAGAACGAGTAAAGAGACTTGCCGGTAACGAGATTGAACTAGGTATTGGATACCGACGATCGAATCTCGGGCAAGTAACATACCGATGACAAAGGGAACAACGTATGTTGTTATGCGGTCTGACCGATAAAGATCTTCGTAGAATATGTAGGAGCCAATATGGGCATCCAGGTCCCGCTATTGGTTATTGACCGGAGACATGTCTCGGTCATGTCTACATTGTTCTCGAACCCGTAGGGTCCGCACGCTTAAGGTTACGATGACAGTTATATTATGAGTTTATGCATTTTGATGTACCGAAGGTTGTTCGGAGTCCCGGATGTGATCACGGACATGACGAGGAGTCTCGAAATGGTCGAGACGTAAAGATTGATATATTGGAAGCCTATGTTTGGATATCGGAAGTGTTCCGGGTGAAATCGGGATTTTACCGGAGTACCGGGAAGGTTACCGGAACCCCCTGGGAGCTAAATGGGCCATGATGGGCCTTAGTGGAAAAGAGAAGAGGCAGCCCTACATGGGCTGCGCGCCTCCCCCTTCCCCTAGTCCTATTAGGACTAGGAGAGGTGGTCGGCCCCCTCTCTCTCTTTTCCCCCTCCGCGAATCCTATTCCAACTA
>NC_041386.1:35827725-35872347 GCF_002162155.2 Triticum dicoccoides | reverse complement strand
AGGTAGAGGCACCCTAGAACACACAAGTTGATCCACGTGATCTATTCCTTAGCCGTGTGCGGTGCCCCCAACCACCATAGTCCTCGATAATGCTGTAGCGGAGTTTAGGTGAAGCCCTGGTGCTGTAGTGCATCAAGATCGTCACCACGCGGTCGTGCTGACGGAACTCTTCCCCGACACTTTGCTGGATCGGAGTCCGGGGATCGTCATCGAGCTGAACATGTGCTCGAACTCAGAGGTGCCGTAGTTTCGGTGCTTGATCGGTTGGATCGTGAAGATGTACGACTACTTCCTCTACGTTGCGTCAACGCTTCCGCAGTCGGTCTGCGTGGGTACGTAGACAACACTCTCCCATCTCGTTGCTATGCATCACATGATCTTGCGTGAGCGTAGGAAATTTTTTGAAATTACTACGAAACCCAACAATTACAACTACATATTAGCACACATATAGAAACTAAACATAAATTTGAATGTTCAAGCAAATCACGAATATAGTTTACAAACCAAATTACTAAAATTTAAACACGCTGAATGGTCCAAATGTAACAAATAGGATGTGGATAGAACAACTAGGACTTGCTAAGACGTTTCCAGTGATGCTCAATAAGATCTTGTTGGAGTTGAGCATGAACTTGTCGGTCCTCAATCTTGCGATGCTCCTCAAGGAATGCCATGATTCTCTTCGTATCATACTCTGGCTCAATCAGAGTCCCGTTGGTGATGTACCAAAAGTTCTCAGGCATGTCCCTCTCGTCTTCAATGATCATGTTATGCAATATGATGCAACAAGTCATGATCCGCCATAGAACCTTTGAGTTCCAGTACTCAACAGGGCCACGAACAATTGCAAAGCGCTTTTGAAGCACATCGAACGCTCTCAACATCTTTCCTAGCAGCTTCTTGACATTGGGCAAAGTAAATGTTTTTGTTACCTTTTTAGACAGGGAATTGTTTTGACCAAGGTGGCCCATGGTGGATAGGTGCTATCTGCAAGGTAGTAACCCATCGAGTAGTTATGCATGTTGACCGAGTAGTTGTAAGCAGGGGCATCGCCTATAATAAGCCTAGAAAACAATGGTGATCTCGACAGCACATTCAAGTCACCATGAGAGCCAGGCAAACCAAAGAATGAATGCCATATCCAAAGATCCTTCGATGCAACTACCTCAAGAATGATGGTTGGATTATTGCAGTGGCCTTTGTACATACCCTTCCACCCTGCAGGACAATTCTTCCATGTCCAGCGCATACAGTCAAGTGATCCAAGCATCTCTAGCCTTCCTCTTGCTTCACTCTCAATCATCAGCCTCTGGGTGTCTTCCTCAGTTGGTGATCTCAACTACTCTGGGCCAAAGACAGCGAGCACTGCTTTAGTGAACCTTCAAACAACCTCCAAGATTGTGTCTTCACCAATGTGGACACAGTCATCAATTGCATCAGCCGGACACCATATGCCAAGACTCAAACAGTTGCAATGCACTTCATCAGAGAGCTTGCACTATCTCTCCACATGCATTTCGCCGGAGTTTGAATCAGTCATCATATCTCTCAATGGCTTTTGCAATGGTCAGAAAAAGACTTGTGTGCATCCGAAAGCGTCGGCGAAAGTGCTTCTCCGGTTAGGTTGGCTTTGGATCAAAGCAGTCTCTCATAATCTTGGCATGACCCTCCGCTCTATTACAATTGATGTGCATGCGGCCAAACTGTGATCCTCTCCTAGGTTGTCGAACATCATCACTGAAATCATGCCTAAAACGGTGTCAAAGTCATCATCGTCTTCTTCCTCTTTGGACGATGATGAGTCCTCCAAGACCATCTCCCTCAACATCTTCATCTACAATTCAAATGGCTAGGTTCAATCCAAACGGCTTGGTTTAAAAAGAAACGAACAAAAAAACTCACCTAGGCATTTCGTCGAACACTTGTGGTGCGATGGTGGTGCATCGGCTGTCTGCTGTCGTTTAGACCAAACCAACGCGCGGAGACGCATGCGAATGACCTGCATCGGTGTGCAAGCAAGGTGAGATGCGGTGGCCGACAAAAAATGAGGAAGTTTCGAAGTAATCCGATGAATCGGCTATGGCGATGACGATGGCGTTCCACCTTGATTCCGGTGACGACGACGGGGGCCGAACGGGCTCGACGTCGAGCAGAAGGGTGGCGGGGGTCAAGGGAGGCAACTAGGTAGCGACGGGGCTGGGGGGCGCATCGGCAAAGATGCAGGGGCGGGGGGGCCGACGCGAGGGAGAGGCGCGACTTTTACTCGGAGCCGCAGCGGTTGAGTATATTTAGGGAGAAGGTTGGTGCTGGAGTATAATTTTTACTCCCTTACGGTGAATTGGGGATCGGTTAGGTGCGCGTTAGAGGAGTGAAACCGACTTTTTACTCGTCTAACGCCGGATAGGGGATCGGTTAGAAATGCCCTAATGCATTTGCTCATGGTTACCTCACTGTTAATGGTAAGAGAAATAAACACTTCGTATAAAACGAAATCAGACAAGATACATTTGTTTTTCTGCTTTGCCTTGCATAAGTATCTCCAACTTTATAATCCACTTCCCGCAAAAAAAATAAAAACTTTATAATCCACTCTCTAGATGAGCAGTCATCACCTGTGGAAAGAACTCACAGGGCTCACCCAGTGTTTTACGCTATGTTAGGCATAAACAGTCAATTTTATTTATTTCTCGATAAGAGGAGACACTCAGTCCTACTTCTTACGAAAAATATAGTTTTAGCCATGCATCACATCTCTAGCATACAAACCACATCAAAGATGCTTGAAACCTACCTAGAGTAAAGCTAAGCGTGAACTCCACACTACAAAAGTACTATTGTCGAACTAGAAATATGAACTTCTATTTCATAGAACCTCGTCAGAGGGTCGGGGTTGTCACATTAACAAGAAAAGATTTGATGTAGTTACTGAGGGAAACTAGAACCGAAAACCACACCTCTATTGGTTAATTAAAGAAAACCAGGCGAAAACCAAATACAAACATAAAACCAGAAAAAATAGAACTCGGGGATAGGATTTAGATGAAGATACACTCGCAGCATCATGGAACATCATCTGAGCAAGATAGAAGACATTGAGGCCCAAAACCATATGATACAACTCAAAAACACGAACACCTTTGTATCCAAGCAAACATGAACTAACATTTCACAGTGTCCACCTTTGACTTACCGTTGATGCCCGCCAATGCGCGGATTGGGGATCGTCTCGATCGCTTGTGAAGAAAGTTAATTTTTGAATTCATGCCCCGACCAGTTCACCCAAAAGTCTGAACTAGAGTAGAGAGGTGGGCAATATGCCCCAACACTCACTCTCACGTCTAGTCTTTTTAGCCCTTAGACATGGGAGTGATGTAGGGCGCATGGTTTTTTTAATACTAGATTGGCAGAGTCTTCTACTCAAGACCTCTTGACTTCGATATATATTGAATTCATGTTCTAACCAGTTCACTCAAAAGCCTAAATTGATGAAGAAAGCCAGACAATATATTTCAACACTGGAAACTCATCAAAAGCCTTAGTCAATCCTATGCTCCACATGCTTGGCCATCGGGATATTGCACACATTGCTCTTCTTATGTAGATGCTCATTACGCCTCTCCGTGTGAGAGGCACCACTTCCTCCACACACGAGGGCATTGGGGTCCCAAGCAGTGTGTGTGGGATCACGCGATCGAGAAACTCATCCATCGAGATTGGTGGCGCATCAACCTGTGTCACATTGCCATCAACATGCATCTCCTCAACCCATGACCCAAACTCGGTACGAGGCTTGCGCTTCACAATGGACTCGGTGTTGTTCAAGGAAGTAGGTGGCTCCTCCCAATTGAACACCGGACATGCACGAGATTGCACATCGGTGCTCGGAGAGCATTAGGTCAAGGCAACAAGATCAGGGCCTCACAGTACATGAGGTCAATATATTCCTTGCCCCCGCTGACAAAACAACGAAGTCCATAATCAAATCCTCACCCCAAGCAGAGCACGTCGGCAGGGACTTGATCACATGCGCAACCTGGAGAGACGACACTATGGCTTCAACATGACAGGGTCATTCCTGCCAAACATTGTCCATCGACCCAGCCAAGAGCATCGCAACAACATCAAGCCTATAGAAGGTGAATCAGAGGACAACCAGAGTAACTATAGGGGCTTTGAGACCAATATACCACATCAATTGACTTCACATAATCCTTTTCATATGCGGCGCCAAACCATGTCCACTTCCGATGATATTGTGCGTCACCAGCGGAATACGTCTAGACACCTGTGGAAGCACGAACCCAAGATGGAGAAAACAGAGAAAATAACACCACTAGGATCTCTAGGCAAAACACTTTCAAAACATGACTTGTTCCTTGTTCTCCGGATTGACCACAACCGAGTAGCAACACCAAGTGAAACAATTATCAACAGCACCCATTATTTGTTCCATAATCCCATCGTGCTATCCTTCCATATATGTGATGATATTGAGATAGTGCCCCACTGGTCGTCTGCAATTCGATCTCATCTATCTTTTTGATATCATGTTTAAATGGAGATTGCCAGTCTGTTACACTTTTTTCGAAATGGCAAGATTCTTGCATTCACTAAGAAGAGCCCGGTTAATTAACAGAAAATCAAGCAAAAACTGTCATATCACGCCCGCAAAAACAAGGCACTTACGATGACCTGGCAACCCACACAAGAACGCACACACGTCGTGGAGCAGAAAAATGTCTTCGAGGTTGCAATCTGATGTCATCGTTATTACACCTCCGCTAGGGCGACTCGGACTCCGCCATCAACGACCACCGATGTAGCCCTCACCACAAAAGAGCATCGAAACCTGCGTCGGTCGATACCAAACAGTCCACCGCACGTGTCGGTGATCAGGCAGCTCCGACTGCATCGACGAGCATTGCAGGGGAAAGGCGTTGGGCCTGCGCCGAGCCAGCACCGGAACCACCCACCCGTCTCGCGTCATCGTTGCCGCAAGGGCCCTCCCTCGGTAGCTCGGACACAAGGAAGACAAAGTGAGGCACGACGACCCCTCGAACACGCCCGACGAGACCGACTACCAAAATGCAGCGAGCATCCAGTCCATAGAGCCGTAAATAGGATCAAATACTCTTCAAGGCGACGCCCCCAAAGAGGGAAGCGACGATGCCAACGCCGTCGTCCGACCTTAACGGGCCTTGGGAGAAAACCTTAGGCTTTCACCCTAAGAACTGAATCCGAGGGTGTGCAGGGGAGGACTCCACGGCGCCTCACACCAGCGGTTACCACCTACGTACCGGCGTGAGATTTGTACCAGCGTGCACCCGGCCGGATCCCAGAGTTGCTGGGCCACATCCGATCCAGCCCTTAGATTATTGGCGCGAGCGAACGTAGCAAGTGACACAAATCCAGTCCAAGCGAAAGCGACGCCTGCGTCGTCGCGGTAGCTAAATTTCAAACAGAGAGCGCACTCGCCACTCGGAATCGATAAGCCGCCGCCGCCGCCGCCAGAGCCGCGCGCAAGATCTATCCTATCCCTCTCTGTCCAAAAAGCAAGCAGCCGGAGAAATTCGGAGGAGGGAGAAGGCACCATGCATGATGCAAACGGGGGGCAAAAACAGTGCAGGGGAGCGCGCGAGCTACTGTTGTGACCGATATGTGCTGCCACTATTCGGCCCGGCCGATAGTCAGTCAGAAAAATGACAAGGAGAACGTTTCAAGCGTTGAAACTTGAAGTGCTCTACTACTTTGTTTTCTCAGCTCAAAAATGGAACAGGATAGTGCTCTCAGCAGCTCGACGGCGACGCGTCGGTCAGCTGCTCTGCATTTCAGGAGTTCAATATGCGGTTCACTCCAGTGTGCCAGCAGCCCTACATCCGACTCATCTAGTGATCAAGCAGCCGGAAACAACAATAATAAAAATAGAAAAAGGAAAGGAAAAGGCCAAAGCGGCAGGATTGTGGTCAGTGACCTGACGGTGACATCTCGGTCAGTGATTCTGCATTTCGAGAGGAGGCAAACGTATGCGATTCCACTGATAGACAAGTAGCCGGAAACAATGATGAAAATACGTAGCAGAGAAAGGCCAAAGCATCGGAACCAGGTAAGCTCGTATGGGCCACCTCCATACATAAGATGAGAGATGCTAGACTTACGGACACATTCTCATAGGATTTCTGTTACGGGCTCGCGGAAGTTGACATAAAATACCCCACACACGCCCAAGGTCTCGTGGAGACAGCATGTAGGCGTCATCATCATCACTCTTCTCCTAGAGGTCATCATCCTTAAACCCTGAGCAAATGACTCCAACTTCGACGCACGCGATCGTCGACTCAACCACATTGTAGAGGCTGAGTGATGATGAATGAAGATCCGCGCCAAACAACCACATTGCGATCAAACGGCGCAGTTCCGACTCTGACGGAGAACCACGAGGGACAAAACCAGGCACGGCAATATGACTCTTATAGTGATCAAGCAGCCGGAAACAATGATAATAAAAGTATAAAAGGAAAAAGGCCAAAGCGGTAGGATTGTGGTCAGCGATTCTGCATTTCAAGAGCAGCGTATGCGATTCCACTGATAAACAAGTAGCCGGAAACAATAATAAAAATACAAAGGCATCGAAGGAGGCAGGTAAGCTCGTATGGGCCACCCCCAAGGATGGATAAATTATGCATTTGTTGGTCCACAAACACTGGCCAGTTTCGGCAATGCTGCGGCCGTTTCGAATGGAGGCAAAAAATAATGGACACTGCAAATATACTACTCAATGCATGAGCAGATGAGTTATGGGGGCTGCGAGGTGTATGTAGTAGGCTGCTAAGAGTAAAGACCAACTTTTTTTAGTCATTTTTTTTCTCAACCAGGAAGACCAACTTTTTTTTAGTCATTTTTTTCTCAACCAGGAAGACCAGTTGATCCACACGAACAAACGTCTCATCAACCGTGAGATCAAATAACAGATGCTTTTTTGGGGACAAACCAATCACAGATGCTCACTGAATTGGCCGGCAATCTGCAGCTACTGCACTGTATTGCTACTGACACATGCCTGTGAATGTCTGTTTTGCACTCCTCTGTTTCTAAATATAAGCCCTTTTAGAGATTTCAATATAGACTACATACGGATATACAGACATATTTTAAAGTGTAGATTCACACATTTTGCTTCGTATGTAGTCAATATTGAAATCTCAAATGTCTTATATTTAGGAACGGAGGGAGTAGCTGAATTTAGCCCACAACAGCTTTTCCCACAAGTGATGCTAGATTGGCTACATACCAACCAAACAGAGCTTCCCGTGGCTTTTAGGTCGAAACTTTAGAACATACCCTGATCAAACTAGCTTGTGAACTTCTACTATTTTCAGGAGAAATCAGAAAGCTTTGCCAGTAGTATGTTGAATCAGCGCAAGAATCAGTGCAACCAGTATGAATGGGGCAATTTCTAGATGAATCTGTTCTGGGACAGGAAACCAAAAAACAAATGCCCACCGACAATTTGCAGCTGCTGCACTGTTACTAACGATCAAGGTCAGACAATTCCGCTCCTTCAAGAAACTTAGATTTAAACAAGACATCAACATAGCACAATGCAAATAACCTTGCTCGATACTTCTTTAACTGCATGATATTTCATATCTGAACATGTTTTTCCGTGTTACAGGCTCTACATATGTTTCAAGTCTCAGACAGCAAAAAAAGATCGGTCAACTAGGAAGCCTGCAGAAAAGAGCATAACATGACATAGAATTTTAAAGAGTTCAGCTCTAGTGGGATCATAGCTTAACCTCAACATCCACCCCGGCGGGGAGCTGGAGCTGCATCAATGAATCGATTGTCTGGGCAGTCGGGTACATGATATCAATCAACCGCTGGTGTGTCCGGATCTCGAAGTGGAACCTTGAATCTTTGTGCACATGGGGAGAGTTGAGCACACAGTATATTCTCTTCTTGGTTGGCAGAGGAACAGGACCCATGGTCTTGGCATTAGTTGTCTTTGCAGCTTCGATGATCTGCTTGCAGGAGTCCTCGATCAATGGCACCCAGTAAGACCTCAGCTTGATTCTGATCTTCTGCTTAGGTGCCAGCTGCAAACATAAAATGTTGATACCCAATAGTGTTAGTTCTACAGAGAACAGCAACTTCTGCAGGTGACCCCAATGAAACAGAAACACCAAATGAAAATATGCAGTTGACTAAGGTATGATGGAAATACAGCCAATAGTGCCAGAAGCATGAAAACTTCGCACTTCAACTAAATTTGATAGGGCAATCACAAAAACATTTGGTCAAACATGCATCGTCATGGTTACATTTGTTCCAACATCGTTCTGTCAGACAGATGTAACAAATTTCATTACAATGTTAGCCAGCTCAAGCCGATGAGATGAATATCTATGATCAGCTCCTTCAATAATATGCACTTCGTGGTTGCCTATATATTTATGAAATTCCAGAGCATCCTCTGATGGCACAACATCATCGTCAGAACCGTGAACTGTCAGGACCCTGCAATTAGGGTCAATAGACATGCATGCACTTTGCATATCTATGCTAAGACGGTCCATCAGACTTTCTTTGGTTACACGGTACATGAACTGTCCTGTTTTCTGTGCCACGTCAATGAAACCATGTTGATTTATCCTTTCCATATAGTCACCGCCAAGACGATCTGCAATTCCACGTTTCAGATCAAATCTGCCCGATATGTTGATTACACGAGATACATCTTGATACATGGACGCATAGATGATGACCACATCTCCTCCCTTACTGTGGCCAGCAATAGCACGAGTATCACGCTTGTGTTCCTTAAAATGCTGGATTACATTATGCAAATCATCCACCTCTTTATAGTAGTTGCCATACTGAAATGTACCTTCACTTTCTCCATTGCCAGAAAAATCAAACTGAAATACACTAATCTTCTCTGATGTTAATGCATCAGTAAGACCCATTATGGTTCTACTTTCCTTTGATGACCTAAACCCATGGCATAACACTACAATGTCCTTAGATCCAGCTTCGTGCAAAACACCAATGAGTTTCTCTCCAGAACTGTTGGTTATCACTATCCTCTCTTGAGATACATTGAAGGAATCACTGAAGGACGAGTGCGACTGCGCACGTGCCCTTGAAACAGTTTCTTTCCCGGCAGTAGCACCAAACAGTAACTGCACGCAGACATGTACGATGGACATGCTTAAGAACTGACAAACGTGCAAGCAAGAAAGGAAGCACATAATGTTAGGCAGTAGTAATCACTGGCAGATTACTAACCAAATGTAACACAAAATCTACTTCACCAACACCAACAATATTAGAAGTCAGCAGTTAGAACACAATCTAAGGAGTTCCCACAAAAGATAAGCAACCATCCATAGATTATTCCTGAGAGGGATAATCAGTTTTGGTGATAGACTACTTTTTCTCAGCCCATAAACCTAGCAAATCAGTCCCAAGAAAGAAAAGGCAATAAGAGCTAACCGCAGAGAGAATGATGCTGTTGGTGTTATAAAATCTTTGCATCTATGCACGAATAATGGTTGAGCAAATATATAGCAGAAGATAATAAAAAGAATGGGAAACCATTTGAGAATTTAAGGCAGGTGGTTAGAGAAAATTCAGAAGATCATTGACATGGAGAAACCCACAAGAGTGAGAGAACAAGGTGTTCAACAAGAGCGGTGATAGACAGGTTAAGGGCACAACTGAAGAATATTTAAACTAAGCTTCGAAACCACAAGGCCGACTATTTTAAGAAAGATACATGAGATGGAGTCATGGTTAAATACAGTTAGCCTTTTCATCCAGAGACCATTTTAGCATTCAGTTGAACATGGAAGACTTCACCAGCAGTCCCACGTCCAAAACAGAGTCACACCAGCAACATTTATCACGAGTCAAATGCTCAATGTGTGCGCTAACCAAGAACCCACGAAGAACTTTACCCCACATAATGTCACTAGTCACTATGCTTAGTACTCCCTCCGTAAACTAATATAAGAGCGTTTAGATCACTACTTTAGTAATCTAAACGCTCTTATATTAATTTACAGAGGGAGTACGTTGTATGCTTACTATCAATTTTTAGCTCAGCTTATCAACACACCCATTTCATTTGACATGGTTATATGCAAAGTATGCAGCAGTCACAAGACAAGGAGGCAATGCGTGAACATGAAATCTTGCAATGCAGTCACATCAATAACAGCTCGTGAATGGAAACATTTGCCAACATAACAACCATGATGAAAAAGTTTAAGCTCGTGGATAAGGTACCTCCTCCCCATCCTCCCCAATCGACGACGGCATCGGAATTCCCGACCCCTCACCAACCTGAAAAACAACGAGGGCAACAAATTTACAATCACTTGAATAATAACAAATTCCAACAGAGATATACGAACTGTACCAATGCCTCCAGGCAATTACACGCCAGTAACGAGAACATGTCTACAATGCAATCTACAAGTTTCACAACACATATACGCGAAAGCACATGCTCACGTATCACGTACCGGGGGCGTGTCGGAGGGTAGGTCGTCGGCGAGGGTCTCGGCTGGCGGGGCGGCGGAGGCGCGGGAGCGCAGCGGGGACGCGCGGAGGGGGGAGGCGAAGGAGAGCGCGGTGGGGTTCGGGCTTGCGGTGGAGCGGTGGAGGAAGAGGAGGGGGAGCGTGGTGGTGGAGGTGGAGACGGCCATGGCGACGGGGAGGGGATGAGAGTGGAAGGAAGGGAGAGCGGCGAGGGAAGGAGGAGGCGTTGGAAGGCCTCTGCTTCGCTATCGTGCTGTATTATCCAGTTCGGAGCGCGTTTTTGCGTTTGGGCCCTTCAAATTTGTCCAATTGTGATTTACACTTCAACAGTTGTCCGGCTTTAGCATGTTTTGGGGGAAACCATGGCGATTTTTCACCCGTATTTTCTGCTTGAAACTCAACTGCATCTCTGTACTAGAAAAAAAAATGAGGCAAATCTCTGTATTAGATGATCAACTACTGGAAGATCCATTGGAAATCTCCGTGTTCAAAATGGGTGCTGCTGTTTTCTTGGTGTAGATTGTGTAGGCAATGCAAGAAATTGAAAGGCACGCCAATTGGTTACATGAAACATTATGAGAACTGGCAAGCTAAATAATTTGGAAGTATCAGGTTACACATTATGAAGTAAAGTTCATCATCTATATGATGCATCTTGTTGTCAAATTAATCTCGACTATAGATGAACATCTATATCTACACAGCTGATTTCTTCTAATTTGGTTATAAACATCTGCAGCTGCAACCTTCTTCACTTGCCCTCTTTATCACGGCCATCGCCGCCACCATCCCCGGCGCTCCTTTTGCCACGCCCAGACAGAAAGTCCATGCCCAAGCCCAGCTGCGTCTCACGACTCCTCGGATAAGACGATGACCCGGCTGTCGGCGCCGCTTGCTTAAGCTGCCATGGCAGAGGCTGCCTATTGGGAGGGGATGGAAGCACCTTTGGTTCAGTCGGCCATCGATCAGCAAAGGGCGGCTTCATTGAGACGTCTGGCTTTTCGCAATCCATTGGGCATGATTCCTCGTTGAGGTTAAACCCACGAATGTTCGTCTCCATATTGTCGCGGTCCAATTTTGGAGACGCCGAAAATGGAACATTCGGCTGCCAACCCGCCTGGTTCAAGTCATGGGGCTCATGCTTTGAAGGGGGCCACCCAGGAGGAGCGGTTTTCTTATCTTCATCCTCTCTTACAATTACCATGTGATCAGGCTCTGCAGCTTCAGAGCCTTTTTGCTTGATATTCTCCATCAACTTGTCCTGATAAAGATCTTTTCCACTCGACGAGCGCGCTGAATATATGTTTGTCATTGGGAAAGCTTTCTCCGGTGGTGTAGCTGGTGTGTAGTTAGGGGGTAGCAGATCATCCCAATTTTCCAAAAGCTCTTTATACACTTTGCGTAGGGTCACCTCTGTAAGGCCTGTAACCTTACAGATCTCGGCCTGGGTCTTGCGCTTGTCTTCAAGCTGACATGCAAGGTAGATAGCAGCAGCAGATATGCTTATAGGGTTTCGCCGCGTGCAGAAGCATTTATTAACAACCACCTCGCCGATGTGGGCTGCAAGTTCCTAAGTAAACAACACAGAGTATGTTAAAAGCAGGACAAATTAATTGTCATGATGTCTCAGGTTTACAGCTCATCTGATACCTGGGCGGATTTATTGAGCTGGAGGAGGTTGCAAAACCGAGGCATGTGAACTGCTATTGAATTGCTGTTAAGAGGTTGGCTCAGTTTAAGAGATTCGCCAAGTATTTTGATGTATTTTCCTATTTCTTTCTGAGGAAGATTGCTAGCTGTGGAGATTTCCTGGATATGCAGTACACAGAAAATGGATCAGCGCTAACTGAAAAATACAGCAATAACCAAAAATGCTGCTACATCAACTATATTTACTATCTACTCCCTCCATTCCATATCAAGTGTCCCTGATTTAGTACAAAGTTGTACTATATCAGCGACAATTAATTTGGAACGGAGAGAGTATCTATTATATATGAGAAAAGCATAATACAAACGAAAAAATAGAGAGATACGCTAGAAATTCTCACGAAAAAACAAAAACATCTGAACATCGATCTGGCAGGCCCTCTTTACATCAAGAAAGCATAACCATTAGATGTTCATATTTGCACTCAATTTCATTGACTGGTGTACCCATATTACCTATGCAGCACAGCAGTAGATCTAGACCACGAATCTCCTATACTTTAGGTTAACCAAAACCAGCACAAACACGTATGTCACGTTTTGATCTCTTCAGTGCTGTGACCTTCCTTAAATTTGTTTGCCCCTTTTATGTCTCTCCACATGCACGTGCAGGTACGCACCATGTTTTTTTCTTAATAATATGGATATAGCCCCTATCTCTAAGTTTTGCTACATACACGAATGTAGCATGTACTTAGTATGTGATGATGGTTGGCGCTGTTCACCAAAGAGAGATTAAGTAGGATCAGCAGATTAATTAGGGAGCTGCTCTGATGCATATATACATGTCATGTAGGGCGGCTCCTGGATGACATTGTTGCATGGTTGTCAGTGGCACAGCTAGCTCCCGGCGACCCCAAGCAACTGCTCAGGCCCAGCCGACGAAGTTCCCCACTGGAATTTGAGCCAATCATGAACAGTCGATTAATGGGCAAAGGCCTAGCTAGCTCAGTGCCTTTTATTCTTTGCCCAGGCACTACGATCTGTATAGCTCCATCCCTGGTGGTGGTGGTGGTGCAAAGTCTGGAATATAGGGCTAATTTTGTGGTCCACTCTGGGTCTCAACTAGCAGCCCAAATTGATCAAAAGATCACGAACACACAAAAAAATACTATACAATCTTATTAGAAAAACAATATAGCCATTATAATTGCAGCTAAATGCATCCAACCATTGATCTTGTAAATACCTCTCCTAGATGGTGCATACTATTATAAGCAAACATCATTCAATCTTCTGAATTGTAGGCTTGGGCATTGGTACACAAGAAGGTCGATTTAATGTCTATCTATCCTTTCGAATAGCATCCATCCACCAGAATACACATGCGCACCTTGCCCGCGGGAGTTCCAAATCAAAAACCAAAAGAAGGTAGTAAATGAAAAGCCTCCCATGTGTGTTGATCCGACATCAGGGTTAACGATCCAAACTTTTGTTCCGAGCACCATTTAATACAGTAGACGAACGTAATATACAAAACAACCTTCTGGCTTGATACATACATACGACCAACATATTTTGATCTGAACATTAACTCCATCATATCGATCTAATACCATGTTCAATGACCAGCCTCTTTTGTTAACAACTAACCAACCTTATTTTTTTGTAACTGTCTCAACAACCGGCCATCTCATGTGGTGTTACAGCAATGATGCATACCCTACTAAAAAGTAAACATGGTTAAAATGCGCCCCACGCAGGCATACCAGACTCACTGCCTTCGTGTACTATGCAAACGACAAATATGAAGGTTAGTCTGGAGTTATTGATAATATATACCTAGGACAAGGCATTGCTTTTGCCGCGTACTAGGCTCAATTAATTTTGTGTACTGATCTGATATCAAAAGGCAAAACCATCCGTAGATATATTGTTGTTGTGACAATAATAATAGGCAAATTAAGATAAATAGACAATTAAAATATTTCCAAAATTACATGATTAAATTATTTCCCGCGCGGGACACCATGCTAGTTTACACAGCACAAATTTCCATGATCGACGGCTGACTCGGTGTTCGGTTCCATGGACTAATGTGGTTTTGTTAGGTTGAATCAAGGTATTTGTGACACACAATACTATATAATTCGACAAAATAGAGCAAATGTTACTAAGAATCAAGCAAAAGAAATTTTATTTGCTATCCTCGTAGTTAGCAAAACTCCGCCTATGTCTTCTAGGCATAGCCGGTCCCAAGCCCGGGTAAAGGAGGAGGGTTGTGATAGGCTTGGCGAGCCAACGTAAAAACTAGCCAGTCCCATAGGTATGAAACCCATTTGAGCGAGAATAGTACTAGGATGGGTGACCTCCTAGGAAGTCCTCGTGAAAGGGTTTCATATCTAAGGGTTGTGATAGGCTTGGCGAGCCAACGTAAAAACTAGCCAGTCTTTTGGGTATGAAACCCATTTGGGCGAGAGTAGTACTAGGATGGGTGACCTCCTGGGAAGTCCTCGTGAAAGGGTTTCATATCTAGCCTACCCCAACTTGTTTGGGATAAAAGGTTTCGTAAGTAAGTAAGTAAGTATCCTCGTAGTTAGCAAGACCAGATGCTCCATAAAAAGGAATACTGCTAAGTAGAGCCATTTCAGTAAATTGATTGGGAGACCTTTGGTCCGTAAATCAGTTTACAGGAAAGCAGCATATGATCCAACAACAATTCTGTCCAGACAGGGATCATCTGTTGAGTTGCTTGAAAATTGAAAGGATAGGATGATTAGAATTGTTGAACAAGATCCCCAATTTTGAAGCAATTAAATCTTAAATTAAATTGTGGCGATCCATCTTTTCTTTTCAGAACCTAACTAACATTCCTGGTTAGTCCAAATCCTGGCTGCTTGGAGCAACACACCCATATATGCCTATCAATCTCCACACGGGAGAATCTGAATGATCATGTTGATCTAATAAACATAAACTCCATCACATTGATCTAATACCATGTTCAAGTTCAACGACCAATCTCTTTTGTAAAAAACCAACTAACTATGTTTCTTGTAACTGTCAACAACCAACCGTCTCATGTGGTGTTATGGCAATGATACGTACCTACCCTAATAAAAGGTAAACATGGTTAAAATGCGCCCCGCACAGGCATACCAGACTCACTGCTTTCGTGTACCATGTAACGATAAATATGATGGTTATTCCGGTGTAATTGGTAATATATACCCAGGACAAGGCTCGACTGCTTTTGTCGCATACTAGGCTCGATCAATTTTGTGTACTGATCTGATATCAACAGGCAAAACCGGTCGTAGATATATTGTTGATGTGATAATAATAACCATAGGTAGATTAAGATAAATAGATTATTAAAATATTTCCACAATCACATGATTAAATTATTTCCCGCGCAAACACCATGCTAGTTTACACAACAGAAATCGCCATGATCCAAGGCTGACTCGGCGTCCGGTTCAGCCATTGACTAATGTGGTTTTGTTAGGTTGAATCAAGGTATTTGTGACATACATAATTATATAATTCAACAAAATAGAGCAAATGCTATCCTCGTATATTCAGGTTGACAAGACCGGATGCTCCATAAAAAGCAATACTACTAGGTAGAGTCATTTCAGTAAATTGATCGGGAGATTAGAGACTTTGGTCCTTAAATCAGTTTACTGGAAATCAGCATATCATCCAACAACAATTCTGTCCATAGAGGGATCATCTGTTGAGTTGCTTGAAAATTGAATGGACTAGCTTATAAGAATTGATGAACAAGATCCCCAATTTTGAAGCAATTAAATCTTAAATTACATTGTGGAAATCCATCTTTTTCTTTTCAGAACGTAACTAACATTCCTGGTTAGTCCAATCCTGGCTGCTTGGAGCAACACACCCATATATGCCTATGAATCTCCGCACGGGAGAATTTGGAACAAATATAAAGAGAGCACGAGCAGCAGAAACAAACCTGCAGCGTCCTGGGCTCCCGTGCCTCGCGGATGGCCTGCACGAGCGCGGCGGTGGCCAGCGCCTCGACGCTGCGGTTCCTGAGGCAGGTGGCGGTGGAGCACTCCTTGAAGAGGTCGAAGGCGTGGTCGGCGATGTCCCGGTCGAGCCTGAGGATGGAGGCGACGTCCACGATCTGGAGGTAGGCGCGGAGGCTGTCGACGGAGACCATGGGCCCCGCGGGGTCCGGGGTGGAGGAGGCGGCGGCGTCGACGGCGAGCGCGCGCTCGAGCTCGGCGAGCTGGCCGGAGAAGGCGGAGGCGGAGCGGGCGAGGACGGGGTGGCGCTCGAGGGAGAAGGCCGAGAAGGCGGAGACGAAGCCGGCGGGGAGGAAGGGGTCGTCGTCGTCGTTGGCGAGCGGGGAGGAGGGCGCGGGGGCGGCGGCGGCGAGGTCGGGCGTGACGAGGGGGAGCGGGTGGAGGGAGGGGAGGAGGGGGAAGAAGGGGTGGGTGTGGAGGTGGCGCTCGAGGACGAGGCGGGCGCAGGAGGAGCACTCGGATACGGCGCGGGAGAGCGGCGGCTGCGTGGTGGCGCACCGCGCCGGCGCGGGGGAGCGGCAGTAGGGGCACTGCGTCGGCAGCGACATGGCGGCGGCGGCGGCGGCGCGCGTGCGGAGAGGAGAGCGGGGACGCTCGGGCGTGCGTGCTCTGGGTTCGGGTAGTTCGCTCTCGGCCGAGGCAGTGGGGTGGGTCATCACCTCACACGAAGACCCCGACCCACTGTCACGCACTCGGCCTGCTGGTACACTCGACTACTCGAGCCTGAGTGGCTGGGATCAGGAGTAGGAGTAGAACATTTTGTTTGTTTATGTCTTTCATCATCATCGTGTACATAATAATCACTTCTGCTTCAGTACAACCCTTTTTAAACACATCCCTAAACACCTGATTTATTTAGAACTTCTAGTCTCCCTGCTCGGCTTTCTTGTTCCGAAGACAAACATGACTCAGATTTTTATGAGTGAAGTCTGTTTTAAACCTTATACTGGCAGAGCTAGTCGGGAATAAACATTAGACCCTTGTTTCCTTGAAACTATGTACTGATCCCGCCAATTTCAAGAATTGAGAAGAAGCAACATTAGAGAAATGAAACATGAACCAAGAACGGCGATGCCAAACAGCAAAGAGAGTCTTTGAAGTCTGTCTGGCTATTTTAGAACCCTCTGATCGTCTATAAATATTTTTATCATGTATATCAAGCAAAATGGAGTAGCAAAGCTATCGGTTGAACATGTTAGACACACAAAGGAACATATGAAACAGAGTATAAAGGAGTCCGGAAACCACAAGGAATGACTGATCCCATCAGCTGCATACCAGCAACAATGGAGAAAGCCAAAATCAAAGTGCACTCAGTTGTACAAACACAACCAAAAAGATTGGCATGATTTGGGTGCATAACATTGCTGATATCAATCCATGTGTGCTCGCTCAGGAGCAGGTTCATTAATCTTCATGACCAGGCAAGCTTTACAATGGGATCCATTCCCGTATGTTCTATCAATAACACTTCTAATCTTGCCAAAAGATATTACAACATGGGTATCGACTTGATCTTAACTAACCTCTACTATTATAATAACGAACAGGAAGACAAAACAGTTGTCAAGCTTCCACTTCCAGGAGTGCTTTTCTACACAACAATCTGGTCTTCAGTATATAAGTATCAGCAGCTCTCATTTACCTGAGACGCAAAATGTTAGATGGCGAAATGAGTAAAAACTGTTTTGTTTTTAACAAGCATCAAGACACGTTAGTGCGTTCAGGGCTATCATTGATGAATATAGGGTCTTTTCCCCGGATGAATAAAAGCAAGTATCAGTACTGTTGAAAGCGAAAACATCGTAGGGGTTGCTTATTCTGTAAGAAAATTATTACAAACCAGATATAATATAAAAGGTTGCTATGCCCTAAAAATTTAGTGCAGTTCCTATAGCGATGAAACAGAGGTCATTCTAAATATTACAGCATGAATTCTTTTGCAAACATCTTTTTCCCATAAGATCAGGGTACTGTCACAAGTTAAAATGTTCATCTGTGTAACTGCTAAAGGTAATAACAATATGTTGCACGGCACAATTCCTGGTCAAAATCAAAACGTACCATAGTTTTGGTGTTTCTTTGAGTAGTTATGGAAGGCTTTCACAATGGCGCCGTATTTCATTGATTTCAGAGGTCCCATATGCCTGGAAAGGAAATAATGGAGAGTTTTCAATGGTGGAAATAGATAGTGATATAAATTTACTCACTCACACTCCAGTTGGAATGATCTTATAACATGACTGAAGCATGGTTTTCTCTTCTCTACTTGTAACATTCAGAATCTAAAGTGGTATTCAGAATCTAAAATAATATCACCTATACTTTCAGGGGCAGCCAACTAAGCATGACAATTATATCAACTAGCTAAATGCCCACGCGTTGCCACGGAAAACTGCACATAAACACTAACGTGGGAGGCGACTGACGATTGGATGCAGGAGGGTCAAAGACGGGTGACAAATTGGACATTAACATTCTCATATATCTAACAAAAATTACATTGGATGCACTCTAATTAGCCAGCAAGAACATGTATAATTTTATAAAAGCATATAACAAATTCTGAAACTCTAGTATAATATGGTAACATTTGCTTAGTACTTTATGGGGATGGTATGCTAAGTTCAACTTTGCATTAATTGCGCAAAAGAGATTTACAATGTTAATGAAGGAAAAGTTAGGCAATAAATGGACTGAATGCATTTAGAGGAAAATATGAGAAATAATTTTCTTCCAAAGCAGCAAAATTTGAGTAGAATAAAACTCCAATCAACAGTATTTTTCTACCATATGTTAATATAAGTAGGTATGGACAAGAGTTATTTGTGTATCAAAGAATGATAGCATGTGATCTAAGTTCAGTATGACAGGTCCAACGTGACACCTAGAACTAGGAATACTATATTACTACCAGATGAGGAAACTTACATAATCTCAGTATACCGCAATCTCCATGTAGGAAAGCCTAAATGGCATCTGGCAGGACCATACACAAGTAGAAGATCAGGTTCTGGTCCAGCACAACCTAACATACAAGGCAGGCACTTAAGTACTCAACTGGAGTTGCAATGAAATAAATTATAAAACAACTAGAACATGATCCAGTAGTATATAAAATATATCATGCATAAAAAAGGGGACTTATTTAAGCGTACCTATGGATTTCAGTGCACTGGCCATGTCAGTTTCTGTAAATACTGGCTCATTTTTTACATTCACTTCACTTTTGACATCCTCTTGAGTATGGCTATCACCGTTTAAATAAGTGGAGCAAAGTAAGTTGGCTGCTTTAGCAATGCCCTCTTTGCCATCAGAACCAGAAATACACTCTATCGTCATCTGTTTCTGACAACAGTCTAAGGCTTTGATATTTGCACTGACATCCTACATATGGCCATAACCAATGGTTCATACAAACTATCAAAAACATAAACACTAGGGAATGGAAACACCGCGAAGCTTTTGATAGAAAACAAAGCAAGCTCAAGTCTGTAACTTACCAAATAATCTCCGGGATTGTTATCTCTTGAGCCATTCATACCAGGTTCAAACAATTTCTTCAGCACTCCTGTGTTGCAGTATAGAATAATAAAATACAGATCTTGTACACTGTTAAGTGTTCGTGCATAAATAAAATAAATATTAGAAGCTGAAATGTATGAGGCAGTATGGCTATTAGTCTTGTATTGTTCGGTTCTGCCCCTGCCCTCCAAATATGAATACAGCCCCTGTGTTGCTGCTTAATGTCTCTTGACTTCTACTTCCTCCGTCCCATAATATAGGACGTTTTTGCAAGCTAATATAGCTTGCAAAAACATCTTATATTATGCGACGGAGGGAGTATAACCATGTCCATTTTTGCAAGATAAATTTCAGACTGAAAGCAATAGTACCTACAAATTAGAATAGTGAACTCAGTGTCTTACCGTCAATGTCGTAGAGACATACATACTTCACACCAAGAGTTTTGAGCCAATATAACAGCTGATTGATCTTCACGGTATTCTTAGCTTCTCTGCTATCTACCACGATAGCGAGGTATTTGAGTTTCCCAAGTTGGAGATTCCGGTACTTCCACAACAACCCAGATGAAATAAGACAACACTCTAGATTGAAAATCAGATGAGAACATAAGCTTAAAAGGCTGATTGCTAAGTGGATGATGCACCAGAGCAAACCCAAAGTGAGCTTTATAATCATTGATGGTAGAGACATCTGCACAGAGAAACAAAACTTCTTAGCCAATTTCTCCCCCAGAATGAATTAATACGAAGATATGTATATTACCAAAAAGATAAGTAGTCATTTACTTTAAGTGGTATTGGAACCAAACCCATTTTTTGCGAAAGGAACCAAACCCTTAATACACTCCAATAATGAGATGGTCATCTCAATGACATCATGCATATTGCTTTGCATCCTAAATTTACTATTTATTTTCTAACTCTCATTCGCCAAACAAACACTAGCATGATGCCTGAAATATTTGAGTAAATAACTTAGGGGTTGGATCAATCTAAAATAGGGTTGTTGCAACAAGCAAGAAGTATTATAATGAAGATTGAAGCTTGACATGATTATAATTTTTTGTAGGACTTGTTAGAACAGGGTTGTGCTGTGTGTGTAGTTATCATATTGTATAGGGGCTTCTTTGCTTATTTCCCTTCATGTATATGTGCTGGCCTGTTGGCCCGATGGAATATAGGCTCACTTCATAACATGGTATAAGAGCTAGGGTTAGGTTCCCCAGCCGCCACCGCCGCCTCTGGTCGCCGCCGCCGCCGCGGCCGCCGCCGGCCGCCGCTCCTCTCTTCATCGAGCCTCTCCCCTCTTCTTCCTGGTAGCTGCTGCCGCCTGCTGGTCCAGGCCGCCGCCGTTCCAGGCCGCTGCTGCCGCCGTCCTTCCCGGCCGGCGCCGCCGCCTCAACGTGCTGCTGCTGCTCTTCAACGAGCTGCTGCTGCTGCTGCTCCTCTTCTCTGCTGCTGCTGCTGCTGCTCTTCTTCAACGAGCTGCTGCTGCTGCTCTTCAAAGTGCAGCTGCTGCTGCTCTTCTCCTCCTGGTCTGCTGCTGCCATCAAGCTGTGCCTCCTGCTGCTGCTGGTCTTCAACGAGCTGCTGTTGCTGCTCTGCTGCAATGGCGCCCTCCACCACCACCGGTGCTGTCCCAGTCCCACGATGTCCTGTTATCTTCAACGGACAGAACTACAGGGACTGGGTGCAGCACATGAAGCTGCACATGAGGGGCCAGCTGGTCTGGGAGCACCTCTCTGGTGCTCTGCCTTGTCCCCTGCTGCCCACTCCTCCAGCTGAGTTGGCCTTCCCTGTTGATGCCGATGAAACCAAGCAACGTGAGATGCTAGATGCTTTTGAAGAGGCCACTGAAGAGTATCAGAATCAACTCCACTTATACAAGCAATGGACAAATGATGATGCTCGAGCCTCTTCTATCTTGGTGAACAGCATGGATGTTGATCTCACCATGGATGTGGTGGCCCTTACCACTGCATATCAGATGTGGGAGCACCTTCGCCATCGCTATGAGTCTACAGGGGATGCCATGTATCTCTCTGTTGTTCGTCAAGAGCAACAACTACAACAGGGAGATGCTGCTGTGGATGATTTCTACAAGGAGATGTCGGCGGTGTGGCGCCAATTGGACTCTCTGGGAGCTGATGTTTGTCGCAGTTGTCAGTGTTGTGTGCGGCAACAAGCTAAGCTGGAGGTTCGTCGCCTCTACGACTTCCTCACTCGCCTCCGGCCGGAGTTCGAGCAGAGTCGTGCTCAGCTATTGGCACGCCATCCTCGGCTCTCTACTCTAGAGGCCCTTGCTGAGGTGCGATCTGAGGAGGTGCGCCTAGGGAGCACGGGCTTATTGCCATCCTCTTCAGAGTCCTGGCTGCCCGCGTTCCACCACCGCTGCCTGGTGTGCCCTCTTCTACACAGGTGGCAGCAACCTCCACTAGTGCTTTCTGCAACTACTGCAAGCAGGATGGTCACATGATCACGGAGTGCATCAAGAGGAGGAAACAGGGTCGCCGTGGTGGCCGTCCTCAAAAGGACTCGGGAGGCTCCTCTAATTCTCGTGAGGGCTCCCTTGAGAAGGTTCACCAGGAGATGCTCACCTTGCTGCGCCGCCTTACTGCTTCTGCACCATCCTCAGGTTCTGCTGGTTCTGCTGGTCAGACGTCTGGTCCACCACCGCACTCTTCGTCAGGTACATCTTTGCCCTGGATTCTTGATTCTGGGGCCTCCTTCCACATGACACCACACAGAGATCATCTTTGTGCTGTCAATTCCGTGCCTTCTCCTCTTACAGTTCAGACTGCAGATGGCACTTCTCTTTCTGTTGCCGCAAGAGGGACTCTTTCCACGTCTTCTTTTCATGTCCCTGCTGTTTCTCATGTTCCTAAACTGACTATGCAACTTCTATCTGCTGGTCAACTTACTGACTTGGGTTGTCGTGTTATTCTGGATTCTGACTCTTGTTGTGTTCAGGATCGTCGTACGGGGACTCTGGTTGGGATCGGTCCTCGGCGCCATGACTCTCAGCGCCTTTGGGAGCTCGATTGGCTGCGCCTTCCTTCCGCTGCGTCCTCTAGCCAGTCGGACATCACCACCCCTTTTGCTTCAGCTGCCACCTCCACCACATCCTTCGCTCAGTGGCATCATCGATTGGGTCACATTTGTGGCTCCCGCTTGTCTTCTTTGGTTAGGAGTGGTGTTCTAGGGTCTGTATCTGGTGATAGTTCACTAACTTGTATGGGTTGTAAGCTTGGCAAGCAGATACAACTTCCATATCCCTCTAGTAATTCTGTTTCTCAACGACCTTTTGAACTTGTTCACTCTGATGTATGGGGTCCTGCCCCCTTTGTTTCGAAAGGGGGTCACAAATATTATATAATTTTCATTGATGATTTTTCTCGCCACACTTGGATCTACTTTATGTCATCTCGTAGTCAAGTGCTTCAAATTTACAAGTCGTTTGCTACCATGGTTCGCACTCAGTATGATTCCTCTGTTCGAGTTTTTCGTGCTGATTCGGCTGGCGAGTACTTATCTCGTGCGCTTCGTGGTTTCCTTGCTGAACAGGGTACCCTTCCTCAGTATTCCTGTCCTGGTGCACACGCTCAATATGGGGTGGCTGAACGCAAACATCGTCACGTCCTTGAGACTGCTCGGGCTCTTCTTTTATCTTCTGCTGTTCCCCCGCACTTTTGGGCTGAGGCTGTCTCTACCCCTGTTTATCTCATTAATATTCAGCCTTCTGTTGCTCTTCAGGGAGGGATACCAGTTGATCATCTAGGTGATGGTCCAGCTGATTATAGTGGTCTACGCATGTTTGGTTGTGCCTGTTTTGTTCTTCTCCACCCTCATGAACGCACCAAATTGACTGCTCAATCTGTTGAATGTGTTTTCCTTGGCTACAGTTTGGAGCACAAAGGTTACCGTTGCTGGGACCCTATTGCTCGAAGACTGAGAATCTCCAAAGATGTCACTTTTGATGAGTCTCGCTCCTTCTACCCTCGTCATTCTTCTACTGCCACAACCGAGTCGTTAGTCGAGCCTCTCTCTTTTTTGACTCTACCTGATTCTTCACCTTTATCGTCACCTGGTAGGTCCACTCCTAGCCTTTCACCTGTGTCTGCTCATGAGCTTCAGCTTACACAGGATGAGGTTTCTATTCCTGACTCTCCTACTCGGGTTGAGCCATCCACTCTCTCTCCTTTTCCTTTTACCTACTCCCGTCGTGCTCAACACCCTTCTCCCTCTGATGCGCCACCTTCCACTTCCCCTCTCTCTCCGCTTCCTTTTGTCTACTCCCGTCGTGCTCGGCACCCTTCTCCCTCGGATGCGCCCACTTCCACTTCCACTCCTTCCCTGTTGGGTCCCATTCCTTCAGAACCACCTACCCCTCCTGCTCCTCGGTATAATCTGCGTGATCGCCACACTCTCCAGCCTCCTGCGTACTATGTTGCTGCTGCTACCACTCTTGTTGAGCCGTCTACGTATCGTGAGGCTGCTGCTCATTCTGAATGGCAGCATGCTATGGCAGAGGAAATTCATGCTCTTGAGCGCACAGGCACTTCGGACCTTGTACCCCTGCCTACAGGCGTTAGACCCATCACTTGCAAATGGGTCTACAAGGTTAAGACACATTCAGATGGTTCTCTCGTGCGCTACAAAGCTCGTCTTGTTGCGCGTGGCTTCCAGCAGGAGTATGGTCGTGACTATGATGAGACTTTTGCTCCTGTTGCTCACATGACCACTGTTCGCACTCTTTTGGCTGTTGCTGCTGTTCGGCAGTGGTCCATCTCTCAATTAGATGTCAAGAATGCCTTCTTGAATGGTGAGCTGCGGGAAGTGGTCTATATGCAGCCGCCTCCTGGCTATACTGTCTCTGATGGCACTGTCTGTCGCCTTCGGCGCGCTCTTTACGGGCTAAAACAAGCTCCTCGTACCTGGTTTGAGCGTTTCTCCGCCGTCATCACAAGGATCGGGTTCTCTGCTAGTGTTCATGATCCTGCTCTGTTTATTCACACTTCTCCTCGCGGTCGCACCCTTTTACTACTCTATGTTGATGACATGATTATCACAGGGGCTGACCACCAATTCATTGATTTTGTGAAGAAACATCTACATGAGCAATTCTTGATGACTGATTTGGGTTCTCTTCGCTACTTTCTTGGACTTGAGATCATTTCTTCCCCTGAGGGTATTTATCTCTCTCAAGAGAAGTACATCCAAGATCTTCTCACTCGTGCCTGCCTCACTGATCAGCGCACGGTTGACACTCCTATGGAGTTTGGTCTCCATCTTCGTCCTGGTGAGGGTGAACCCCTTGCAGATCCCACACGCTACCGCCATCTTGTTGGGAGCCTTGTCTATCTAGGCATCACTCGTCCTGACATTTCTTATGCTGTGCACATTCTAAGTCAGTTTGTCTCTGCTCCCACTCAACTTCACTACAGTCACCTTCTTCGTGTTCTTCGTTACCTTCGTGGTACCGTGACTCGTCGCTTATTCTTCCCTCGCTCCAGCTCTCTTCAGCTTCAGGCCTACTGTGATGCTACCTGGGCCAGCGATCCCACTGATCGCCGCTCTCTCTCTGCCTATTGTGTTTTTCTTGGCTCCTCCCTGATTGCCTGGAAGACCAAGAAGCAGAATGCTGTATCTCGCTCCAGTGCTGAGGCTGAGCTGCGAACTATGGCGTCCGTGACTGCAGAAATTACTTGGCTACGATGGCTTCTTCAGGATTTTGGTGTTTCCACTGCTACACCGACCCCTCTGCTCTCCGACAGCACTGGGGCACTCAGCATTGCCCGTGATCCTGTTAAGCATGAGCTCACCAAGCACATCGGTGTTGATGCCTCCTACACTCGTTCTCAGGTGCAAGACAGAATTGTGGCCCCTCAGTATGTGCCCTCGGAGCTTCAGCTTGCTGATTTTCTGACGAAAGCTCAGACACGGTCCCAACACAGCTTTTTCCTGTCCAAACTCGGTGTCCAAGATCCCCCTTGAGTTTGAAGGGGGGTGTTAGAACAGGGTTGTGCTGTGTGTGTAGTTATCATATTGTATAGGGGCTTCTTTGCTTATTTCCCTTCATGTATATGTGCTGGCCTGTTGGCCCGATGGAATATAGGCTCACTTCATAACAGGACTAAGTGAACTGAACTTCAGCTAAGATCATAGAAAGTATAGGAGCAAATCAACGGTTAAAGATCATCAGAAATATGGCAAAGAGGCGACTCACTTCAGGTAATATCACAAAAATATAGGACTAAATCAGAAGTTAAGCTTTCAGCTCAGATCGTACAAAATAAGGAAAAGAGACAACTCAGAGAAGTCTTCTTAGTCAAGCGATTCGGTCGCACTATATATAGAAACCAAAGAAAACTACTGCAAAGAAGCTAAGGTACTGTTTATGCGTAATCTTCCTTTCGCTCACAAGAACAATGAATAACTTGTCTACAAGAACATAAACTACTCACTGCTGCGTTTCTGCACTATTATTATAGCTACCCACCACTATTCGCAGCAAGTATTCAGTCCCCAGGTTTTAGCCTCTCCTCAAACCAATCACTATATATAAGAGGGAAATGAAGCTAACAACAGTTGCAAGGGGAAGAATGAAATTCACCAGTTTAAATACATGTGGAGGAGGCTTATTCACGATTATGGGGGTCTCATTGGCCACAAATGCCTCCCTGCACCAAGAACCACGAGATTGATATTTTCAAGAAAGGACGAAGAGGACATCGTAGATGCAAACGACCTGTGCACAGTACAATTTTTGGATGTTCAAAGAAAAGGAAGAAGAGGACATTGTACAAACAACGGCTTATGCGAAGAGGAGTTTCTGGAAGAAGAGGACATCGTGCATATACAACGACCTATGCAAATAACAAATTTTGGAAGTTGAACTAAATTTATTATTTCTGAACGAGGGATCAATCAGGTAATATTCGTTCAATGCTAAAATGGCACAGGGGAAATGGAAACAGGAGCAGAGGACAAGCAAGGAAATCTGACATGGCCTTGGTACCCATGGTAGCCGCAGCTAGCTGGGCTGAGAGAGATGGGGAGGAAGCAGCCGAAGGATCAAGAACCAGGAGCACGCTATCAAATTGGAGAAACCGAGTTCGTGGCCGGGCTGAGGAAGAACTACGATCGCACAAAAGCTATAAGATTTGCCTTATCAAAGGCGAGCTATCACGTACTACTGATGCTGATATTGACCTTTGCTGTCTGCTTGCTTTCTGAAAGTTTATTCGAAGTTCTCCACGCACACACAAAAAGAAAAAGCTTATTCGAAGCTTGAGCCACTAATAATTGATGCCGACGGCATAATTGCAGGCAGTACGTGTACGTGCTTGGGCATTTGCACACGTGTGAGATCAAGCGGACAGTTGCCGACGTGATAGTACTAGAATAATTGAAAGGCGGGTACAGTACTTTGATTCGTGCGGACGGACGGTGCAGACAGCGAGGCGAGGCGAGGATAAACTAGTCGGCGTCTCTTGCCACGCATTTGGGCGAACACCTACCGTGCGGCTCCACGAGAAGCTCACCGTTTCAATGGGGATGAGAGATGGAAGGGTGGGATTGGGAGACTTGCCTGAGCGTGCCGCCGGTCGAAGCGAGCGACGCCGTCGCTGCCGCGCTTCCCCCAGGCCCGGCGGCGTCACGGCCGCATCGGCACCGAGGTGCGGTGCTGTGCCGACGGACGCGGCTGCGGCGGCCGGGCAAGAGCGGAGTAGTCGGTCGGCTACCCCTGAATTCACGATCTGGACCCGGCGAAACTCGAAGGGTTGAAGAACAGCGACCGAATTTTGCTTGACCAGAAAAGACTGAAGCTGTGGGCCTTAAAAGCCTTTCTCCCCAGATGCAGCAACGCTGGGCTGGCCTGACAGTCAAATGGGCCTGGCCGGTTTGGAACTTTGAAACCACTTCCGGCCCAAATGCAAAACCACACGAACTTTGCGACCACTTACGGCCCAAATGCAGAAACAGATACTCAACCCACTTTTGGTAGGGTGCATAAAAGATGCATGAGGGCAAAATTTTCCTACTCAACCCTTTTTTTGTGTTTGGTAGTCTGCACGGGGCATTTTTAGCATGCATTAGCTCATCCCAAATACCCTCGTACAGTAGCATGCATGGACAGAGAACACCCCATTAGTCCTTGGCTGGTCAACATGCACGCGCAAAGCGAGCGACGACGTGTTTCAAAAAATGTTTGTAAACTAAAAATTTGTTTAAGTTTTCAAAAAAAATTATATTTTAAAAAAAATTCAGATTCTAAAATTTTGTTTTAAAATTTTCAATAAGATTAAATTCTAAAAAAAATTAAATTTTTTAAAAAGTATTCAGAATTTCAACTTTTAAAAAATTTCAGAAAATGTCCAAATTCTAAAATTTATTTAAGTATTCAAAAAATGTTCAAAAATTGTGTTCGTGTTTTAAAAAATTCTTCACAATTTTTTTTTAAAATAACCCTTTCAAAAAATATATTTGGAATTTAAAATTGTTCAGCATGTCTAAACAGATGCAAGTTGTTAAAGAAAGTCTTAGCTCAACATGTCTCAGCATATACACCATTATCAAATAACAGCAAATGCATGTACTCAGCATATCTATATTGAGCATGTATAAGAGGAGAACAACCATGATAGGTTGAGAATGCTATCAAACACACTGTAACAAGATGTGGGGTTTGGAGCCATCCATTTGCTGCCGCAAAAGGAAGCGGATCGATCTATCCGAATGCGCTTCGAGCGGTGTCGTGCTGAGGCATTGTTATCACGGGCTTTACAAATAGGTTGCCTTCGTGTTGTTAATTTCATAATTCAGTGGATCTGGTATGCACCACAATAGTGGAGAAATGGTATGTTTCTGTTTGATGTCCCTATCTTGGACAACACTATCACGCACTATTTGTTTTGCCCACAATTTTCATCATGTATTGTATTGTATTGTATTTGTATTGACCTCAGGATGCCCATGTAGTTTTGTATTTTCCCAAATAAGTGCAAAAGATATTCTTTAGTGTAGAATCTATCTTTTATGACGCTTTGTGCACCGCATTATTGCAACATAATCACTCGTGCCCTTGTCGAAAAGCACCGGCGTAATGCAGAAAGGGAACAAGAAACCTTTTGGTAAGCACAGATGTGTTGGTTACACGTACATAATGCACACTGCAAACAAGAAACTTTTCACAAGCAGAAAATATGTCGGTTTGGGATAGCTCACAGGTGGTGCAGGTGCCATAGTACCGATCTGAACATGATGAATAACATCTACAAGACTTATTGACAGGATAATTTTTGTAAGAGAACTAACTGGGAGGTAATACTCCTAGCATCTTTTAAGGCAAGATATTGTTCGACACACTTATAATGTCACGCTGCTTTTGCCACTGCCATTGAATTGATGGCATGCTTCTGTCCATAAAAATTTAGCACTCAGTGATTTTGAAGGTGTGCTAGCGAGAATGACGTCTCAGGTACTCCAAACGCTGAAAGGAAACTGAAAGGGAGCAGACGGCAGAGAGAGAGAGAGAGAAAGAGAGGTTGTTAACATTACTATCATATAGTGGGATTGTTGCACACAGGCATTTGTGCAGCCTTACAAGGCAAGGCAACTAGTGACACTGAAACGACAGTTGCCGATCACTGAAACGACAATTGTCCTATCTAAGTGTGAGTGTAGAATACTTTATTCTACATCTTAGTAACGCTACATCCGAAATCTAATAATCAGTATATTAAATGCTATGATTTGATTTTTTTTAATATCCAAGTTTCTGATTTACTATTGTAAAAAAATGTATAGTGATTTTTTTGATAATGTAATAAATTGGATTTTTTTTGACAATGTAGCAAATTAGAAATTTGTATAGTAAAAATAAATATTTTTGAATTACCAAATTTAGTATACGGAGTTACTAGATTTTGTATGTGGTGTTACTAGGGGTAGGGGTGTACAATAAGTCATTCTATACTCACGCTTAGAATAACGCTACTGTATATATATACATAGTTTAGGATTTTCTATCATACAAACCTAGTTAAGGTTTTGATTGAAGGAAATATGCCCTAGAGGCAATAATAAAGTTATTATTTATTTCCTTATAATCATGATAAATGTTTATTATTCATGCTAGAATTGTATTTTCCGGAAACATAATACATGTGTGAATACATAGACAAACAGAGTGTCACTAGTATGCCTCTACTTGACTAGCTCATTAATCAAAGATGGTTATGTTTCCTAACCATGAACAATGAGTTGTTATTTGATTAACGAGGTCACATCATTAGTAGAATGATCTGATTGACATGACCCATTCCATTAGCTTAGCACCTGATCGTTTAGTATGTTGCTATTGCTTTCTTCATGACTTATACATGTTCCTACGACTATGAGATTATGCAACTCCCGTTTACCGGAGGAACACTTTGGGTACTACCAAACGTCACAACGTAAATGGGTGATTATAAAGGAGTACTGCAGGTGTCTCCAATGGTCGATGTTGGGTTGGCGTATTTCGAGATTAGGATTTGTCACTCCGATTGTCGGAGAGGTATCTCTGGGCCCTCTCGGTAATACACATCACATAAGCCTTGCAAGCATTACAACTAATATGTTAGTTGTGAGATGATGTATTACGGAACGAGTAAAGAGACTTGCCGTTGACGAGATTGAACTAGGTATTGGATACCGACGATCGAATCTCGGGCAAGTAACATACCGATGACAAAGGGAACAACGTATGTTGTTATGCGGTCTGACCAATAAAGATCTTCGTAGAATATGTAGGAGCCAATATGGGCATCCAGGTCCCGCTATTGGTTATTGACCAGAGACATGTCTCGGTCATGTCTACATTGTTCTCGAACCCGTAGGGTCCGCACGCTTAAGGTTACGATGACAGTTATATTATGAGTTTATGCATTTTGATGTACCGAAGGTTGTTCGGAGTCCCGGATGTGATCACGGACATGACGAGGAGTCTCGAAATGGTCGAGACGTAAAGATTGATATATTGGAAGCCTATGTTTGGACATCGGAAGTGTTCCGGGTGAAATCGGGATTTTACCGGGTTACCGGGAGGTTACCGGAACCCCCCGGGAGCCATATGGGCCATCATGGGCCTTAGTGGAAAGGAGAAAGGGGCAGCCCAAGGTGGCTGCGCCTCTTTCCCCTCCCTAGTCCTATTAGGACTAGGAGAAGGTGGCCGGCCCCCCTCTCTCCCTTCCCCTCCGAGGAATCCTAGTTGGACTAGGATTGGGGGGAGGAATCCTACTCCCAGAGGGAGTAGGACTCTCCTGCGCCTCCCTCTTTGGCCGGCCAGCCTCCCCTCCTCTCCTCCTTTATATACGGAGGCAGGGGCACCTCTAAACACACAAGTTGACACAAGTTGATCCACGTGATCGATTCCTTAGCCGTGTGCGGTGCCCCCTGCCACCATATTCCTCGATAATACTGTAGCGGAGTTTAGGCGAAGCCCTGCTGCTGTAGTTCATCAAGATCGTCACCACGCCGTCGTGCTGACGAAACTCTTCCCCGACACTTTGCTGGATCGGAGTCCGGGGATCGTCATCGAGCTGAACGTGTGCTCGAACTCGGAGGTGCCGTAGTTTCGGTGCTTGATCGGTTGGATCGTGAAGACGTACGACTACTTCCTCTACGTCGTGTCATTGCTTCCGCAGTCGGTCTACGTTGGGTACGTAGACAACACTCTCCTCTCGTTGCTATGCATCACATGATCCTGTGTGCGCGTAGGAAATTTTTTTGAAATTACTACGAAACCCAACAGTGGCATCCGAGCCTAGGTTAATGATGTTGATGTTATATGCACGAGTAGAACACAAGTGAGTTGTGGACGATACAAGTCATACTGCCTACCAGCATGTCATATTTTGGTTCAGCGGTATTGTTGGACGAGACGACCCGGACCAACCTTACGCGTACGCTTACGCGAGACCGGTTCCCTCGACGTGCTTTGCACAGAGATGGCTTGCGGGCGACTGCCTCTCCAACTTTAGTTGAACCAAGTATGGCTACGCCCGGTCCTTGCGAAGGTTAAAACGGAGTCTATTTGACAAACTATCGTTGTGGTTTTGATGCGTAGGTGAGATTGGTTCTTACTTAAGCCCGTAGCAGCCACGTAAAACATGCAACAACAAAGTAGAGGTCGTCTAACTTGTTTTTGCAGGGCATGTTGTGATGTGATATGGTCAAGGCATGATGCTGAATTTTATTGTATGAGATGATCATGTTTTGTAACCGAGTTATCGGCAACTGGCAGGAGCCATATGGTTGTCGCTTTATTGTATGCAATGCAATCGCGATGTAATGCTTTACTTTATTACTAAACGGTAGTGATAGTAGTGGAAGCATAAGATTGGCGAAACGACAACGATGCTACGATGGAGATCAAGGTGTCGCGCCGGTGACGATGGTGATCATGACGGTGCTTCGGAGATGGAGATCACAAGCACAAGATGATGATGGCCATATCATATCACTTATATTGATTGCATGTGATGTTTATCTTTTTATGCATCTTATCTTGCTTTGATTGACGGTAGCATTATAAGATGATCTCTCACTAAATTATCAAGAAGTGTTCTCCCTGAGTATGCACCGTTGCAAAAGTTCTTCGTGCTGAGACACCACGTGATGATCGGGTGTGATAGGCTCTACGTTCAAATACAACGGGTGCAAAACAGTTGCGCACGCAGAATACTCAGGTTAAACTTGACGAGCCTAGCATATGCAGATATGGCCTCGGAACACGGAGACCGAAAGGTCGAGCGTGAATCATATAGTAGATATGATCAACATAATGATGTTCACCGATGAAACTACTCCATCTCACGTGATGATCGGACATGGTTTAGTTGATTTGGATCACGTGATCACTTAGAGGATTAGAGGGATGTCTATCTAAGTGGGAGTTCTTTAATAATATGATTAATTGAACTTAAAATTTATCATGAACTTAGTCCCAGATAGTATCTTGCTTGTTTATGTTGATTGTAGATAGATGGCTCGTGCTGTTGTTCCGTTAAATTTTAATGCGTTCCTTGAGAAAGCAAAGTTGAAAGATGATGGTAGCAATTACACGGACTGGGTCCGTAACTTGAGGATTATCCTCATTGCTGCACAGAAGAATTACGTCCTGGAAGCACCGCTGGGTGCCAGGCCTGCTGCTGGAGCAACGCCAGATGTTATGAACGTCTGGCAGAGCAAAGCTGATGACTACTCGATAGTTCAGTGTGCCATGCTTTACGGCTTAGAATCGGGACTTCAACGACGTTTTGAACGTCATGGAGCATATGAGATGTTCCAGGAGTTGAAGTTAATATTTCAAGCAAATGCCCGGATTGAGAGACATGAAGTCTCCAATAAGTTCTATAGCTGCAAGATGGAAGAGAACAGTTCTGTCAGTGAGCATATACTCAAAATGTCTGGGTATAATAATCACTTGATTCAATTGGGAGTTAATCTTCCAGATGATTGCGTCATTGACAGAATTCTCCAATCACTGCCACCAAGCTACAAGAGCTTCGTGATGAACTATAATATGCAAGGGATGAACAAGACTATTCCCGAGCTCTTCGCAATGCTAAAAGCTGCGGAGGTAGAAATCAAGAAGGAGCATCAAGTGTTGATGGTTAACAAGACCACTAGTTTCAAGAAAAAGGGCAAAGGGAAGAAAAAGGGGAACTTCAAAAAGAACGGCAAGCAAGTTGCTGCTCAAGAGAAGAAACCAAAGTCTAGACCTAAGCCTGAAACTGAGTGCTTCTACTGCAAGCAGACTGGTCACTGGAAGCGGAACTGCCCCAAGTATTTGGCGGATAAGAAGGATGGCAAGGTGAACAAAGGTATATGTGATATACATGTTATTGATGTGTACCTTACCAATGCTCGCAGTAGCACCTGGGTATTTGATACTGGTTCTGTTGCTAATATTTGCAACTCGAAACAGGGACTACAGAATAAGCGGGCACTGGCAAAGGACGAGGTGACGATGCGCATGGGAAACGGTTCCAAAGTCGATGTGATCGCGGTCGGCACGCTACCTCTACATCTACCTTCGGGATTAATATTAGACCTAAATAATTGTTATTTGGTGCCAGCGTTGAGCATGAACATTATATCTGGATCTTGTTTAATGCGAGACGGTTATTCATTTAAATCAGAGAATAATGGTTGTTCTATTTATATGAGTAATATCTTTTATGGTCATGCACCCTTGAAGAGTGGTCTATTCTTACTAAATCTCGATAGTAGTAATACACATATTCATAATGTTGAAACCAAAAGATACAGAGTTGATAATGAAAGTGCAACTTATTTGTGGCACTGTCATTTAGGTCATATCGGTGTAAAACGCATGAAGAAACTCCATACTAATGGACTTTTGGAACCACTTGATTATGAATCACTTGGTACTTGCGAACCGTGCCTCATGGGCAAGATGACTAAAACACCGTTCTCCGGTACTATGGAGAGAGCAACAGATTTGTTGGAAATCATACATACCGATGTATGTGGTCCGATGAATATTGAAGCTCGTGGCGGATATCGTTATTTTCTCACCTTCACAGATGATTTGAGCAGATATGGATATATCTACTTAATGAAGCATAAGTCTGAAACATTTGAAAAGTTCAAAGAATTTCAGAGTGAAGTTGAAAATCATCGTAACAAGAAAATAAAGTTTCTACGATCTGATCGTGGAGGAGAATATTTGAGTTACGAGTTTGGTGTACATTTGAAAAACTGTGGAATAGTTTCGCAACTCACGCCCCCCGGAACACCACAGCGTAATGGTGTGTCTGAACGTCGTAATCGTACTTTACTAGATATGGTGCGATCTATGATGTCTCTTACAGATTTACCGCTATCATTTTGGGGATATGCTTTAGAGACGGCCGCATTCACGTTAAATAGGGCACCATCAAAATCCGTTGAAGACGACGCCTTATGAACTATGGTTTGGCAAGAAACCAAAGTTGTCGTTTCTTAAAGTTTGGGGCTGCGATGCTTATGTGAAAAAGCTTCAACCTGATAAGCTCGAACCCAAATCGGAGAAATGTGTATTCATAGGATACCCAAAGGAAATTGTTGGGTACACCTTCTATCACAGATCCGAAGGCAAAACATTTGTTGCTAAGAATGGATCATTTCTAGAGAAGGAGTTTCTCTCGAAAGAAGTGAGTGGGAGGAAAGTAGAACTTGACGAGGTAACTGTACCTGCTCCCTTACTGGAAAGTAGTTCATCACAGAAAACTGTTTCAGTGACACCTACACCAGTTAGTGAGGAAGCCAATGATAATGATCATGAAACTTCAGATCAAGATACTACTGAACTTCGTAGATCAACCAGAGTAAGATCCGCACCAGAGTGGTATGGTAATCCTGTTCTGGAGGTCATGCTACTAGATCATGATGAACCTACGAACTATGAAGAAGCGATGGTGAGCCCAGATTCCGCAAAGTGGCTAGAAGCCATGAAATCTGAGATGGGATCCATGTATGAGAACAAAGTATGGACTTTGGTTGACTTGCCCGATGATCGGCAAGCGATTGAGAATAAATGGATCTTTAAGAAGAAGACTGACGCTGATGGTAATGTTACTGTCTACAAAGCTCGACTTGTCGCAAAAGGTTTTCGGCAAGTTCAAGGAATTGACTACGATGAGACCTTCTCACCCGTAGCGATGCTTAAGTCCGTCCGAATCATATTAGCAATTGCCGCATTTTATGATTATGAAATTTGGCAAATGGATGTCAAAACTGCATTCCTGAATGGATTCCTGGAAGAAGAGTTGTATATGATGCAACCAGAAGGTTTTGTCGATCCAAAGGGAGCTAACAAAGTGTGCAAGCTCCAGCGATCCATTTATGGACTGGTGCAAGCCTCTCGGAGTTGGAATAAACGTTTTGATAGTGTGATCAAAGCATTTGGTTTTATACAGACTTTTGGAGAAGCCTGTATTTACAAGAAAGTGAGTGGGAGCTCTGTAGCATTTCTGATATTATATGTGGATGACATATTACTGATTGGAAATGATATAGAATTTCTGGATAGCATAAAGGGATACTTGAATAAAAGTTTTTCAATGAAAGACCTCGGTGAAGCTGCTTACATATTAGGCATTAAGATCTATAGGGACAGATCAAGACGCTTAATTGGACTTTCACAAAGCACATACCTTGACAAAATTTTGAAGAAATTCAAAATGGATCAAGCAAAGAAAGGGTTCTTGCCTGTGTTACAAGGTGTGAAATTGAGTAAGACTCAATGCCCGACCACTGCAGAAGATAGAGAGAATATGAAAGATGTTCCCTATGCATCAGCCATAGGCTCTATCATGTATGCAATGCTGTGTACCAGACCTGATGTGTGCCTTGCTATAAGTTTAGCAGGGAGGTACCAAAGTAATCCAGGAATGGATCACTGGACAGCGGTCAAGAACATCCTGAAATACCTGAAAAGGACTAAGGATATGTTTCTCGTATATGGAAGTGACAAAGAGCTCATCGTAAAAGGTTACGTTGATGCAAGCTTTGACACTGATCCGGACGATTCTAAATCGCAAACCGGATACGTGTTTACATTAAACGGTGGAGCTGTCAGTTGGTGCAGTTCTAAACAAAGCGTCGTAGCGGGATCTACATGTGAAGCGGAATACATAGCTGCTTCGGAAGCAGAAAATGAAGGAGTCTGGATGAAGGAGTTCATATCCGATCTAGGTGTCATACCTAGTGCATCGGGTCCAATGAAAATCTTTTGTGACAATACTGGTGCAATTGCCTTGGCAAAGGAATCCAGATTTCACAAAAGGACCAAACACATCAAGAGACGCTTCAACTCCATCCGGGATCTAGTCCAGGTGGGAGACATAGAGATTTGCAAGATACATACGGATCTGAATATTGCAGACCCGTTGACTAAGCCTCTTCCACGAGCAAACCATGATCAGCACCAAAGCTCCATGGGTGTTAGATTCATTACAGTGTAATCTAGATTATTGACTCTAGTGCAAGTGGGAGACTGAAGGAAATATGCCCTAGAGGCAATAATAAAGTTATTATTTATTTCCTTATAATCATGATAAATGTTTATTATTCATGCTAGAATTGTATTTTCCGGAAACATAATACATGTGTGAATACATAGACAAACAGAGTGTCACTAGTATGCCTCTACTTGACTAGCTCGTTAATCAAAGATGGTTATGTTTCCTAACCATGAACAATGAGTTGTTATTTGATTAACGAGGTCACATCATTAGTAGAATGATCTGATTGACATGACCCATTCCATTAGCTTAGCACCTGATCGTTTAGTATGTTGCTATTGCTTTCTTCATGACTTATACATGTTCCTACGACTATGAGATTATGCAACTCCCGTTTACCGGAGGAACACTTTGGGTACTACCAAACGTCACAACGTAAATGGGTGATTATAAAGGAGTACTACAGGTGTCTCCAATGGTCGATGTTGGGTTGGCGTATTTCGAGATTTGGATTTGTCACTCCGATTGTCGGAGAGGTATCTCTGGGCCCTCTCGGTAATACACATCACATAAGCCTTGCAAGCATTACAACTAATATGTTAGTTGTGAGATGATGTATTACGGAACGAGTAAAGAGACTTGCCGTTAACGAGATTGAACTAGGTATTGGATACCGACGATCGAATCTCGGGCAAGTAACATACCGATGACAATTATATTATGAGTTTATGCATTTTGATGTACCGAAGGTTGTTCGGAGTCCCGGATGTGATCACGGACATGACGAGGAGTCTCGAAATGGTCTAGACGTAAAGATTGATATATTGGAAGCCTATGTTTGGACATCGGAAGTGTTCCGGGTGAAATCGGGATTTTACCGGGTTACCGGGAGGTTACCGGAACCCCCCGGGAGCCATATGGGCCATCATGGGCCTTAGTGGAAAGGAGAAAGGGGCAGCCCAAGGTGGCTGCGCCTCTTTCCCCTCCCCTAGTCCTATTAGGACTAGGAGAAGGTGGCCGGCCCCCCTCTCTCCCTTCCCCTCCGAGGAATCCTAGTTGGACTAGGATTGGGGGGAGGAATCCTACTCCCAGAGGGAGTAGGACTCTCCTGCGCCTCCCTCTTTGGCCGGCCAGCCTCCCCTCCTCTCCTCCTTTATATACGGAGGTAGGGGCACCTCTAAACACACAAGTTGACACAAGTTGATCCACGTGATCGATTCCTTAGCCGTGTGCGGTGCCCCCTGCCACCATATTCCTCGATAATACTGTAGCGGAGTTTAGGCGAAGCCCTGCTGCTGTAGTTCATCAAGATCGTCACCACGCCGTCGTGCTGACGAAACTCTTCCCCGACACTTTGCTGGATCGGAGTCCGGGGATCGTCATCGAGCTGAACGTGTGCTCGAACTCGGAGGTGCCGTAGTTTCGGTGCTTGATCGGTTGGATCGTGAAGACGTACGACTACTTCCTCTACGTCGTGTCATTGCTTCCGCAGTCGGTCTGCGTTGGGTACGTAGACAACACTCTCCTCTCGTTGCTATGCATCACATGATCCTGTGTGCGCGTAGGAAATTTTTTTGAAATTACTACGAAACCCAACATTGATGGCATAAATGTTTTCATAAAACCTGAAAGAACACACCTATAATATAACATGATTCAATGGAGCGATCGAAAAAATACGAATGTAGTCCTGCATTAAAAAGTAGTTCAGTATATATCTATGTCATATTAAGCTAGAATAATTGCTTTTTTTGCCAAGGACACATAAATGCATATTTTCACAATCGCTCCGTTGGATCATCTTATTACAATAGAGTAATGCTCCATTATTTATTATATATATTTTTATAACTTTTAAACCGTTAAAAGCTTAGCGAGCCTTAACAAGTTCTCTAGTGACACAGGAAAAAATGCATCTGTATGGGCTCGCCTGGACCTGGCCCAACAAGGCGACGAAACCTAGTACTCGTCCGTAGGTCTCCTTCGTTCACTCGTTATATGGTTGGCCGTTCACATTTGAAAAAAAATTGAAAATGAAAATTTTAAAAAAAAAGGTTCATAGATTTCGAACAAAATCACAGGTATGAAAATAGTCCATAGATTTTTTTTAAAAAAATCTAAAATTTTAAAATTGTTCATGCATTTGAAAAAGTTCGATAATTCAAAAAAAAAGTCCACAGGTTTGTAAAAGGTCAATCATCTAGAAAATATTCATAATTTAAAATAATTTATCTTTTCTATAAAATATTATGAATTTGAAGAAATATTGACAAAACATGAATTTGACCAAAGTTAAATTTTTTTTGATAAAATTTAACAAATTTGAAAAAGCCTGCAAACTAATAAAAGATAATAAAAACAAAAGAAACAATATTAAAAAAACTGAACAAAAGCAGGTCCAGAAAAAAACCAGTAATAAGATGGACCCTCCCAAACCGGGCTGGGAAGCTTCTAGTGAAAACGTGCCTTAACAGCCGGCCCACCTCAACATGCAGACACGGGTGGAAAAGGCCCACCTCAATAATTAAACATAATAAATCAGATGTGTTTTTAGTTTATTTCCCATATTATTCATCAAAATATTCACTTTTAAAAGAATCAAATATCATGAAAGTATATATTGAAAACAATTTGCGCCACAATCGTGCGGAGTATCATCTAGTAAGTACAAGGGGCTCTATAAGTGGTAAATAGAAAACAGTTGGGCTCATGGCCTCATGGGCACAAATGGCCACAGAAAGAAAGAAAAATGAAGCACATAGCCTTGCAACTAACCCTGGTCATTCTCCGGGCCCGGTCGGTTTGGGTTGGGCTTGGCAAAACCCGAAGAAAAAATCCCAAGCCTAAGCCCGGCCCAGCCCAAAGCACATGAACAGTGACATCTTTTTATTAAATTAATAATATTCGGGATATTATATTAATTTATTATACCTATATTTTGAATAAAATATATATGGCTATTTTGGGCTGTTTTGGGGCTTTTGGGCCGGGCTTCGGGCGAGAAAGTGAAGCCCAAGTGCGGCCCAAATGTCGGGCTCCGGGTTCGGGCCTCCGAGCCGGGTTGTCCATGAATAGGTTTACTTGCAACCATGTTTGGCTTTCTGTTAGGCCAATTACCATTTTGTATCCCTGAACAAATTACTCACCAAAAGAAAGGGGGAAAATGAAGAAGGATCTGATGTGAATTGGCCTCTGAGTGGTGCCATATTGAGGCGTTGTTATCAAGCTTTCTTCAACCCTGCAGTGTTCTATGTAGCGTCTGTGACCACGCTTTCACTTCATGTTTGCCTCGTACTGTTGATTTCACAGTAAAACGGGCATGCTATCCAGCCCAATAATTGATAAATGAGTTCTATGAGATATGCCTATCTTGCGCTAAACTGTCATATGAACTTATTAAGACATGCAATATTGCAATATATATCATCGTCTGTGGCCATGTCCAGAAGCATATACACAGTGCAGAAAGGTAACAGCATACTTTTGGCGGGCACAGATGTGTTGTTGCCTTGCCCTTACACAGTTCATGATGGAAACAAGTAACTTTTGACAAGCTGAAACATGTCGGTTTGGGATAGTTCACAGGCGGTACAGATTTTACAAGGGAAGACTTTATTATTCGATACGCTTCGAAATGTTTGCAACAGTGTTGTTACTGCCGCTGTGATTCAGGACTTGTAGTTTTCTCGCACCGCGTTTTCGTGTGTAATTAATGTTGCTTTTGCCACCACCATTCAATCGGTAGCATGCTGCTGTCCATGGAAAAATTATAGAGGCATGCCTTTCAATGAAATGGAGACATGGTTGTTTTGAGTAATAATAGCACAGACATAAATTTGGATTTGGCGCTTCGTAATTTTGGAAGCTGCTACCGAGAAGGACGTCTCGGGTGCTCCAAAACGCTGAAAGGAAACCGAAAGGGAGCGGACAAGAAAGGCTGTTAACATTGTCAAACAGTAGGTATTGTTGCATATGCAGGCATTTATGCAGCCTTAGAAGGCAAGACAACTACTGGTGACACTGAAATGACAGCACACTCGCAGTCCTTGTACAGCTGCAAGAGCATCTTGGGTTAGGCATGTTTACTATGGCAAAAGACGGGGGGCATCAAGCCCAAACACTAGCGAGAAAGACGCAATGATGTTAGGGTTCAAGGAACGAGTTCAGAGGTCTCCTGAGTCTTGACGCCTATCAGACCTGCAATCCATTTCAGCATGTTCAGTAAAGCAAAGTTTTATCACAGTCCGTAGCGCCATGCATATCCCACGAGCTCGCAAACTGAACTAATCAAAGGACGGCACGCGCACGCGGCGCACTTGGCAGACTCCAAAAGTTTTCTCTCCCTACTCCTTTTTGTTTTCAAGAGCCGGAGAAGATGTACGTACGCGGGCAGGAGCCAAAAAGCAGCACACGCGCGCGCGTGCGTGTCCATGCAGCACAGGGCGGCCAATCTTTTGCCTGGCTTTCCCCTGACACGGCGTGCTTACACCAACTACGCCCAATGGCGCCGCAGCTTATTGCAGGATCCACCCGCAGCCGCAGCGACCCGGCCGGCCGCCGGCGAGATCGCTTTGGGGAGCTTCACCCGGAGACGGGCGAACTGATCGCTCGATCGCAACGGCCGATCGAGCGGTGGACGTGAGTGGACGGGCGGCTCAAATTTTCTCCATGGTTGGTAGTGCTGTTCCCTTTAGATTTTCTTTCTCCGCTCCAGGCTCCGGCCCCGGCGAACCGGCTAGCACGCGTAGTGGCCGCCGGTCCGTTCCGTCAATCCATCCGTCCATCCATTTCCTAACCAGCTTTAGGCGACGCCTTTCCACGGCAGGATCGGGTTAATTTCGTACTACTGAATTTCTTTCGATGCGTCGTACGGTGGCCGATCTAGGCTAGCTAGTGCTAATGCTGACGATCCACACGCGTAGCGTGTCGAGCTGCGTTCGGCGGCCAGGGCAACATCGGCTCCCTTTTACCGGGCCGGTCATTCGGAAGCATAGATTACCATAGGCGTCGCTCCCATGAATGAATCATAGCTAGGCACTCCAGCCTTCGGGTTTGCCTGATTCACATGATGAACGCATCTGATTTTTCTGCTCAGTTGCAGCGTAGACGCAGACGCGGTTTCGTCGCCGGAGGCCGCAGGCACACGCTTCCACATATATCAGCAGCAGCAAAGGAACCTGCATCGGCGTCGAAAAGTGCTCCATGATGAGCACCATGATTACTTGCACGCATCAAACAGGCAAAAGGTCCTGAAGAAACATGATCACACGAGGAAAAGCGTTGAGCAATCAGAACCGCTTTCTGGATCATCCCGATGGTGTTTCCGTACTAGCAGTGCAGCATGGCCACATCTGCGGTGCTGAAAAATCATGCATCTCCAGCTCTATCCTTTATACTGAACTCATGCAGCTTGATTGATCTTGATTAGCACTTCGTTTTGGCCTTGCATGCTGCAGCATGCGAGAAAAGGGCCTAACAAAGTGAATGCTGCCGGCTGAACAAAATCTAACGAGATCTCGTGAGATCCTTGCAAACTACTCCCTCGGTCTCAAAATGTAAGATCATTTTTAACACAACTAAGAATGATCTTACATTTTGGGACGGAGGGAGTATGTATTATAGTATAACAGACGTCTTTGCAAATTCTTTATTATGACGTGTCGCATGACAGGTGGATCTTGCACTAGAAGAAGCAAAGCAAAGCAAAAGCAAAAGCAAATCCACGTGAAGAAGAAAACAAATCCTTGGCAGATGCAGCTTTGCTAGCTCTTTGTGCTTCCTCATCCATTCCAAGGTAGGTCCTTCCTCAAAGCGCGATACAGAGTGCACTCATCACTCTCCGGTCTCCATATATCAATATGCGTTCTCGGTTAGAAGGGTGGTCATCATATCTAGTGGAGTATGTAGTTGGGGCTGAGGATCTTTAGCAGTAGTAACACTACCATCCAAACTCTGGACCCAATCAACTTCACAACTTTGTAGTTACACCAATCAACCAGGCACCCAAAACTTGCACAAGAAATGAGCTGTAGCTTCAGCTTGGACACAGGGTGGTCCATCACATCGGATAAAAACTGAAATGGCTCTATCCCCATAGACATAGTCCACACTTTGTCCTGCCGGTCTTTTTCTTAGCCTGGATGGAAACAAGTTCCCCGGTGCCTCTCAACAGAATCAGTGAAAAGATCGATTCTCACTGTGCTCTTCGTCTCAAAGAAAATGAGAAGCTGCTCACTATGCTTCTCAGGAAAGGCAAAGAAAGTTGCTGTTTTGGCGAGATCCAGCAACAATCTTTTGACCCGGTGGTTCCCTTCCCCGTCCTTGGCCGGTTCATCTCCCCATCCTACTTTGTCGAGCAACTCCAGCCGACGCTTTGTCTGCTTTTCGTTTGTTAAGATCGGCCGCCTGCTCCACGTCTGTTCTATTTCTGTTTTAGGTTGGACGTACGTCCAACGTGCACGACCCATTTCATGACCGCTCATAAATTTAAAAGGCCCGTGATCATAGATTGTGCCAGCGGTCATGCCGTCGCCCAAAGTTCATGCCGGCATCATGCCAGCGGCCGGTATACAATGTCAGCCTAAAAAAAAACCACCGCACAGTTCACGTTGGCGCGCTTGCCAGCGGCCGGCAGACATGCCACCATACAAAAGAGGGGCAAAAATTCGACCACGCCATCTCGGCCATGGTCATGCCAGCACACTTGCCGGCATACAAAAAAGGGATGGCGCTCTCAGTCATAGATCACTCGCCGTCGAACTTGAGCATGTCGGCCTGCATCTTCTCGAACCATGGCCTCTTCCTCGGTGACACGGGGTTCAGGTCCACCTTCATGATCTCCACCCCCGTCATCATGCTAGCAAGCGCCACTTCTTTCGCCTTGGTCTTGGCATTGACAACCTCGATCTCGAGCATCTTGGCTTGCTTCTCCGCCTCCATCTCAAGCATCCTCGCTTGCTTCTGCGCCTCCATCTCAAGCCTTCTCCTTTGGATCTCCATGAAGACTTCATTTGCTCTCCCTTGTCTTGCCGGTGCTTCTTCTCCCTTAAGTCATTTTCGCTCATCATGACCTTCACGATTGCAAGCAAGGCGATCGACGCCGCATCCCGCTTGTCCTCCTTCTTGGAGTTGGTCTTGGAGTTGATCATAGGTCGTCGGCGTGAATGGCGCTCAGCCGTCTTGGCTTTGGGTCTCATTAGGATTGTAGGCAACTGCGAGCGGAGCCAGCGGCCGCCGCACCACCTTCGAAGATGATGTTCTCGATGATGAAACGGTTGGCCGTTTCATTGTCGCCGACCGCTAGCATTATGTCGAACAGGTTACGGGCGCCGGGGAGCACGTCGGCTGGCATCTCTCGCGGGCGTTTTCTCGCCCCTCCGGAGGATGATGCATCGGCCACCGGCATGGCGTTGACGTTGATGGACACGGGCGCGGGCGCAGGCGTGGATGGCGCCACCACGCTCACCTCCGGCGAGCATTCCCCGGAGAAGCGAGAGGCTTGCGGATAGACGTGGAAGCCGGGAATCGGGTGCGTGGCAGACGCACGCGTCGACTCTGGCACTCTGGGAGCACCACCCGAGGAAATGCGAACGAGCCCGTGCTGGCCGCGGCCATGGCGGCGCTGACGAGCTCATGCTGGCCAGGGTTTAGCCCTAGGTAGATCAGGGCCTCCCTCGTCGTCGCGGCGACTCGGGCATTGGTTTCCTCCTGATGTGTGGCGGCGGTGAGGGCGGCGATGCTCGCTGCTTCGTCCCTTACGTTCGACGCGTGCCTCCGGTCCTTCCTCTTGGCCGACTGCATGGCCCACTACTCGGGCGTCAG
>NC_041386.1:35779086-35827132 GCF_002162155.2 Triticum dicoccoides | reverse complement strand
GCCTTTTCCTGAGGGGACGGAGGTGAGGCCGGACGAGGCGAGGCCGGCGGCGGCATCGTCCATGGCGAGCGGCCGGGAGGTTTTGGGAAAGTGGAGGGGAATGGTGATCGTTGTGCCACCGACTGGCGGGCCAAGGGAAGAAGTAGGCACACATCACACGCGTCCGTTTCATGTCCGCGCCGTCGCAAATCAGACTCAAAATTGAGCCGGGGATGGGTCGGCAGACGGACGAAAAACGGACGTGCGTTCATTTGGGTCGGCACGTTGGGCCGGCTTTTCTGTCCGTGACGATCCAGACGGACACATGCGGACAAAATGGTTCGGCGCGTTGGAGTTGCTCTTAAGACTGCAGGCAAAGGCAAAATCCTCCAAGATATTTTGGATCGATGAGCAGAAAAAGATCAGTAAAGTAAAAGTAGGCCCGCCTTGGCGTCCTCATTGGCCCTCAGTCTACTCACGCTGGACCGAGGACCGCGCTGCACGACGATTGGCAGAGCGGCGGCATGGTATCGGACAGCGAAGGTTTCGTGCTGAGCACCGCGGGGGGTACATAGCCGCGCCATTGGACATGAAAACTACGTACACTTGCGTCGTGGGTGGAGTGAGATGGTGGTAAAGCAAGCTGAAACACACCGGATAACAGGAATTAAATACCCCATCTCTGTGCTAGTGGTAAGCATAAGATCCGTTTGCTTGGAGAAAAATGCCGATGCCGATGGTGCGTTCCGGCGGCGGCTACGTGTAAGGGAGCGCCCGGTGCAACGCAACGCAATGCAATGCCCAGTGGCAGGCAGGGCCCAGGATGTGTACCCCTGCATTATATTTTTGGAGTTAGTCTTTGGTGAGGGACGTCCGTTAGGTAGGCGTTCACTAGCTGGGCTGTACGACGTGTTCGAAAAAAGAAGCTAGACTGTACGACGACGCAACGGGATTAATTGGCGACCTGGCTGGATTGTGGATTCAGTGCCAAGATTCTTGGTTCGTTCAGCGGGTCGGGGTCGAGGTTGAAACGCGGTGGGGCAAGTGGTAGGGAATGGTCCGATGAACCGCGTCTCTCTCCGGGCCGGCGGGGCTGGTGTCGTCCCTTTCGACCGGCGCCCGGAAGTCTACAGCGAGTGCCTGACGTGGACGCCCCGGCCGTCGCTGTGCCTCCATGGACCACGCTCCCCTCCGATCGATACCCCTCCGGTTCCTCCGGTCTGGTATGAGCACGGCCGTCTACACACGTGCTTTCGCAGTGCTTGTCACGGAAGTAATACCTGCATCGACACCGAGCTGAGTCCGTGGACAAGTTTACTCTAGGTCTCTAGCCATGGAAAATCCGGGCATCTCGTTGATGAATGATGAACAGGACTACCATCGGCCCAAATTAATCACTCTGATTAATCGCTGGACAATCGAGCGCGGCCGCTAGATCTCGGGCCGATCGGCACAGCGCGGTTCATGAACGAACGAGCGGAGACGAACGTGGCGCTCCCGGGCTCCATGAGCCGGTGGAGATCCGCGTGAGCAAGCAATGGCCGGCGGGCATACGCAATCTCACGGGATCGCTGCGCACATCCTCATCGACCGATCGCTCCGTATCGTATGGACACAGTAAAGGCGTGAGAAATCCGTAGTAGCAACACATAACAAGATACAGTAGCGATCGGTTCGACCTAGGATGCAACAGCCTACGCTGGGTGTGCGTTCCAGCGTCGCGATCCACATTACGAGAAGTAGAAAATCTGCACCGCCGTCTCCATCGCAAGCCGCAAAGGGGGCACGGCAAGTTATGAACACATGTGCAGTCTCCTTCACCTGGAAATATACTGGACCATACGCACGGGAGGTACAAATTGCAAGGCTTCTTGGTGAGTCCAGCCGCCAGGAGTACAGACACGGCTCCTTCGTCTCAGAACGACCAACGTACGTACGGTGCCCCTGAAGATCGACCTGTATATAACGACGGGTCAGTATCCTCCTCCCTGAAGATCGGCTTGGATCGTGAGGCTATACGCGATCCTGGGCTGGTACAAGTATCCGGACTTCTCCGTTTCAAAAAAAAAAAAAAAGTATCCGGACTTCCGGAGGGAGGAGGATGCAACGGTGACGCCGGGTCGACGTAGCGGAGGAGGAGCAGATGCCCGCGATGGCAACCGGACGAGAAGGTTTCGTGCGCAGGTGAGGACATGGTGCAGTGATGCATGGTGTCGACATGACGACATTGTGGTATTGCACACACTATGTGCGCAAAGAAAACGTGTTCTCCTAAACACCAGGTATGCACACTGTTCTTTTTATTGGAATGGGTACAGTGTTGTTGATTTGTAGTCCCCCTCATCTATGCTCTCTGATACTCACCCGGATTCACAAAAAAGTGGTGCGCACGCTTTCGACATATTTTTAGTGCAAGTTTTAAAACTTTGTATGCAACTATCATTTTGGGTATTGTAAGTTGAGACTTGAAGATTATAGGCACATATTTTTCTCGGAAAGTATCTCTAGAACTTTCAATAATCCATCATCCTCCATGCCGTCAGATCAGCTAGAATCAAACGGCCCAGCATCTCACTCGCGTTGCGGGATTGCAAACATGACCCGTGTGACGAGCGAAACCTGGATCATGTTGCAAACCCATGCCGAGTTCTCACATGGACACGTGTGCGGGGTTGCAACATGACCTATATTGTTACTGAAACATGGACCATATTGCAATCCCAGGCCCACCGAGGACGCAGAGCGTCGCACCACAGGGTTGGCGGCTATCATCTCAGCATTGTCGGAGCCGGAGCCGCCCTCACCATAGAGGTCCTTGCCGATGGTGACAGAGTAGACGACCATGGGTGCGTCAGTCGCCAGGGCCTCCTCCAGCTTGCGATGCTCGCCCTGCACACGCGTGGGGCTAGAGAGAGAGAGAGAGAGAGAGAGAGAAAGAGAAGGGAGGGGGGGTGGAAGAACGGGTTTTCGGCTTGGACCAAGTTGCGATTGAAACATAAATCGCAAACCATATCGAGCTCACAGGGAAACATGTCAAATACATTCATTTTAGGGGGTGGGGGTGTCTCATTTAAGACTTAATCAAATGATAAAAGAGGGATTCATGTGCAAGGCGGTGGACTACGCGTTCGAGGTTCCCATATAATTATCGAGCGGGAAGAAATTTTAACATGCTTCCTTTTACCCCCTTTTTTCACATAGAGGTAAGAATCAAACCACTGCTTAATCAAATCAATGGCTGAGATCTATTATGTACTCTTATTATCCATATGAAAAAGAAAGATAAGAGTGTTCGCACATGAACACGTCACCATGTACCCTCGACGCCGCGGGTGATGCACCGCAGCTCACGTCGAAGGAGACCCGTCCGGAAGCGTGGTATACAGGCAATCCGGCGGGTGCTTTTGAGGACCCGAAACCCCACACGCCCGAGAGGGACCCCGTCAGGGCGCGCAGCGGTTATGGGCTGCCCTAGGTCGACCTGATCGCCCCTAGGGCCTCGAGCTTCGCCGCTCTGCAGCAAGAAGAACAGACGAATAATGAGGAAGAAGAAGAACTAGGGTTAAGGAGAAAAGATAAAAGATAAAAAGCGGTAGATGATTTTGTCGATTGTGTGTTGTTTCAATCGGCCGTCACCCCCAACATACATAAGAGGCGGCTAGACTTCCCGTACAAGCAAAGGATTTATCTAGACTTTCCTTACAAGAAAATTACATCAATTCACGTCCAAAACCCTAGTCAAATTCGGACTGGTTTTATCCGAACTTTCCAAAACTATTCGGTTTAAACTGGCTGTACTTTGAGGGTCCTTTTTGTGGTGACAAACGATCTCGGATGGAAACGAGCCCAAAAGCAATCTTGACCGCTTCGACGAGACGAACAACTTTCATGTTGAACGTTTTTTTTATCAGAGATCATCTCAAGGGTCAAATCGTTTGTGCAAGACAGCTAATTATTCACGCAGCACATCAGACATACCCACATGTGTCTGGTTCCGGGCGTCATATTTTTGCTCACTGGAGGGTCTCGCTGTGCGGGCTCTAACTTTTGCATATGACCTCAGATTGAGACGATCTTTATATCAAAATCGATCGTTTCGACTAGACGAAGACAATTCATGTAGACCAGTTTTCAATATGCGGCAGTCTTGGGGGCGTAATCAGCCGAATAGTGTTCTGAATACAAAATCTAGGTACTTTGAACACAACTTCGGCCTTAGAGATGAGACCGGATGACTATGGCACAAATATCAAAGTTTTTCCTTTTGACGATACAGAACCTTCTCACTTTGAGCACTTCTCCATTTGACGCCATCTTAATTAAGTTCTTCGCCGTGCCAAAATCTGGTGTCAACACATGCCCCCATGTTTTTCGGCAAACTTGTGTGCTGAAAAATAACTTGCACGATGCTTTTCCTAAGAACGATGTCAACACTCCATCGGCCATTTTATGTGCTTAGGACGATAAGTATATATCGGCCATTTGGATTAGCAACAAAAGTAAAGCTAATCAAACATATGATGATTTGGTAATACCCTTTCATGATGTAAGAAATTATATTGCATCCATGGTTTAAAATAAGCCCATTAAGGATAACCAATCATACATGATGAGAAATTACATGGCATAGGCATCAACGACATTGTTGAAGAAAATGGATAATGTGTGGACCGAAGATGTTGAAACATTCGGCTTGGTCCTTCATAGTTTTCACTCTTTTCCTTCTTCACATTTGCCGCACTGCTTGTAAAGGAAGCTTGCACATAATTCTTATTTTGAATACTTCCTTTGGAAACCCATGCCATATTCCTTTCTTCAAGTTCTTGTGCACTAAGTTTTTGTAATTTCTTCTTTTGCCAATATGATAAGCCGAGTGGGCACCCTGGCTGTGATTTTGTTTGAAGCAATGGCAATTCTTGTTTTATCATGTGCACTCTCGACTTCTTATCTTCAGATTTGGTACTTGATTGACTTGCCTCATCGCCATTAGTAGACAATGTCAATACTTTAATTGGCTCCTTCTCATTTGAGATCAAATCTGAAGTAGCACTCTTACGGCCATCTTTTTTAACACGATAAATTTGTTTGACCACCTCTTTCTTGTTCCTTGAGCTCCGGACCGATTCCTTATGATTGAAACGGTCTTTGACATGTGATTGTTCAAATGTTGATCTTTTTGGAGCTGCATAATGTTTGTGAGATGTTCTAAAATAAGATGAAGAACGCGCCCTTGTATCATACTTGTCCCACGATGGATATGGATTTACATGATCATAGGAAGGTATCCATGACATTGGCATTGGCGGCACAAAATATGGATACGAATATACCGCAGAATTCTCATTTTGCCAATACCAATCCTCGGGTTTGCGCCTAGGGGGTGATCTTGATGCTTTTCCATTAATTGGCCGATAAGCACTTTTCTCTTCACTCTTCTTTTGATATTTATCTAATAATTGTGCAAAAGTGACCTTGGATTTCTTGCACTTGTGCTTATTGCGGCATTTATCTCCTTTGTCTTGACTTGCATCGATCTTTGGATTTTCTTGTTGCCCCCCAGTCCTTGGCGTCTTCATTGTATCTTCGATAGAACCCATGCCTTCAAGAATATTTTTATTGTGCTCTTGAGCAACTTTTTTACTTGAAAACTTGATCCCATCACCTGTAGTTTTTACCTTCTCATCTTTAAAGAAATCGTCTTGAAGTAGTCGATTCAAAAACCTTTTTCCATTAGGACCAATCAGAATAGACTGGTCATCCCTTGGTGTTTCAACAAATTTTAATCGTACTTTATCAATGGCCGATTTAACTATTTGACGAAACATGTTGCAATCCTCAAAATTATGCTTAGACGAATCATGCAACTTGCAATACATTTGTCCTTGGATTGATGGCTTCACATGGTGATCAAGAACTTTAATGTAATTATTTTTCAGCAAGAAATCAAATATTTGATCACACATGCTTGAATTGAAGGTATACTTCTTATTTTCTAGCCGATCTTGGTGTGCAAACGGCTTTGGAGTTGAGCAAACGAATGGTTCAGATTTAGAATCTCCCCATTCGGCTATGCATTGTGTTTTACACCCTATCTCTGATGTATTTGGATAAGATATTATATTAGCATCGGATTTTTCAAAAGAATTTAACCTTGGCTTTAAATTTCTGAAACGAAAATAGTTAGAATACACATGTCTCAGTTGAGACCAAGTGCAACCCAAGTAAGAAACAAGCAAAGCTACCCAATTAGATATGAAATTTTGATAAAGCAATGCAGAAAACTTTGGCTGCAATAATAGGTCACTATCGGTCTTTATAAATGGCACAATAGACTGACCGATATGTTTTATAACAGTTTTATTGCTAACAAGTAAATTTCCCTTCGTCATTGATCTTTCAAAATTACTTATGAGAATTTCTCTTATAGAAGCATCAACAATAAAGCTGCGACCAAATCGGAAGATAGGTAAATCACTTGCTAGACATACCTTTTCAAACACGTTGGGAGAGCATGATGGTTGCGTTACTTGAACGATAGGTTGTTCCTCTTTCGAATAGCTCCCCAACACCTTGTCATCCTGTTTTTCTAGAATAGATTCGGCATACGTAATATTTGATTCGGTCTTTTCAATAGCCGAATTAACTTTATTATCCGAATCACCATCTTTTTTGATAATTCTATCCACACCCAATGCTTTCTCTTTTTGGCATAATCTAGCTTGGATTGCAGTAGAATTAATAGGCATTCCCTCTTTTATTAATTCATGTAGAACAGCATTGCATTCATCCCAAAAAGACGTAAGATTTTTCTTAATGACCCAATCTGGATAGAATTGCCCCCCCCCCCAACACTTTTAGACTCTTTCGGTAACGATATGTCACCGAAATTCTGTAATTGTGTTGGGGGAACATGATATGCCACGGTAGTAGGTGAAGGCATTTGTGCTCCTGTAGAAGTTTCACTTATTCGGCCATGACCATGAAGGTGGGGAGCCAAATTATGGACATCAACAGTTGCGTATGGTGCCAGAAAATTAGTAGCATGAGGTGTAGCATATGATGTTTGAGGGTAATTGGCCGAATAACTAGTAGTAGCACGGCCAATTCCCCTATCCACCGACACGTTTGGATTAACAAACTGCAAGTTATTTGCCAATGAATAAAAAGTTGAAACATTTTGTTGCATCCTATTGGAAGTTCCTACATGGGGTATCTCAACTTGATTAACCAAACTCATCATGTTGTTCATCGACATATAGATTTGTGGGGTTGCCGATGCATGGGAGTTGGGATACATATGTTGCATATTGCTGAAATTATATGAAGTTGAAGCATCAAGATTATTCTAAATCAGCTATTGCACAGAATTAGATACATTATTGATAAAACTAGGGCTAGCCGATACATTATGCTCATTAGGCGATCTAGCAACAACATATGCATTATTTGCATCTACATAAGTGAAGTGGGTATTCATATTACCTTTGTAGATGTCAAACCCTAGATGACGATCTCTTCGTAGCAAGAACGGGCCGGAGACCGTTCAACGCTTCGTCCCCAGCGGAGTCGCCAAAAAGTGTGTTCGCACACGAACACGTCATCGTGTACCCTCGACACCGGGGGTGATGCACCGCAGCTCACGTCGAAGCAGACCCGTCCGGAAGCGCGGTACGTAGGCAATCCGGCGGGTGCTTTTGAGGACCCGAAACCCCACACGCCCGGGAGGGACCCCGTCAGGGCGCGCGGCGGTTATGGGCTGCCCTAGGTCGACCTGATCGCCCCTAGGGCCTCAAGGTTCGCCTCCCTGCAACAAGAAGAACAGACGAAGAACGAGGAAGAAGAAGAATTAGGGTTAAGGAGAAAAGATAAAAGATAAAAGTGGTAGATGATTTTGTCGATTGTGTGTTGTTTCAATCGGCTGTCAGCCCCAACATATATAAGAGGCGGCTGGACTTCCCGTACAAGCAAAGTATTTATCTAGGCTTTCCTTACAAGAAAATTACATCAATTCACGTCCAAAACCCTAGTCAAATTTGGACTGATTTTATCCGAACTTTCCAAAACTGTTCGGTTTAAACTGGCTGTACTTTGATGGTCCTTTTTGTGGTGACAAACGACCTCGGATGGAAACGAGCCCAAAAGCAATCTTGACCGTTTTGATGAGATGAACAACTTTCATGTTGAATGTTTTTTCATCAGAGGTCATCTCGAGGGTCAAATCGCTCGTGCAAGACAGCTAATTATTAACGCAGCACATCACACATACCCACATATGTGTCTGGTTCCGGGCGTCATATTTTTGCTCACTGGAGGGTCTCGCTATGCGAGCTCTAACTTTTGCATATGACCTTGGATTGAGACGATCTTTATATCAAAATTGACTGTTTCGATGAGACGAAGAAAATTTATGTAGATCAGTTTTCAATATGAGGTAGTCTTGGGGGCGTAATCAGCCGAATAGTGTTCTGAATACAAAATCTAAGTACTTCGAACACAATTTCGGCCTTAGAGATGAGACCGGATGACTATGGCCCAAATATCAAAGTTATTCCTTTTGACGATACAGAACTTTCTCACTTTGAACACTTCTCCATTTGAGACCATCTTAATTAAGTTCTTCGCCGTGCCTTTGCGTCTACACGACGAGAAATCCTAATCTCGTCGCCCCGAGGAGCTGACAGTAATCTACGCCGAAGCTTCGTATAATCCGTCTCAATGGACGTACTTGAGGAGGATCGAAGCCCAGAAGACCGACTTAAAGAAGAAGCGCCGCCATCCGTCCAAATTCGCCCCTGTAAGGACTAAAACCCTACCCATCCACTAACCGGATCTGAAGCACCAGAAATCCCCTCCCCGTCACCGGTCGCCGAAGCAACAGGTGGAGGGAAGGCGAATCGACAGGCTCGAAAGTGAAGATTGAGGATAGGAAGGCTTTTTCTAATCGCCTTGCAAGACGGGAAGAAAAAACGGTCAACCTGGATAATTAAAAACAATAGTGCCGCCAACTCGTGTGGATCATCATGTACCACTAATTAACAATTGACTGGGTCGTCCCAATGCCTTGGCAACAAGCCAGTCACAAGTCAATTGGGTCATACCTCCGGGAACAATATTTGTTTTTTTAAATGGATCAGATCTATTATAAAACTTCACCGGACATATAAAGCATCTCAAACATAATAAAAATCACATCAAATTTCAAGACTACTACTACCACCAGAACGAGCCATCAACGCGCCGCTGACGTTGCTCTGCCGCTGGAGCCAACTTGACCTTGTAGATGACAATCAGAAAGTCTTCATGCACGTGCTCCTAAGGACCAGTGCCCTGAAGCCGCAGTCGACACCATTTTTTTTAAACGAGGCAAAAGATTTGCCATTTTCATTGATTAAGAGAGAAGGTTTACAGTTTAAGGCCGGAGGCCAAGATACAACACATCACTCTCGCGGCATAATGTTACTCAAATATTTTGCTCCAGCAAAGCTCCAAAGCGAGCACTCCTCTTTGATCTTAGTGACCAACACTCCCACCGGAACTGCAGTGCTGCGGAAAACTCGAGCATTTCGTTCCTTCCATATTTCCCAAGAGATGAGCATCATTAGCGAGATAAGCGGCCTTCTCGATGGAGTTTGCTTTGTGGCATTCTGAGTCCACCAATCCTTAACTGAGTCCAGAACAATCCACTCATCAGGCCGAACATCAAGCGCAAGCCAACCTTTAATCATGCCCCTGACTCAAATGGTATACAGACATTGGAAAAGGAGGTGGGCCGCCGATTCCGGAACTTGTTGGCATAGCAGACAACGACTACAATTCGGCCACCCATGGCGGTTGAGGGAGTCCGGACGTTGGTGCCATTGGTGCTTTCATTGGATCATCTCATGGTACTAAAAAGAATCAGATAGTCGACTGTCCGGATGCCGAAGCCCTAACAGCTTTTAAGCACAACGTTCGAGACGAATGGCTCGCCAGACACCTCGGCCAAGAAAAGCCAAGAACAATGACCGCATTAACAAGCCTCATGACCCGCTTTTGCGTAGGAGAGGACAGCTGGTTGGCAAGATGTAGCACTAGCGACCCAAGTACATCCGAAGTTAGGGATGGAAACGGAAAACCCCGACGCAGCAAGGACCAGCGCCGGAATAAGGGAAATAGCCCAAAGAGCACGGCGGTCAATGCCGGATTCAAAAGCTCGCGGCAGAATCAGAGAAAGCCGTCCCTCAAGGATAACAGGGACGAGCTATCCAACTTAAACAAAATCTTGGACAAGATATGTCAAATACACAATACTCCCGGGAAGCCTGCGAACCATACCCACAGAGATTGTTGGGTTTTCAAGCAAGCCGGCAAACTCAACGCCGAACACAAGGGGCTCGACACACCAAATGAGGACGACGACGAACCCACAAGCAGAGCACCAGAAAACAAAAGGATTTCTCACAAGAAGTCAAAACAGTACACTTACTTCACGTGACGAACAGAACGGCGCCACCAGAGATACGCGCCATATGGCCTATCCCAAAGGAGTCTCGCCAATGGTTGTTAAAACCGATCACCTTTGACCATCAGGATTACTCTAGAAGTATCCGGAACGCAGGCTGGACTGCCTTGGTATTAGATCCAATAATCGGCGGACTTCATTTTACAAATGTCCTGATGGACGGCGGCAGTGATCTAAACCTGTTATACCAGGACACAGTCCGCAACATGGGGATAGACCCAACCAAAATTTCCCATAGCAAAACCTCCTTTCAAGGGGTAACGCCAGGCCCGGATGCCCGTTGCATGGGTTCTCTCCGGCTAGAAGTTATGTTCGGCTCCCCCGATAACTTCCGTTGCGAACAGCTAACCTTCCACATCGCCCCATTCTCAAGTAGCTATCAAGCACTACTGGGACGCGAAGCTTTCATCCGCTTTAACGCAATACCGCATTATGCATCTCTTACGCTTAAGATGCCCGGTCCACGAGGCATCATCTCATTAAAGGGAAAACATTGAGTGTTCCTCCCGCGCGGAAAATAGTGCGGCTGCCTTGACAACCCCACAATAAAGCGGCTTCACCAGCCAAAGCATCTAAACAGGTCGTCAAGACCACGGACACGGCTAGACGAGTTCGGCTCATATTGAACAACATGCTACGCCCGTCCAGGATACGGCACAACGGAGACACAGGCGCAGACGTGCAGCAGGGAGCCGTTCCAAGGATTTTTTTCAGATTAAGACCCTGCGTAAACCTTTTTTACTGTCTTTTGTTGATACACATCCCCTGGTTTCTTGGTATAACCAAGGAGGAGGCTGGCGTTTTGGCATGTGGCCACGTCAGAGTTTTGCGCGTACCTGGACACTAGGGGCTTATTACTAAGGACGTTATCCTGCCCGCCCTCATAAAGACCGAATACCTTAAGGAGTGTTCGGCGTCGCGAATTTGGCCTTATATGCATCAGCTCCGAATCATGTCTTTGGTCAAATGTTGGGTTTGCCCGGCTCCTGTGTTTTGCTGCCTTACGTTCCGCTCTATCGGCTAAGGCGGCACCAGGAGAACTACTGCGATTGTGCCCCGGTTCGGCCAGGCGAGCACCTCAGTAGAGAAAGCCGAAAACTGATTGTCATGATATAGCGTGAGACTGGTCAACCACTCGATGACTTACCGGAATCTTTAGGATTCCTCCGCATTAACGAAGGGCCGTTTCCCGGCCATGGCACATACGCGCCCCGAGTTCGGGCGAGCGCAGGCGCCACCAGGGGCTATATAAGTAGCCTCAATGTCAAACTCCTATGGCTAAGTGAAAGTGATAAAACATCATAGTCCGATTGCCTAGTTCGCTGCGCTATCACCTCCTTTGAAGGACCAAGATGTTGGATCAAGTGTGAAAATGCGCCTTCTGCGAACACCCCCGCATTATGTGCGTGGGGGTTGAAGCCGACGACTGCCATCTTTCAGATTATATACACGTATATGTTAAACAGCCGCACATGAGGTATTCCAATACTTGCAGGCACAAGTATAAAAAGCTTCTACAATTTATCAAAATATTGTTTTACAATAATACATGCTATTCGAATATAGTATCCTTCGAGCACTGCATCTCTATTAAATGAGCGCCTTGCAGAACTTCCTGAAAATAGCGCTCGGCAGGTACTCGGCTTCCATCCGAGTCTGGGGATGCAACAACGGTGGCTTCCATTTCCGCCCAGTATGTCTTGACACGGGCAAGAGCCATCCGCGCACCCTCTATGCACGCTGACCTCTTCATCGCATTGATATGCAGCGCCACACCAAGGAACTACTGCACCAAGTTGAAATAACTTTTCGGCTCTGGCCTCTCTGGCCAAGATGATTCATGACATACTTTATGGTGAGTCCGGACAACCTATTTAGCTCGGCCCATTCGGCCAAACGATCGGCTAATGACAATGGACGCCCTGGATTGTGGAACTGCGACCAGAAGAGCTTTTCCACTTCGCGATCTTCTTGATCTTGGAAGTGTTCGGCCGCATCTGTGGCACTCGCTGCTAAATCCAGATAGGTGTCCGCCGTACTCCACATCTGGTCTAACGGAGCATGTTTAGGATCATAGAACTTCCTCCGCAGCATAAAGGGCTTTCCAGCCGCGATCTCTCCGGCCTGACGCAGCTCCTCCTTCATAGCTCTCATCGCAGAGCGAGCATCCTTGGCATCGGCGACGACCTTCTTCAGGTTCGTCCGTTTCGCCCGATCTTCTTTTTCAAGAAGCTTGCAACGGTCAGCAACCTTCTTCAGCCTCATGGCCATCTCGGCCATTTCCTTCTTGCTTCGGCAGTGAGCAGCCTGTTCGGCTTTCAGCTCTTAAATTGCCTTTCCGGCAGCCGCATCATTTTTCCTGGCTTGCTCCTTGGCTCGGGCAAGTTCCGCCTGAAGATTCTCCATGGCAGCAGCACCATCTGCATCAAGCGCACACATTGTAAGATACTGGCATAAAGCTCCTCTTACCAGGCGCCGCCAACGGAATTACATACCTTGTGCCTTGTCAAGCCGCTTGTGGACAAGCGCGATGTCGGCATCTGCCACGTCAAGTTGCCGCTTTAGCTCGGCAAATCCATCAGTCCGGCTGGCCACCGGACACTTCGCCACCTACGTATAAAGGCGGCATATTAGACCTGGGATTATGATCCTCTGTGCGCCGTCACTTTTGACAACACACAGAGTCTCAGGGGCTACTATCTACACAGGGCGCATCTTATTTATGCACAACTATCCAAAAAGGGTACATTATTTCGCGTACCTCAAAACCTGTCAGTAAACTCCTGACGGCCTCATGCAATCCGCTCTCCGCGGATGAAATCCTCTCAATCACCGTACCCATCAATGCACGGTGCTCCTCTGAGATGGATGCTCGCCCTAGCAGATCCTTCAGCTCCTCCGACCGCGCACCAGACGGTGCCGGACTCGTCCGATGGCCCTTTTCGAAGGCCGGACGCGGAGGGATTTGGGGGGCCATATGACTACCTTCCGGCCCTGCCAGATTTGGAGAAACCCTCCGCGACGATACCTCAGGGTCGCCCGCCTCACAAGGTGGTACGGCAGGGGAGGCGTTCCGCTCTCCATCATCTCCGGAAGAAGATCCCTCGAAGACGAGCTCTGCTGAGAAGGGCTAAGGTCTGAGCTACAAGGTAAATTTTTGATTACTTTTCTCAGATATAAAGCAGGGATTTCTCTCGTTTCTTAAAAAGAAAACTCCTCTCTACTTACGGCTCGGTGGAGGGCTGATCCCCTTGAGGGCATAATTCGGCTGAAGTAGCCCCCAGCACAGGACCCTCTCGCGAAGATTTCTTCCCCCGCTTTAAGGCCATGGTCTCCGGGTTTTCAGAGGCGGTCCTCTTCTTCCCCTGAGGAGAGGAATTTCCGATTCCTCCCTTCCGGACAACCTCCTTTGAGAAGGTTGTAGCTTCCTTGTCCCCTCCCTCGCTTCCCTTTGAAGGCACAACCTCCAACATCCTGACTAGCACGGGACCCGGCGTGGTCTCGGGGAGGGGGGCCGGACACCTGATTAGCTTTGCTTTCGCTACCCACTCCTGTTTAAAGGACAGCTCTTTTAGGGGCAATTTTATGATAAATATACGGATAGCGAGTCCGGGCACAAGGCTACTTACTTGAGTATCCGGACGATTGCAGCTCAGACCTGCGTCCTCCGTAGAATCCGGACACACTACTTGTGGTCCGAAGAACAATTTGTACATCTCCACGGGCGTCATGCCAAGAAAATGTTGGAGAACTCGTGGTCCCTCTGGGTTGAACTCCCACAGGCGGAGGGGGCGACGTTTGCAGGGCAGAACTCGGCGAATTAACATAACCTGCGTCACCACGACCAGACTGATGTCTCTTTCTAGGAGATCTGGGATGTGGCCCTGCAACAGGGGCACGTCCTTTGCCGGCCCCCAGTCCAGCCCCGTATTGACCCATGACGCCAGTCGTGGCGGGGGACCCAAGCGAAAGGCAGGTGGCGCCACCCACTTAGGGGCCCTGGGAGCGGTAATATAAAACCACTCTTGTTGCCATAAGCTGGACTCCTCTTGAAAAGAGCCCTTGGGCCATGGAGTACCAGCATTCTTGCTTATAAAAGCACCTCCACACTCCGCGTGCCGTCCCTCGATCATCTTCGGCTCTAATTTGAAGGTCTTGAGCCATAGTCCGAAGTGAGAAGTGATAAGGAGGAAGGCTTCACACACGACGATGAATGAGGAAATATGGAGGATGGACTCCGGGGCTAAGCCGTGAAATTCCAGCCCATAATAATACATGAGCCCCCTCACGAAGGGATCCGTCGGGAAGCCTAGCCCCCGAAGGAAGTGAGACATGAACACCACACTCTCACCGGGCTTGGGAGTGGGAATGACCTGCCCTTGAGCAGGCAGCCTATGCGAGATTTCGCCGGTCAAGAACCTGGCCTCTCTCAACTTCAGCACGTCCTCCTTCGTGACGGAGGAGGGCATCCATCGGCCTCGAAGGTCGGAACCGGACATTGTCGAAGGTCCGAAGCGCCTGAAATCTGGAACCTTGGGTGTTGGAACTCGAGGCGAAGGGCGAAGTCGTTTGAGATTGAAAGAAAGGAGTAAGGCCTTGGTCTCTTTATAAGAGGTTGAATACCAAGGGCCTTCCCCGTGACCGTTTAGGACTCGCCTTTGATCGAGAAAATATACCAACGGGTATGGTTGGGTTACCCACGCCCGTATTGATGAGAATCCCAGAATAAGGGGACACGATCTCTGCTTTAACAAGAGTGCCAAGGAAACTGCCTCGCTAAACGCGCTGAGGTGGGACAATAAAACGATTCGAATAAAGACTTGGCCATGGTGTGATGTCACGCTACGGAATACGTCAGCAGATTAGATTTGTGTAAATATTATTCTCTCTATGGCAATATGTGGAAACTTATTTTGCAGAGCCGGACACTACCTTTGTGTTCAAAATCTTCTATGAAGTACTTGGAGGAGGAACCCGCCTTGCAATGCCGAAGACAATCCGTGCGCCGGACTCGTCGTCATTGAAGCCTGGTTCAGGGGCTACTGAGGGAGTCCTGGATTAGGGGGTGTCCGGATGGCCGGACTATACCTTCGGCCGGACTCCTAGACTATGAAGATACAAGATTGAAGACTTCGTCCCGTGTCCGGAAGGGACTTTCCTTGGTGTGGAAGGCAAGCTTGGCGATACGGATATGTAGATCTCCTACCATTGTAACCGACTCTGTGTAACCCTAGCCCTCTCCGGTGTCTATATAAACCAGAGAGTTTTAGTCCGTAGGACGAACAACAATCATACCATAGGCTAGCTTCTAGGGTTTAGCCTCTCTAATCTCGTGGTAGATCTACTCTTGTATTACCCATATCATCAATATCAATCAAGCAGGACGTAGGGTTTTACCTCCATCAAGAGGGCCCGAACCTGGGTAAAACATCGTGTCCCCTGCCTCCTGTTACCATCCGGCCTAGACGCACAGTTCAGGACCCCCTACCTGAGATCCGCCGGTTTTGACACCGACAGCGGTGGAGTCTGTCAGCCGTCCAAATTCTATTATTGATAACAAGCCAAGCGAAAAACTTACACTTTGGGGGCGCCCAGTTCTTCCACACATTTTGATTCATATCCGTGTCCACCAAGCCAAGAAACTGAGCCCTTTATGCCGAGGCTGCGGAATAGTGGCCATTGGTAGTGAGTTTCCAAGTGATGGAATCTGGCATGTCTGGGTTTAACTGAATGTGGGTGAGTCTATCACAAAGCGCAACAAACTGGATGATGTGCTCAGAGGTAATGCCCGAGGCAACATTCACCTGGGAGATCCAGAAGCCATTAAGCAATGCCTTATGAATGGAAGAGTTCTTCTTTTTGGAGATGTCCTAAATTCTGGGAGCAATATCTTTGGGCCTGATGCCATCTAGCCAAGCTGACTCCTAGAAAGAGGCACGAAGACCGTCTCCCACCTAAACCTTGGAGGCCGATGCAAAGATGTTTTGATCATTCTTGTCACAAGGGGTGCCCAAGCCTGACCAATGCATGATCAGGTCCTGCCAGTCAAACCACAACCAACAGAGACGAAGAGCAGCCGCAAACTTCTGAAGATTTAGGATCCCAAGACCACCATGCAACTTTGACTTGCAAACTTGATCTCAGTTGACCTTACATTTCCCACCCGTGACCTTTTCACAACCAGCCCAGAGATAAGCACGCCGAAGGGCATCAATCTTTTTCATAACTTCAACCGAAATATTTAGATCGTCATGTAGAAAATGGCGATGGCCGTGATGACCGACTTAACAAGAACCATCCTTCCAGGGGCTGAAACATGCTTTCCCATTCAAGGAGTGAGCTGGGCCGCAATCTTGTCCTCTAGAGGCTAAAAGTGAATTCTCTTTAGGCACTTCACAATCAATGGTAATCCAAGATATATACTTCACCGGGAAGGTGGATCGTTGAGCCAGAAAAGATTGAAGAATATCCGAAAGGTCCACATTGTCGCATCTAATTGGGGCGACCAAGCTTTTGGAGCAATTTGTCATCAAGCCCGAAATATCTCCAAAGCTCTTAAGGGTAGCAGCAAAGAAATTGACGTCCTCCTTAAGTGGGGCAATAAAAACAACAACATCATCTACGTAAAGTGAAGCCTGGATTGGCATAGCATGTCTGCCAATAGGATGAAGGTGACCTTGCGAAGTGGCCTTCTCCAGGATGTAATGTAATGGATCAATGGAGAACACAAAGAGAAGGGGGATAGAGGGTCCCCTTGTCTAAGCCCACGTCCAAGTCTGAAGGGGTCGCCCTACACACCATTGAGCAGAACGCGCGACGAGGCTGTAGACAAGAGGGCAGACACCCAACCACGGAACCGGGGTGGGAAACCAAGATGGTTCAGCAAGTCCAGGAGATAGTCCCACCGCACCGAATCAAACGCTTTCTTGATGTCGAGCGTGAACAAAAGAGCCGGGGTCTTGTTGCGGTGCAAGCGTCTGGCAAGGTTGCGCACGTACATGAAATTGTCATGGATACATCTCTTCTTGATGAAAGCACTTTGAGCTTGAGAGACCAGATCGTTCATATGAGGTGCCAGCCTTTTGGACATCATCTTAGCAATGATCTTTGCAATGGCATGAATTAGGCTTATAGGGAGGAAGTCGGAAATATCCTCAGCACCATCCTTCTTCGGAATGAGAGCAACATCAGCCGAGTTCAACCAGTGAAGGTGAGCAGTCTGTAGATTGGAGAAATGATTGACTGCCAACATGATGCCTGGCTTGATTGTGTTCCAACACGCTTTGAAGAAAGTGGTCGTGAAGCCATCCAGTTCGGGTGCGTTTTCTCCCGACAATTCAAACACCGCAGCTTTGACCTCCTCCTCAGTGAATGCCTCATCCAAGCCCTGTAAATTGCAATTAGGAGTTGGCAACAATCCCCAATTGACATCAATGTTACGAGCATGGCCTTTTTTTTGGCTATGTTCTTGAAGTGGTTGTGAACAATCTTCTCTTTGTCTTCGTGTGAGGTGACCCAACCCCTATTGTGTTTGAGGCGATGAATGAAGTTTTTCCTCCTCCGGTGATTGACACGGAGGTGGAAATAACGGGTGTTGGTGTCTCCTTCTTTGAGGTTTATGATCCTCGAGTTTTGTCTTTTTCTAGATTTTTCGAGCACCGCCAAGCTAATGATCCTTCTTTTTAATCTTTTCTGAAGGTCCCTTTCCTCTAGGCTTAGCTCTCTTTGTTCTTGCGCCAGGTCAAGGCGAAGGATAACCTCAAGAGCCATGTGGAGCTGGACCTTGGAGTTCGAGAAAAGGGTCTTGCTCCAGGAGCGCAGTTTTTGGCATGTTCTCTTTAGCTTGTGGAACAACCGCTGATATGGTTCGACATGACAAGAAATTTCAGTCTATGCCTCGGAGACGACTCGTTGGAACCCTGGCATCTTTGTCCAGTAATTTTCATAACGGAAGGGTTTAGGCTTCTTTGGTCCGACATCATTAGCAAGTAGAAGTGGGCAATGGTCCAAAAGTGATGAGGAGAGGGCATGCAGAATGTGTGTGGCAAACTCGATGTCCTAGTCTTCATTGCAAAAGAAGCTATCTAGCTTGCTCATCGTCGGGTTACTTTGTTCATTGCTCCAAGTAAATTTCTTGTTTTGCATGTGTATCTCCTTGAGCTCACATGTGTTGAAGGCGTTGCGGAACCGCACGAGATGGCTACGGTCCACATTGGCTCGGTTTTTGTCCCTGTCACAATAGATTTGATTGAGATCACCATTTACTAGCCATTTGGTTCGAGGCGGAGGGTTTTCTGAAGTCACCTCAAGATAGAAAGCATCCTTGTTAAGCTACAGGTTGGTCCATACACTGTGGTTAGCTTAAAAGTTTTGTCGTCGCCATAGTTGTTGATGGCCACTATCGCAGAGAGGAAGTAGACACCAATTTGCACATTTGTCAGCATGACCGCAGAGTCATCCCATAGCAGCAAAATGCCACCTTTTGTACCATCAGCGGCCTTTGGGCAAAGCTCTTTAGGTGCTGTCCACCTAGATACGCCGCTAAGAAGGGGTCAACAGATTGAGGCCTCTTTTGGTTCATAGGATAGGATTATCGTGGGAATAGAAATTTTGTAGGAAATGAGATGACATGTATCTCAAATCCTATGAGTAGGAATAGGAAACGAGATGTCATTTGGTTGACACCAAAGGAATTTTTCCATTGAGTCTAGGCTCATTTTTATTTTCCTATAAAATATGGAGGATAGGAACCAATCCTATGTACGAATAAGAATCCATTCCTATGAACCAAAGGGCTCTAAAGGAAAAAATCCTATAAGAAATCCTATCCTCTAGAATTCCTATGAAATTCCTCCAAACCAAAGGAGGCCTGAAGCTTTGACTCTTGGATGCATACGAGTTGACAGAAGGAAGAAGCAATGGTTTCATGGACGGTAGCGCGACGATCTGGGCAGTTTAACCCACATACATTCCAGCATAGGATTGATAGATTTGTGTCTAACATAACAACACATGGGACACCTCTGGACTAACATCACCAGGACTAACACAATAGCCATGACAAGCTAGACACGAACAGATCATCTCTGGTCTCGCCAGGACCAACATGAACAATGCACAGGTGCCACTGCAAACAGGCGTACATACATGACTTGGTCGATCTAACATGGGAAACTAGACTACATCTTGGTCAGAGCAGCGGTGCTCAGGCTTCACCTGCAGTGGACGCGCTCATGTCAGGGCCTCCCTCTCCGCCGTGCTGCACAAGGGCATCGTCAACAGTTGTAGCAATATCACATTCTAGCATAAAAAGAGCACGGAATGCAACAATAGTGATGTCCGGCAAGCGCCCCTGAAACATGTCAGCGAACTTGGTGATGGCCACTTCTGTGACTTGCCCCTCTTCAGAAATGATGCCCATGCGATGACAAAGCAGTTGTTCAGCAAGCTTGGCGATGGGAATGGCTCTCTTCTTTGCCTGTATGCGAGGGCTGCGCCGGGGAAGCTGGAAGCCAGAGACCCTAGCCAAGGTTTTGCATCTCGCTGTTGGCCTTCTAGGCGGCGTCGATCTCGGAGATGGACAGGGAAGCAGCGCTGGCATGCGAGGAATGAACAGTGGGGTTGCATCTCCTTCTTCAGTTGCATCACCTGACAGTTGTTCCAGAATGGCATCTCCATGTTGAAGCTCTTCACGGTCATCTTCATCAACATCAGCCAACACAGGAGAGGCCCCCAACCTGACCATAGATGAACAGGGAGGAGGTGTGTTCTGCATCACTTCAGGGGGCAGGTCCTCAGGAGCTAACATAGTGGCATCTCCATGTTGAGGCTCTTCACAGTCATCTTCATAGACAACAGCCAACACATGAGAGGCCCCCAACCTGACCAAAGATGAACAGGGAGGAGGTGTATTCTGCATCACTTCAGGGGGCAGGTCCTCAAGTGCTGGGGGGTTCCAAAGCAACGGAGTATAGATCGTGCTCGCTTCATGCGCCTCCAACGTGAGAGACGACTGCACCTTGGGGGCCAGGCAAGCAGCGCGGCGCAACCAGGACAGAATTGGGGAGGCCGGGGTGATCTCAACAATGTCTCTGGAAGTTGTACATGGAGACGGCGGAGGAGAGCGGACGCACAATCCCTCAGAGACGACAACAACAACAAGTCTTGGAGAGCGGTCTTGTGGGCGGTGTCGAGCATGGCGACCCGAAGCCGGGATCACCTCACCAGATGCTAACCGCTGAACGCGACACGGATTGATCTCTTGCGGCCGTCCGAGGAGTCCAAGTCAGTACGACGACGACGCCCATCCCTGCGGTCTTTATGCCGACCATCTCTCCTATCACGGTCGCCGCGGCGGGATTCGCCACGGCCTTCATCTGGCCGACGCGGCGGGGCACGGGATCGGCTACGGAAGAAGCGGTCCCTCCAGGAGGAGGCTTGCCTGTCCTCGTCCCGACCATGCCGGTCCTCCCGGTCGCGGTCGTCGTCCTCATCACGGCGATGGTGGTCGTTGTCGTCTCGGCGTTGTGGAGCCGGCTCCTGTCTGTCACGGAGACGCGACTCACCGTCAACCACACCCAGCCTAATAGTGAAGGGCTGCGTACGTGGCCGGCGAGGAATCCGCCCCGAGGCGTCAGGCATGTAATCCTCGAGGAGGTCCAACCCTTGCATTGATGTGAAGTACCTGACACCAAATCTCGTCACATGATAAGAAACACTAACCTCATCACCCCAAGGAGATGGTACGAATCTACACCAGCACTTCGTCTACTACATCTAAACGGATGAATTAGAGTAAGATCAGAGCTTAGAAGACAAATTCAATGAAGAAACGTTGCCATACGTCCGAGCGTCGCACATGCAAGGACTAAGAAAACATTAGCCTATAATAATCTAATAACAGGAGGTAAGACACAGAGATTTCCCTTCCCGCCATCGCCGGCCGAAGCCACAAGTAGAGGGGAGGCGAATCCACATACTTGCCGGTGAAGTCTAGAGGAAAAAGTTTGCCCTAGCCACCTACGCTAGGGAGGAAAACGAGATGTCCAGGAACGACATATACTTCTTCCTTGGGTCATTAATTTGTGAATCGAAATCACTTGTTCATGACGACCGAAATACAACGGTCGACATATACTACAGTACACTCTATACATCTGAGAACGACGGCCCATATCAATTTCCCATTAATTCGGAATACGTAAATTTGCCGCTAAAGCGAGCGTGCACTTATTATTGCTTCCGCTCTCGCTGTGTTCAGTGATCACCAGCAGCAGCTCCGTATATAAAAGAGGGCCGAGGAGAAGAAATTTCACACACCACATCTCCGTTGCTAGTTGCGTCCAGCACTGAGGAGTGAGGCTGCCACGCCCATTCGCTAGCTAGCTAGAGACCCACAGTACAAACAATAATAGAGCAACTGAGCACACCAGGACTACACAGTCGGTTAAGCACTGTGAGAGTGAGCTAGGTTCAGGTCACCACACACGCCTCATCTCCAAGCCATGAGCAGCACGGACGCGGACGCCGTGCCGGTGGCCGTGGCGCCGGCGAAGCGCCCTCCCATCAACAAGTACGCCTTCGCCTGCGCCCTCCTCGCCTCCATGAACTCCGTCCTCCTCGGATACGGTACGCCGCAACGTGCATTCTCAGCTATAGATCTTGCTCACCACCGTGCTGCATGAAGGCCGATGCTGTGGATAACACGTACGTTAACTTGTTTGATGTGTGCGAGCAGACATCTCGGTGATGAGCGGCGCGCAGCTGTTCATGAAGGAGGACCTGAAGATCACGGACACGCAGATCGAGATCCTGGCCGGCATCATCAGCATCTACTCGCTGCTGGGGTCGCTCATGGCGGGGCTGACCTCCGACTGGCTGGGCCGGCGCTACACCATGGTACTGGCGGCCGCCATCTTCTTCACGGGCGCCCTCCTCATGGGCCTCGCCCCCAACTACGCCTTCCTCATGGCCGGCCGCTTCGTCGCCGGCATCGGCGTCGGCTACGCGCTCATGATCGCCCCCGTCTACACCGCCGAGGTGGCCCCCACCTCCTCCCGCGGCTTCCTCACCACCTTCCCGGAGGTCTTCAACAACTTCGGCATCCTCCTCGGCTACGTCTCCAACTTCGCCTTCGCGCGCCTCCCCGTGCACCTCAGCTGGCGCGCCATGTTCCTCGTCGGCGCCGTGCCGCCCGTCTTCCTCGGCTTCGCCGTCCTCGCCATGCCGGAGTCCCCCCGGTGGCTCGTCATGCGGGGCCGGATCGAGGACGCGCGGCGTGTCCTCCTGAGGACCTCCGATTCACCCGAGGAGGCCGAGGAACGGCTCCTCGACATCAAGAAGGTCGTCGGCATCCCCGCGGACGCGACGGACGCCGATGACGTCGTCGCCATCGTGCGCGCGAACGAGGCCGCACGCGGGCAGGGAGTGTGGAGGGAGCTGCTGATCAACCCGAGCCGGCCCGTGCGCCGCATGCTCGTCGCCGGCCTCGGGCTCATGTTCATCCAGCAGGCCACGGGCGTGGACTGCGTGGTGATGTACAGCCCGCGGGTGTTCGAGAAGGCCGGGATGAAGAACAGGACCAACTCGCTGGGGGCGTCCATGGCGGTGGGCGCGTGCAAGACCTTCTTCATCCCGATCGCGACGCTCCTCCTCGACCGGGTCGGCAGGAGGCCGCTGCTGCTAGCCAGCGGCGGCGGGATGGCCATCTTCCTGTTCACGCTCGCCACGTCCCTGCTCATGCTCGACCGGCGGCCGGAGTCGGAGGCGAAGGCGCTGGGCGCGGTGAGCATCGTGGCGATGCTGTCGTTCGTGGCGTCGTTCGCGTCGGGGCTGGGGCCCGTGGCGTGGGTGTACTGCTCGGAGATCTACCCGCTGCGGCTGCGCGCGCAGGCGGCCGCCATCGGCACGGGCCTGAACCGGCTCATGGGCGGGGCCACCACCATGTCCTTCCTGTCGCTCAGCGAGGCCATCACCATCGCCGGGAGCTTCTACCTGTACGCCTGCGTGGCGGCGGCCGGGTGGGTGTTCATGTACTTCTTCCTGCCGGAGACGATGGGCCAGAGCCTGGAGGACACCGGGAAGCTCTTCGGCAAGGACATGGACGACGGCGACACCGACGACGGTGCCGTCGTGCACCACGAGCGCAAGAGGTCCACCGAGCTGATCACTCAGCAGTAACCCCGAGTAACCTACGCCGTACGTCCGTACACATGTCGTGTGCTTGTGTTGTGTGTGGTGTGGCCTGTGTCCAAAGCTATCTTGGACGTGAATCTCTAGATTCTGGACACGTTGGTCAGATTTACAGACTTTAGGACGTAGGGAAGGACACCCAGCGCTCTACGGGGAGGAAGATCACATGATATTCCGCACGCGTGATGAATCCACGTAGAAAGGTCCGGTTCACCGGCCGTCGCGCTGCTTGCCGTGGCGCGCACTGCGCAGCTTGTGACAGATCTTTTTCACCGAGGTGACAGTGATACTGTACGAGTGTGTATGGGGTAGCATTTCTGGTATGTACAGGCTTGTGTTATACGGTATATATGACCGAGTCATCTCTGATCTTTAGTTGCATATTTTCCATCTCTGAGCTTCTTCTAAACTGATAAACTTTTTAGAAGTCTATCCAGACGTAAGAAAAATTCCTGACAACTTCGGATTAGCTAAACCGGTGTACATTACCATGACGACAAACTAATATTGTCGTAAATTCGGCCTAAATTTTACACTAATAAGTTCAGTTTGTAATAATTTGAGTAGTATAGAAGTCATCCCCCCTATGATTACTCTTTTGGCCCACTAATGAATGGGTGATGAGTTGTTTCATTCGAAATAATTGTCCTTATAGAACTGTTTATATGTGCCTACCAAATCCAGACAAATGTTGAAGTTCAAGTTTGAGCTACCTTGTCGAAACGAAAGCTCTCTTGTCGACCTTTGTACACGTGCAACTTGAAGAAAAAGAAAAACATGATGTTTTGTTTCTTTCGGGAAATGATGTGTGAAGTATGTGACGTAGTTTTCACTTGCGCAAAAGGGAAAACAAGAGAACAGTTCGTATCGTCTGAACATGTAACCGTTTGTGCTCATATATAATGTAAGTATGTGTAACAGTGTAAGGGCGTATATACTGTTAATATCTTAGGTGAGCCACATAGGATAAATGTTGAGGTTAAGCAGAGAGAAATTAGAAAGAAGGTTTGTGTCTTATTCATCAAAAAGATCATTGAATTAGGAATGGTTTTCTTTTCCCTCTCCTAAGGCGACTAGGGAAAGCATTCCTCCCCTTATCTCTGTCGGCGAGCCGATGGATTCGCCTCCCCTCTGGTTGCCACTTCGACGATTAGTTGTAGGGAGGGGATTTCTGGTGCCTCGGCCCTAGCCAGTAGATAGGTAGGTTTTTTAGTCTTTGTAGGACGATGCTCGGATCGATGGCGGCGCTTCTTCTTCGAGTAAGTCTTTCGAGCTCCTATCCTCCTCAAATTCATCCATTGGGACAGATTAGACAGAGCTCTGGCATAGAATCCTGCCAGCTCCCTGGGACGGTAAGGTTAGGGTTTCTCGCTGCAGTTACGCAACGACAAGATTTGACGTTAGGTTCTTCAGGTATTCACAGATTCAACGGGACGACTGGTGCTCCGGGGTGCTGATCCTTAAGGGCATGTGCACAAAGACTTTCTGGATGTCATCGATAAGGTCAGGGCGGCTCTAGTATGAGAGCGGCGACATCGGCTTGTTCTGGGGGCAATGGACCTCCATGTAATTCTTATTATATATGAGGTGCTTTGCACTTCTAGTGAATCTTTATAATAGATCTGATCCTTTTTGCAAAAAAGGAGGTTGTGTCTTTTCTTATTTAAGATGATCTCTTAACACTCTTAACAATGATATCTCTCACCATATGTTTCGAATATCTAGTTATAAAAGATAAGACTAAGAGATATTATAGGTTTAAGGTAAGACAACCTTATATGCACCCATTGTCTAAATACACATTTTGAAAAGTTGAAAAATTTGGAATAAAAATTCCATGGGTATATCCGGACATTCTATGTGCATGCACAAAGTTTCGGTGAAAAACTACGTTTTTTGTGGCTTGTGTAAAAAAGATAAAGAAATGCAAAATGAATAGTTGTAATGAAGCATCCGAAATTGTCTTTTTTACACAAGCCACAAAAAACCTCATTTTTCACCGAAAACTTTGTGCACGCACATAAAATGTTTGGATATACATGCAGGATTTTTGTTCGAAGTTTTTCAACTTTTTAAAATATGTATTTAGACAATGGGTGCATATGCACCTAGGAGCCATTGCCAATTTTCGATATTTTATTGTCGTCTCTAAACTATATGGTAGGTTTAAGGTAAGACGACCTTATCAATCATTATACATGCCCTAAATCACAAGGCAATTATAACTGAAACCCGGATCGTCAGGGAAGACCATGCCATTTTGCATGTGTGAAACGCCCACTGACATCATGAGAATATGGGGCCCATCATCATATCATCTATTCCGAGGACTAGCCGATTGAACATTCACACAGAGCTTTACTTGGTGAAAAATGGACTAAGTGTATTCATTTAGTTAGTACGTTGACATCTATCAATCTAACTCAGATGTTAGTTACGTTCTAGTGGAGGTTGACTACCAATGGTGTCTTCATCGTAAAGTCTATGTATGCAGATCTTATGTTCTAGGCTATTTGCATAAAACAAATGTAGAAAACTAAAGTTCCTTCTAAAATCAAAGTTTTCATGGGGTTTTTGTAGAGAGAAGTAATTCTTACCGAAGATAATCTTGCAAAACGTAATTGACGGGATAGCAAAAAAATGATGTTTTTGTGATCAAGGGAAAACAATTCATTATTTATTCATGGCATGTTTGTTCCTACATTGATTTGGCGCACAATTCATGTCACTTTCAATTTAGCATCACCAGCAAGTATACCAATTTTTTTGGTAATTGATTGGTTGGTATTCACCATAATCTAAAAGGATCAAATCCGTGTGGGACTTTGTGCCATTTTTGGGGCAACTTGAAATTGCTGGAATGAGTGTTTTTTGTAGATCAACTATTTTTTTGTGGGTTATCTTGAGAGCTACAGTGTTAATCTATTTGTGGTCATCGTTTCAACGTGTGGACACGCGGGAGCTTATGGTATTTGTGTGAAGCTGTCTGGAAACTGTGACATGGAGTTTGTTTAACAAGTTTGGTTGGCGTGACAGTAGTAGATTATTTAGATGAACCATGTACTATTCTTTTCTACCAGTGTGGTAATCTCTTGCTGTAAACCTTTTGGTACGCAGTGATGTGAACTCATTTCATATTTAATAAAATGGTTGTGTTCATCTCATGATGTAGAGGACTGGTTGCCCCCTTTTGAAAAGAAATCATCACATATGACATGGTGACAACAATAGCACTGCTACTCACTAGTACTAGTTTTATCCATCCCGCTCGAGAAAGCCCTTGGCATGACGCGACCAACCGCCGCCACCTAAAAATAGTCTTCTTCCGCCACTCCCCTCCACGCCACTACCGGTGGCTTCTTCCGGTCGACTGACCAATGGCAAAGGGTCTCTAGGCTATGTTCTCCATCTCTCCCGCCCTTAAGCCCTCTTCCATCACGACTCCCTATCCTAGAGCGCAACATCGGGTCGATGAGGCGTGCTCATCCTGGTCGGCGATTCACGACCAATGGGGAGTTGTGCCCCCTCTCCTGGAGCTAACAATGCAACATTCTAGTGTGCTTGCTCCCTTATTGGTTGATGACACACATCAGACGACCAACTTCAGCTCCCTCACGCACCCTTTTGTTGGAACCGACAATACGACGTTGTAGTGCGCTGATACGTCTCCAATGTATCTATAATTTTTTATTGTTCCATGCTATTATATATTCTGTTTTGGATGTTTAATGGGCTTTATTATACACTTCTATATTATTTTTGGGACTAACATATTAACCCAAGGCCCAGTGCAAATTGATGTTTTTTTTGCCTATTTTAGTGTTTCGCGGAAAAGGAATATCAAACGGAATCCAAACGGAATGAAACCTTCGAGAGAGTTATTTTTGGAACAAACGTGATCCAGAGGACTTAGAGTGGACGTCAAGAAACAAATGAGGAGTCCATGAGGCAGGGGGCGCGCCCTCCCCCCTCATGGCTCAACCGACCTACTTCTTTCTCCTATATATACTCATATACCCTAAAAACATCGAGGAGCACCACGAAACCCTATTTCCACCGCCGCAACCTTTTGTACCCAAGAGATCCCATCTTGGGGCCTTTTCCGGAGCTCCGCCGGAGGGGGCATCGATCACGGAGGGCCTCTACATGAACTCCATGGCCTCTCCGATGATGTGTGAGTAGTTTACTTCAGACCTTCAGGTCCATAGTTATTAGCTAGATGGCTTCTTCTCTCTCTTTGGATCTCAATACAAAGTTCTCCTCGATCTTCTTGAAGATCTATTCGATGTAACTCTTTTTGCGGTGTGTTTGTCGAGATCCGATGAATTGTGGGTTTATGATCAAGTCTATCTATGAACAATATTTGATTCTTCTCTGAAATCTTTTATGTATGATTGGTTATCTTTGCAAGTCTCTTCGAATTATCAGTTTGGTTTGGCCTACTAGATTGATCTTTCTTGCAACGGGAGAAGTGCTTAGCTTTGGGTTTGATACATCTCCAATGTATCTATAATTTTTGATTGCTCCATGCTATATTATCTACTGTTTTGGGCAATATTGGGCTTTATTTTCCATTTTTATATCATTTTTGGGACTAACCTATTAACCGGAGGCCCAGCCCAGATTTGCTGTTTTATGCCTATTTCAGTATTTCGAAGAAAAGGAATATCAGACGGAGTCGAAACGGAACGAAATCAACTAGAGAAGTTATTTTTGGAAGAAACACACCTGATGAACTTGGACCCCACGTCAGGGGAGACACGAGGTGCTCACGAGGGTGGGGGCGCCCCTTATCTCGTGGGACCCCCGTGGCTCCTCCGACGTCCTCCCTGCACCCATATATACCCACGTGACCTAAAACTTCCAGAACGCAACATAGATCAGGAATTCCGCCGCCAAAAGCCTCCATAGCCACCAAAAACCAATCTAGACCCGTTCCGGCACCCTGCCGGAGGGGGCAATCCTTCTCTGGTGGCCATCTTCATCATCCCGGTGCTCTCCATGACGAGGAGGGAGTAGTTCTCCCTCGGGGCTGAGGGTATGTACCAGTAGCTATGTGTTTGATCTCTCTCTCTCTCTTTCTCTCTCTCTCTCTCTCTCTCTCTCTCGTGTTCTTGAGATGATACGATCTTGATGTATCGCGAGCTTTGCTATTATAGTTGGATCTTATGTTTCTCCTCCCCCTCTTCTCTCTTGTAATGAATCAAGTTTCCCCTTTAAAGTAATCTTATCGGATTGAGTTTTTAAAGATTTGAGAACACTTGATGTATGTCTTGCTGTGGATATCTGTGGTGACAATGGGATACCGCGTGCCACTTGATGTATGTTTTCGTGACCAACTTGCGGGTTCCGCCCATGAACCTATGCATAGGGGTTGGCACACGTTTTCGTCGTGATTCTCCGGTAGAACTTTGGGGCACTCTTTGAGGTCCTTTGTGTTGGTTGAATAGATGAATCTGAGATTGTGTGATGCATATCGTATAATCATACCCACGGATACTTGAGGTGAAATTGGAGTATCTAGGTGACATTAGGGTTTTGATTGATTTGTGTCTTAAGGTGTTATTCTAGTACGAACTCTAGGGCTGCTTGTGACACTTATAGGAATAGCCCAACGGATTGATTGGAAAGAATAACTTTGAGGTGGTTTCATACCCTACCATAATCTCTTTGTTCGTTCTCTGCTATTAGTGACTTTGGAGTGACTCTTTGTTGCATGTTGAGGGATAGTTATGTGATCCAATTATGTTAGTATTATTGAGGGAACTTACACTAGTGAAAGTATGAACCCTAGGCCTTGTTTCAACACATTGCAATACTGTTTACGCTCACTTTTATCATTCGTTACCTTGCTGTTTTTATATTTTCAGATTACAAATACTATTATCTACTGTCCATATACCACTTGTATCACCATCTCTTCGCTGAACTAGTGCACCTATACAATTTACCATTGTATTGGGTGTGTTGGGGACACAAGAGACTCTTTGTTATTTGGTTGCAGGGTTGCTTGAGAGAGACCATCTTCATCCTACGCCTCCTACGGATTGATAAACCTTAGGTCATCCACTTGAGGGAAATTTGCTACTGTCCTACAAACCTCTGCACTTGGAGGCCCAACAACGTCTACAAGAAGAAGGTTGTGTAGTAGACATCAAGCTCTTTTCTGGCGCCGTTGCCGGGGAGGTGAGTGCTTGAAGGTATATCTTTAGATCTTGCAATCGAGTCTTTTAGTTTCTTGTTTTATCACTAGTTTAGTTTATAAAATAAAACTACAAAAAATGGAATTGAGTTTGTCTCATACGCTTCATATTTTTAATATCTTTCGTGAGTATGATGGAAAGGATAATTGTGCTCAAGTGCTAGAAGAAGAGATCTCTAAAATGTTTGGCACTAAATATTTGAATGATGAGCATGATTGCAATGTTGTTAGTATGAATTCCTTGAATATCCATGATGCTAATGATATGCAAAGCCACAAGCTTGGGGAAGCTATGTTTGATGAAGATGATATTTTTTGTCCCCCAAGTTTTGACGAGCAAATTTATTATAATGAAAGCATGCCTCCTATCTATGATGATTATTCTGATGACACGTATGCTTTAAAGAATAACGATAACCATGAAACTTGTCATCTTGATCTTAATTTTCAATCACATGATAGTTATTTTGTTGAGTTTGCTCCCACTATTATTCATGAGAAGAATTTTGCTTATGTGGAGAGTAGTAAATTTTGCATGCTTGTAGATCATGAAAAGAATGCTTTAGGTGCTGGTTATATTGTTGAATTCATTCATGATACTACTGAAAATTATTATGAGGGAGGAACATATGCTTGTAGGAATTGCAATAATATCAAGTTTCCTCTCTATGTGCTTAAAATTTTGAAGTTATGCTTGTTTTGCCTTCCTATGCTAGTTGATTATTTTTCCCATAAGTTGTTTGCTTAGAAAATCCCTATGCATAGGAAGCATGTTAGACTTAAATGTGCTAGTCATGTTCTTCATGATGCTCTCTTTATGTTTCAATTCTTATCCTTTATGTGAGCATCATTGAAATCATCGTGCCTAGCTAGGGGCATTAAACGATAGCGCTTGTTGGGAGGCAACCCAATTTTATTTTAGTTCCTTGCTTTTTTCTCCTGTTTAGTAATAAATAATTCATCTAGCCTCTTTTTAGATGTGGTTTTATGCGTTTAATTAGTGTTTGTGCCAAGTAGAACCTTTGGAAAGACTTTGAGAAAGTCTTGTTGATCATGCTGTCAAAAACAGAAACTTTAGCGCTCACGAGAATTGCTGCCATTTTTATTTGGAGAGTGATATTTAGTTAATTATTTTTGCATATGATTAATAGATAAATTCCTCAGGTCCAGCAGTTTATTTGAGAATTTTATGAGTTCCAGAAGTATACGTTTGATTCAGATTACTACAGACTGTTCTGTTTTTGACAGATTCTGTTTTTCATGTGTTGTTTACTTATTTTGATGAATCTATGGCTAGTAAAATAGTTTATAAACCATATAGAAGTTGGAATAAAGTAAGTTTAACACCAATATAAATAAATAATGAGTTCATTACAGTACCTTGAAGTGGTGTTTTGCTTTCTTATACTAACGGAGCTTACGAGTTTTCTGTTAAGTTTTGTGCTGTGAAGTTTTCAAGTTTTGGGTAAGGATTCGATGGACTATGGAATAAGGAGTGGCAAGAGCCTAATATTGGGGATAACCAAGGCACCCCAAGGTAATATTCAAGTACAACCAAAAGCCTAAGCTTGGGGATGCCCCGGAAGGCATCCCCTCTTTCGTCTTCGTTCATCGGTAACTTTACTTGGAGCTATATTTTTATTCACCACATGATATGTGTTTTGCTTGGAGCGTCAATTTATTTTGTTAGGATTTGCTTGATGTTATTTAGAACAATGTTTTGCATCTTTTATTTCAATAAAAGTGGCATTGATAGCCTTTACTATGCCTATGTTACAAGTCCACATGTTGCTGTTTGAAAACAGAAAGTTTACCGCTGTTGCAATAATTCCCTAGAAAAGTCAGAATGTGATAAAATGTTGAAACCTTTTGAATATTAAGCTATGATAAATTTACTACAGTGGGAATTTTATTTCATAATTTTTGGAGCTAGGGAAGTATGGATGTTGCAACATTCTTTACAGACGATCCTGTTTAGGCAGATTGCTGTTATGTTTGCATTGTTTGCATATGTTTGCTTCTTTAATGATTCTATTTGAGGATAGGACTATTAAATATGCAGAGACATTTAGTATGCAATGTTGAATAATAATTTTAGTGTTTTGCTACAGTAGAGTATGATAAGTTTTTGGCAATGGTTTATACTAACTTATCTCACGAGACCTTGTTGAGTTTTGTGTGGATGAAGCTTTTGAGATTTAGGGAGACCGTGATATGAGAGGAATTAACGAGACACAAAATCTCAAGCTTGGGGATGCCCAAGGCACCCCAAGATAATATTTCAAGAAGTCACAAGTGTCTAAGCTTGGGGATGCCCCGATTGGCATCCCACCTTTCTTCTTCAAGAACTATCGGTTAGTATCGGTTGATCCTAAGTTTTTGCTTCTTCACATGATGTTCGCTATTCTTAGAATGTCATTTTATTTTGCTTTGCTTTCTGTTTGAATAAAATACAAAGATCCGAAATTATTAAATGTTAGAGAGTCTTCACATAGTTGCATAATTATTTGACTACTCATTGATCTTCACTTAAATCTTTCGGAGTGTTTGTCATTTGCTCTAGTGCTTCACTTATATCTTTTAGAGCATGGTGGTAATTTTATTTTGAAGAAATAGATGAACTCTCATGCTTCACTTATATTATTTTGAGAGTCTTAATGCATGGTAATTTGCTTAAAATCCTAATATGCTTGGTATGCAAGATTAATAATAAAACTCTCTTATGAGTGTGTTGAATACTATGAGAAGTTTGATACTTGATAATTGTTTTGAGATATGGAGATGGTGATATTAGAGTCGTGCTAGTTGAGTAGTTATGAATTTGAGAAATACTTGTGTTGAAGTTTGTGATTCCCGTAGCATGCACGTATGGTGAACCGTTATGTGATGAAGTCGGAGCATGATTTATTTATTGATTGTCTTCCTTATGAGTGGCGGTCGGGGACGAGCGATGGTCTTTTCCTACCAATCTATCCCCCTAGGAGCATGCGTGCAATACTTTGCTTTGATAACTTATAGATTTTTGCAATAAGTATATGAGTTATTTATGACTAATGTTGAATCCATGGATTATACGCACTCTCACCCTTCCACCCTTGCTAGCCTCTCTAGTACCGCGCACCTTTCGCCGGTACCATACACCCACCATTTACCTTCCTCAAAACAGCCACCATACCTACCTATTATGGCATTTCCGTAGCCATTCCGAGATATATTGCCATGCAACTTTCCACCATCCAGTTTATCATGACACATTCGTCATTGTCATATTGCTAGCATGATCATGTAGTTGACATAGTATTTGTGGCAAAGCCACCGTTCACAATTCTTTCATACTTGTCACTCTTGATTCATTGCACATCCCGGTACACCGCCGGAGGCATTCATATAGAGTCATATCTTGTTCTAAGTATCGAGTTGTAATTCTTGAGTTGTAAGAAAATAAAAGTGTGATGATAATCATTATTAGAGCATTGTCCCAGTAAGGAAAGGATGATGGAGACTATGATTCCCCCACAAGTCGGGATGAGACTCCGGACGAAAATAAATAAATAAAAGAGGCCAAAGAAACCCAAATAAAAAAAGAGAAAAGAGGCCATAAAAAGAGAAGGCCCGAATAAAAAAATAAAAAAATGAGAGAAAAAGAGAGAAGGGACAATGTTACTATCCTTTTACCACACTTGTGCTTCAAAGTAGCACCATGATCTTCATAGTAGAGAGTCTCTCATGTTATCACTTTCATATACTAGTGGGAATCTTTCATTATAGAACTTGGCTTGTATATTCCAATGATGGGCTTCCTCAAAATGCCCTAGGTCTTCATGAGTAAGCGAGTTGGATGCACACCCACTAGTTTCTTTTGTTGATCTTTCATACATTTATAGCTCTAGTGCATCCATTGCATGGCAATCCCTACTCACTCACATTGATATCTATTGATGGGCATCCCCATAGCCCATTCATACGCCTAGTTGATGTGAGACTATCTTCTCCCTTTTTGTCTTCTCCATAACCACCACTCTATTCCACATATAGTGCTATATCTATGGCTCACGCTCATGTATTGCGTGAAGATTGAAAAAGTTTGAGAACATCAAAAGTATGAAACAATTGCTTGGCTTGTCATCGGGGTTGTGCATGATTTAAATATTTTGTGTGGTGAAGATGGAGCATAGCCAGACTATATGATTTTGTAGGGATAACTTTCTTTGGCCATGTTATTTTGAGAAGACATAATTGCTTTGTTAGTATGCTTGAAGTATTATTATTATTTTCTATGTCAATATGAACTTTTGTCTTGAATCTTATGTATCTGAATATTCATGCCACAATTAAAAAGAATTATATTGAAATTATGCCAAGTAGAACTCCACATCAAAAATTCTGTTTTTATCATTTACCTACTCGAGGACGAGCAGGAATTAAGCTTGGGGATGCTTGATACGGCTCCAATGTATCTATAATTTTTGATTGCTCCATGCTATATTATCTATTGTTTTGGGCAATATTGGGCTTTATTTTCCACTTTTATATTATTTTTGGGACTAACCTATTAACCGGAGGCCCAGCCTAGATTTGTTGTTTTATGCCTATTTCAGTATTTTGAAGAAAAAGGAATATCAGACAGAGTCGAAACGGAATGAAATCAACTAGAGAAGTTATTTTTGGAAGGAAACACACCTGATGAACTTGGACCCCACGTCAGGGGAGACACGAGGTGCTCACGAGGGTGGGGGGGCGCACCCCCCCTAGGGCGCGCCCCCTGTCTCGTGGGACCCCCGTGGCTCCTCCGACGTCCTCCCTGCACCCATATATACCCACGTGACCTAAAACTTCTAGAACGCAACATAGATCGGGAGTTCCGCCGCCAGAAGCCTCCGTACACCAAAAACCAATCTAGACCCATTCCGGCACCCTGCCGGAGGGGGCAATCCTTCTCCGGTGGCCATCTTCATCATCCCGGTGCTCTCCATGACGAGGAGGGAGTAGTTCTCCCTCGGGGCTGAGGGTATGTACCAGTAGCTATGTGTTTGATCTCTCTCTCTCTCTCTCGTGTTCTTGAGATACGATCTTGATGTATCGCGAGCTTTGCTATTATAGTTGGATCTTATGTTTCTCCTCCCCCTCTTCTCTCTTGTAATGAATCGAATTTCCCCTTTGAAGTAATCTTATCGGATTGAGTCTTTAAAGATTTGAGAACACTTGATGTATGTCTTGCCGTGGATATCTGTGGTGACAATGGGATACCGCGTGCCACTTGATGTATGTTTTGGTGACCATCTTGCAGGTTCCACCCATGAACCTATGCATAGGGGTTGGCACACGTTTTCGTCGTGATTCTCCAGTAGAACTTTGGGGCACTCTTTGAGGTCCTTTGTGTTGGTTGAATAGATGAATCTGAGATTGTGTGATGCATATCGTATAATCATACCCACGGATACTTGAGGTGACATTGGAGTATCTAGGTGACATTAGGGTTTTGATTGATTTGTGTCTTAAGGTGTTATTCTAGTACGAACTCTAGGGCTGTTTGTGATACTTATAGGAATATCCCAATGGATTGATTGGAAAGAATAACTTTGAGGTGGTTTCGTACCCTACCATAATATCTTCATTCATTCTCCGCTATTAGTGACTTTGGAGTGACTCTTTGTTGCATGTTGAGGGATAGTTATGTGATCCAATTATGTTAGTATTGTTGAGGGAACTTGTCAGATTTCGGGTTCCGGCAGACCCTTGAGGTTCAAACACTGGGGTGCGCGCGGAGATCTCTCCCCTACCGATCTACGTCCGATCCTCTCGTGCAAACTAAGATGAAAATGATGAACAACACAAGAGACACGAGGTTTATACTGGTTCGGGCCACCGTTGTGGTGTAATACCCTACTCCAGTGTGTGGTGTGGTGGATTGCCTCAGGGGGCTGATAATGAATAGTACAAGGGAAGAACAGCCTCGCGAGAGGTGTTCTTGAGCTGGTGCGATGAACTGCTAGGGTGAGTTCAGTCACCTCTCTCTCTCTCTCTACTAGGGTTCTACCAGATTTCTAGATGTCTGTCTGCCCGTCCTCCTCTCTTCTCGGTCTCTAGATGTCTCTACTCTGTGGTGGCTAGCTTTATTTATAGAGGCCCTGGGCCTATCCCCGAATAATTGAGCGGGAAGGGCGCCAACAATTGGCCATTTTGAAGGGGAACATGTAGTACAAGTTATCCTGATCAAAGGTGGTCTTCGGCTGCCAAAAGCACTGGTGATGACGCCGTCCTGGGCTCCACCGTGACCTCCTTCCTACCGCTCTGTTGGTCTTGGTCTCGTTGCATCGGGATGGCAACCTTCGCCTAATGCCTTGGCCCGTGCTTACCCCCTTTGCACCAAAGGGGAAACAAGGACCCTGCGCAGGCCGGCGCCCGCCTGGCCTTGATCGTCATGGCTTGCGTCATGGGATCCTCGCGAGGTACCTTGCATTGATCTCTCCGCCTCCTCGCGAGCCTGCCTGATGAGGCTGCCTTTGAGGAAGCTTCCTGTCGTCTGCCCCGCGAGGCTTGGCCCCTCACGAGCGTCTTGAGCTTGGGCTGATGAAGATGGGCCGCGCTGGGCCCCCACCCGAGCCACGCCGCAGGCCGCAGGCAGGCAAGTCTGGGGACCCCCGTTCCCAGAACGTCGATAGTAGCCCCCGGGCCCAAGGCGCGCACGGGCTTGGCTTAGCAGAGAAGCGAAGGGGCAAACGCGAAGCGCCGCGGGCCCTAATAGCCTGCGGCCTTGGGCGCCGCGTGGCGGTTGATTGGACGTGGGCGTCTGCGCTTCCCCATGACGCCTTGGCAACTGCACGACTTGACAAGTTCTTGCATGCATAGATATGGGTCATGATTACCTGAGGTCTTGGTGCTTCGGCGGTTGGCCTTCCCCGGCTATAAGTACGGGGCTGCGTGAGCTCTGCCAGTTCACCCCTGTCTGCTACTCCCTTCTCTTCTTCTTCCCCATCCTTGCTTCCTCTTGCACCAATGGCACCGATCCGCCGGTTTTCAGCTGAGGAGAAGGGAAAGGCCCCTAGAGAGGGTCCTGACCCCCTCCCGCCGAAGAAGCGGCCAATCCTCTGTCACCGGGACGAAGGCGCCTGACAGGTGGTGTCAAGGCCGTGGTATGAGCGGCCGCCGCCTGGGTTTCCGCTACCCTTGTGCGCCCGCGTTGTAGGCCCCAGGGTGGAGGGCGCCGAGCAACACCGACAGCGTCACTGCCGATGTCGGCGAGTCACAGTGGTGCGCGTCGTCCCCCTAGAGTCCACGCGGAGCGCTCCTCTCGCGAGCTTGTGCTCCACGCCGCCATGCCTCCAACTTCGTGGATCCTCCTTCCTTCCTCCTTCGCCTTCGAGATGCTGCCGAGCGGGGCCCTGGAGCTCTGGCTGCAGCACGCCGATCGTGGCACCCCTGCAACCAGAGCGGAGGTCGCGGTCGTCGCTCCGGGCAAGGTCTTCATGACCCGGGGCTGGGGTGAGATTGCCCGGGTCTGTCGCGCGGACGGTGCCTTGGTGATCCATCTTGAATACGACGGTGCCTCCTTGATTGTCTTCAAGGTCTTTGATGCAGAAGGACGCCAGCTGGAATGCTGCCCTAAGGGAAGCGGCAGTGGCGACGAACTGGCGAGGACCAGCCCCGCCCGTTGGTCCTCCTGCAGCTCCTCAGGCAGCAGCGGAGGGACTGAGGGCTTCAACGGCTCCCCCGAACTCCTCGCGACCCCGGAGACGAGCGACGACAGCTACGAGCCTCCGAGCTCGTGCCGCGCTCTGAGTGGGGCAGCTGCATCGGGCCGCCGGTGCCACTGATCTGGATGGGATTGGCGCCAACACTGGGCAGCCCACTGTTGATGATGGCGTCGCTTGGGGAGGTGCCAACAAGTAGCGTTCCTTAGGGTTAGCACCTTTTGTTCCCTGCGAGGAATCAAAGCAACACCCCCCGGGGTATGTAAGGCGTCTGCCGTGCCTTTTGTAAATACTATATCCTTAATATGAATTGGCGTGAGGTGTCCGTTCTGTCCCGGCTAAGCTCCCCCTTTCTATCATCACGAGGACTTGGCGCTCTATGCTGACAGGTCCCAGTCCCCAGGCAAGCTTCAGCCGTCGCTGGTATGCCAAGTCGCGATGCCGTGGTCAAGGCCAGGAGGTGACCGGCCCGAGGTCCGGTAAGAGCCCCCGAGTCGCGATGCTCGGGAGGTCCCCTTTAGCGCTCAAGCAATCGTTGCTGGGCGAGAAAGGAAGGTAGCATCGCTGTGACAGAGTTGCACTGGGCGGGGATTTAGCGCTGCGTTGGTCTAGCTCTTGCGAGTGCGCGACTTATCTTGTGCGTCTGACGTAGTTCCTCGGAGAGGCGCCCGGCCCGAGAGGCGGTGGCCGAGGTACTGCTGGGTGAGGCCCTCGCGAGCTTCTTCCCACTCCCCCGCACTTTCCTTAACGCTCTACATCCTCAGGTCCCGGCCCTTGAGCGAGCTCAGCTGCCGCTGGTATGGCAGGTCGCGATGCCGTGGGTCAAGTCCAGGGGGTGAGGGCTGAAGACCCAGTGAGAGCCCATGAGTCGCGATGCTCAGGCGCCCCCATTTTAACATGCAAGTGGTCCGTGCCGAAGAGTGGGAGAGAGAGCTCACGATGCCCCCAATGCTGCTTCTGAGTAGATCCTGCACACCAATCATGAGGAGAAACAAGGCCTGTCGTTACGGTCGCCGGCCAACTTATGGTCACTCCGAGGGAGCGGTCAGGGCACTAAGGGCCTGGTGAGGTGGCGCCGTGCGGGGCTGCCGCGGCCAGAGCTCGACCACTCAGATTTATCAACGCTGCAGGGACGGACCCGTGCGCACGCGCCGTGCCAGAGTGAGCGGCTCTTCAGATAGGCGTGGATCGAGCAGGTGATTAGGTCAGGTATGTTAAGCACATAGGAAATCCAATTTCAAGCAAGCGCAGGTAAAAGCAACTGCTGCTGGGTCGGGCCTGAGTGGCATGGGGATGATGCAGCCCGAGGGGCGCCCCCAACAAGGTAAGCAAAGAGCATAACCAGAATGGATACATGCCGCGGGGACGGGCCCATGCGGCCTGGGAATGGTGCAGCCGTGTGGGCGCTCCCAGCTGAAAGTAGAACTCTGAAAGATGTCACCTGGTGCTGTTGAAGATGAAGTGATGCTGAGGAAGTGAGCGATGCGTGGTGAAGACGTCGGCCCTCATGAGCCCCCAGGCCCAGGGGCCTCGGGAGGCTCTGGTGGCACGTGCGTGTCTTCGGGGACCATCGCCACCTCCGCCAGGACCGCGCGATGCCTGACCTCCTGAGCCTCCAGAATGCTCCTCAACAAGCGCTGATGTGCGGCGACCGTGCTCGGCAGGCCGAAGGGCATGCAAACATAGCTGTGAGGTGGTCCCTCGCAGCGCGCTACGGCCGAAGGCCATAGGCGCTCCTGGGACACAGCTTGGTTGAGCCCTGGTACGTCGACGCAGGCGCGCAGTCCTCCATCCTCGCCTGGGTGTGGGGCCACGGCAGGTAAGCAGCGGCTGCTGCGCATGACTCTGGAGTCTTGTAGCTCATGCGTGTTCCTTGTGATGAACTCCTGAGGGTTTGGTCTCCCTTGACTTGTACCTTCCTGAGGGAAGCGTGCTTGAAAGCACCCCTCCAAGTGGTGCCCGAGCGCCTCCCCCGCGGCCTTGGCAAGGTCGGAGGCTCTCCAAGAGAGAGCCCCTGAGCCTTGCCTGAGGAGGGCGCCGGGCGCGCCTTCCTATGCATGAGAGGGTGGCGCTCCCTGATCGGGCGTGAATCCTGACGCAATACCTCCGGAGGTGCCTGCTCCCTTGTGGCTCGGGCCAGGTGAGGTCTTCTTCTTCTTGAGGGTCGCCTCGGGAGGCCTCCCGCTCCCGTGATCTAGGTCTTCGATTGCTGCGGCTTGGAACGCACGCTCAAGCGAGCACACTGTGTCCCTTTCTTCACAAGGTACGGTGATGACTCCATCGCTTCCTGGCATCTTGAGGACATTGTAACCATGGTGAGTCACCGCCATAAACTTGGCTAGGGTTGGGTACCCAAGGATGGCGTTGTACGACAGGCGGATGTGAGCGACGTCGAAGTCGATGAGTTTGGTGCGGTAGTTGTTGCGTTTCCCGAAGGTGACCGGAAGGCGAACCTGCCCAATTGGAACAGTGGAACCATCGGTGACTCCTGAGAAGGGCTTGGTCGGCTGAAGCTGGTCGTACGGCACTTGGGGACTGTCGAACGTCTTGATGGACAGGACATTGAGTCCTGCCCCGCCATCGATGAGGGTCCTGGTGACCTGCACGTTGCTGATGACTGGGGAGCAAAGCATCGGGAGGACTCCGGCCATTGCCGCACACTTGAGCTGATCTACGGAGCTGAATGTGATCGCGCACGTAGACCACCTAAGAGGGCGCGTGGCCTCAAGCTTGGGAAGGACTGCATTCACCTCGTGAACAAACTGCTTGAAGATGCGCTGTGAGGCTGGGGCCTGGGCGCCACCCAAGATGCAAGCAATTGCACGCGGCTCTTGGAAGTCCCCAGCCCCATCGTCTTGGTGTTGGTCTTTGTTCCTCCTTGGTGGAGGCGGCAGAGGAGGGAGGCCTGCGTTGCCGTGCGGGTGGCCCTCACGAGGCTGGTCCCTCCAGCCTCCCTCGCGAGGCTGGTCCTGCCAACGGTCCTCGCGAGGGCGGTCACGCCATCCCTGGCGAAGGCCAAGGTCTTCCCATCGTCTGCCGCCTCTTCCTCCTCCTCGGCCATAGCCCCTGTCGTTGCGCTCTGGGTGTCGGCCGATTCTCCCATCTCGCACGGCTTTGAGCTCTTGACATTCGTTGGTGTTGTGGGTGTAGAGGTCGTGGTACACGCATTACCGTCCGCCCTTGGATGACTTGGGCTGGTCCCTGCCTCGCCAGGTGTCTGGTTCCGCTGCTAGCACGGCAGCCACCTTGCGCTTCATATCTTTGGCCTTGAGCTTCTTTTCTTCCGGGTCGGCTGCCGGGAGCTCGAGGAGGGAGAGACGCCCTTCCTCGGCCCTGGCGCACTTGGTCGCCAAGTTGAATAGCTCCAGGGATGTGCACAGGTCTTCATGGATTGCTAGTTCTTCCTTCACCTTGACGTCGCGCACGCCGTCGGAGAAGGCTGAGATGATAGCTTCTTCAGTTACCTTGGGGATCTTGAGGCGAGCGTAGTTGAAGCACTGGATGTACTTCTGCAGGGTTTCTCCTGGCTGTTGCTTGATGCGGCGCAGGTCGCTCACAGCCGGGGGGCGGTCGCGTGTGCCCTGGAAGTAGGCGATGAAGCGGGTGCGCATCTCGCTCCAGGAGGAGATCGTGCCGGGAGCCAAGTTCAGGAGCCAGGTGCGGGCGCCGTCCTTGAGCGCCATGGGGAACCAATTCGCCATGACCTTTTCGTCTCCGTTGGCGGCTACGATGCCCAGCTTGTAGAGCTGCAGGAACTCCACGGGGTCCGCTGTGCCATCGTAGCAGGGAGGGAGGTCAGGCTTGAACTTGCCTGGCCATGTGACGCCGCGTAGCTCGAGGTTGAAGGCCAGGCAGCCCACCGTGGCCACCGGCGCCCTTTGCTGGTGCTGGACTTATTCTTGCGGGTCACCACGTGCCGCCACTGGGAGCAGCGCGGGGTCTCGTCGTGGAGGCGCTGGGGCGCGATCTTGGCGTGCCGGCGCTGGGAGCGCGCGAGCACCTTCTCGGGGATGTGGGATCTCTTGGCAGCTCCCTTTTTGCTGCGTAGGCGTCGGAAGTGGAGGGTCCCGCCCTGGGGCTGCGCGCCTTGGAGCCAAGGCACCTTATTGGGGAGGAGGCGGCGGAGGCGCCTCTTGATCCTCGCCCCTACACGAGACGGAGGGCGAAGCAGCAAGAGGGACTGCAAGGGGGAGCCCCCTGCGGCACTGACGAGGTCGGTGATGCGGGCGAGCCAGTCCTCGTAGAGGTCGTCAAACGGGCGATAGTGGAGGAGCTCCCACGCCAAGAGCAGTGAGGCGTGCGCATCCATGGGTGCGCGACGGGCGTGGGACGACGAGCCAGCTGGAGTCAGCGACGGGGAGGCGGTGTGGCCATCCCGCCGCACCGAAGGATGCTGGGACGAGGCCTGCTGCTCGTTCCCCGCCGGGCTGGTGGCAGCGTTGGCGGCGGGCGACGGGGAACAACGGGGGGGGGCACCGACGGGCACCGTCTGGGCGACGCGAGTGTCGCGAGCAGCCCGACGTTCCACGTGGGCCCGACGAGCGTCAGCCATGGACACGACGAACAATGGAAGAAAGATTCCGGCGCACCCCTACCTGGCGCGCCAAATGTCGGATTTCGGGTTCCGGCAGATCCTTGAGGTTTGAATACTGGGGTATGTGCGGAGATCTCTCCCCTACCGGTCTACGTCCGATCCTCTCATGCAAACTAAGATGAAAATGATGAACAACACAAGAGACACAAGGTTTATACTGGTTCGGGCCACCGTTGTGGTGTAATACCCTACTCCAGTGTGTGGTGTGGTGGATTGCCTCAGGGGGCTGATGATGAACAGTACAAGGAAAGAACAGCCTCGCGAGAGGTGTTCTTGAGCTGGTGCGATGAACTGCTAGGGTGAGTTTAGTTGCCTCTCTCTCTCTCTCTCTGCTAGGGTTCTACCAGATTTCTAGATGTCTGTCTGCCCGTCCCCCTCTCTTCTTGGTCTCTAGATGTCTCTACTCTGTGGTGGCTAGCTTTATTTATAGAGGCCCTGGGCCTCTCCCCGAATAATTGAGCGGGAAGGGCGCCAACAATTGGCCATTTTGAAGGGGAACATGTAGTACAAGTTATCCTGACCAAAGGTGGTCTTCGGCTGCCAAAAGCACTGGTGATGACGCCGTCCTGGGCTCCACGGTGACCTTCGTCCTGCCGCTCTGCTGGTCTTGGTCTCGTTGCACCGGGATGGCAACCTTTGCCTGATGCCTTGGCCTGTGCTTGCCCCCTTTGCACCAAAGGGGAAACAAGGACCCTGCGCAGGCCGGCGCCCGCCTGGCCTTGATCGTCATGGCTTGCGTCATGGGATCCTCGCGAGGTACCCTTGCATTGATCTCTCCGCCTCCTCGCGAGCCTGCCTGATGAGGCTACCTCTAAGGAAGCTTCCTGTCGCCCGCCCCGCGAGGCTTGACCCCTCGCGAGGGTCTTGAGCTTGGGCTGATGAAGATGGGCCGCACTGGGCCCCCACCTGAGCCACGCCACAGGCCGCAGGCAGGCAAGTCTAGGGACCCCCGTTCCCAGAATGCCGACAGAACTTACACTAGTGAAAGTATGAACCCTAGGCCTTGTTTCAACACATTGCAATACCGTTTACGCTCACTTTTATCATTTGTTACCTTGCTGTTTTTATATTTTCAGATTACAAATACTATTATCTACTATCCATATACCACTTGTATCACCATCTATTCGCTGAACTAGTGTACCTATACAATTTACCATTGTATTGGGTGTGTTGCGACACAAGAGACTCTTTGTTATTTGGTTGCAGGGTTGCTTGAGAGAGACCATCTTCATCCTACGCCTCCTACGGATTGATAAATCTTAGGTCATCCACTTGAGGGAAATTTGCTACTGTCCTACAAACCTCTGCACTTGGAGGCCCAACAACGTCTACAAGAAGAAGGTTGTGTAGTAGACATCAGGGTTCAATCTTACGGTGCTCGATCCCAGTGACAAAAAGGGAAACGGCACGTATTGTATTGTTTCCATCGAGGATAAAAAGATGGGGTTTATATCATATTGCTTGAGTTTATCCCTCTACATCATGTCATCTTACCTAATGCGTTACTCTATTCTTATGAACTTAATACTCTAAATGCATGCTGGATAGCGGTCGATGTGTGGAGTAATAGTAGTAGATACAGGTAGGAGTCGGTCTACTTGTCAAGGACGTGATGCATATATACATGATCATGCCTACATATTCTCATAATTATTCGCTTTTCTATCAATTGCTCGACAGTAATTTGTTCACCCACTGCAATACTTATGCTCTTGAGAGAAGCCACTAGTGAAACCTATGGCCCCAGGGTCTATTCTCCATTATATTAATCTTCCTTTAACGAGCTATTTCGATTTCCTTTTATTTTGCGATCTTTACTTTTACTATATATCATAAAAATACCAAAAATATTATCTTATCATCTCTATCATATCTCACTCTCGTAAGTGACCATGAAGGGATTGACAACCCCTTTATCGCGTTGGTTGCGAAGTTCTTATTTGTTTGTGTAGGTACGAGGGACTTGCGTGTGGCCTCCTACTAGATTGATACCTTGGTTCTCAAAAACTGAGGGAAATACTTACGCTACTTTGCTGCATCACCCTTTCCTATTCAAGGGAAAACCAACGCAGTGCTCAAGAGGTAGCAAGAAGGATTTCTGGCGCCGTTGCCGGGGAGTCTATGCACAAGTCAAGACATGCCAAGTACCCATCACAAACTCTTATCCCTCGCATTACATTCACTACTAGGGAAAACCTTATACACAGAAATTTAGCAACAATGCGGGTTAAAAAAGGGCGCTAGTGCTAGATAGCAGTAGCGGTTCAGAATAAACCGGCTGCAGATACGATCCTAGCAGTAGTGCGTGTGCCCGTAAAAGCGCTACTACTAATATTCCCATTGCTGGAACGATGGGCTACGCATAGCAGTAGCGGCCTTGCAGGAAGCGCACTACCGCTAGGGCATGAGTAGCAGCGCGTTTCCCTGTAACAGTGCTACTGCTAATGGAAATAAAATAAAATGAAAAACAAATAGAAAAGTAAATGAAAATGAAAGAAACAGAAAAAGGAGAAAGAAAATAAAATAAAATGTAAATCAAAATAAATGAAAAAGCGAAAAAACAGAGAAAGGCTTAGCTGTAGCGTGTGTTAGTAAGAGGCGCTGTAGCTAACGCAGCTGCAGCGCGTTTCCAGGACCCCCGCTATAGAAACAGAAAAGGAAATAAAAAAGAGAGAAAATTACATATGTATAGCAGTAGCGCGTTTTGGAAAAAGCGCTATAGCTACCTTAGCTATAGCGCGTTCTGCGAAACGCGCTACAGCTAGTTTTGACTTCACCAAAAAACCGTTTCCCCCTGGCCACCACTTGCCCCCCAAATCTCTCGACCCACCCCACCGCCGTCTCCCCGATTCGCCGCCGCCCCACTTCGCCGCCGTCTCCTGCTGACGTCGACGCCCCCGGAGCCACCAGAGTCGTGCGCCGTCGACGCCACCGGAGCCGCCCCCAACGCCACGGAGCTGCGCGGCCTCATCAACGCCACCGGAGCCGCCATCGACGCCACCAGATCCTCCCTCGCCACAACTGCCTCCCTCGCCGTCACCGGAGATGCCCCTGCCTCCCTCGCCACCACTGCCTCCCTCACCACCACCAGAGCCATCCTCTGTAAGCCCCCACCCCTCTCTCTCTCATGCATAGGTTAGCTAGTTTAATTATGTTAATTATCTAGGTTAGGGCAAAAATTTAGTTAGGGCTTTGACAGAGAAGTAGTTAGGTTAACCAGTTTAATTAGGTTAATTACCTAGGTTAGTGCAAAAATTTAGTTAGGGCTTTGACAGAGAACTAGTCAGGTTAACTAGTTTAATTAGGTTAATTATCTAGGTTATTTCGGTAAGTTTTATTTTAAAGATGATCCCTTCCTAGACTTTTATTGTTGATTATATCTTTTCATTGAAGTGGTCATGTTGTTTGTGCCCAAGTGGCTTTGTTGTTTGAATGAAGCTGAGTGGCCTATATATGTTTTGCCAGAATGTTGATTCATTTCCGTTCTGGAAAATTTCAAGTTCTCGATTTGTCCATTTTTTAGCAAAGGTCATGCCGAAATTTTCCGTGGATTTCAGCATGACTTGTGCTACAAACTAGGACATATTGAGTGCCCAGGATTTGCCGCACCAGGAAGGAGTCAACGTTCCTACAAAACATAGGCCTTTTGTATGTCATTATTCATTTTATTAGATCTAGAATTAATTTACTAGATTTAATCGTAGGAAACATGGCTAGCAACAATGAAGGACAGGGTTTTGGTGATTGCGACGATGTCTACTGGGCGGCAGACGAATTTTTTATCCTTGCCGACAATCAACCAGTGGCATCGGGGACTGAGACCGACACGCAGACCGGTGCTGAGACTGAGACCGGCGTTGAGACTCAGACCGGCATCGAGACCGGCGCTGAGACCGAGACCGGCGCTGCCTCGGGGAGCGGAGCCGGTGTAGAATAGAAAGCAAAGAGGCAACGGCTTCCTAACAAACTCAAGACTACTAGACTAGTGGTCACGGAGGTGGACGACGGCAATTTTGAGCCAAAGGCTCCCGAGGAAGCGCGTCGATGCTACGGCAATCAAATAGGCTGCATCGTACGGACAACCGCCACCATCAACGATGAGAAACTACCGAAGATAGAAAATATGAGGAGCTCCCTCCTAAAGAAGTTTCACCAGATATTCTTGTTCCCGGGCCGGAATGAGAAGGATTACGAAGATCTAGATGAGGACCCGGCAATGAAGAAGATAAACAAACACGCCATGACCAAGTTTAGCAACGCGTTGGCCGCCTGGAAAAATCGAGTGAAAGCAAAGATCATCGACAAGAAGGAACCCTACTCCGAGATTGTAAAGGATAATCCGACAATCACGGAAGAGCAGTTTCAAATATTCAAGGAGGCTTGCGAGGTCGAAGCTGCCAAAGAAAAGTCTCAGTACATGAAGGGGCTTCAAGAGAGGAACATTGGGAGCCACCACCTCGGAAGTCGTGGTTACGGCGGAAAGAGGTCCAAATGGGCCAAGGAGGACGCGGAAGCCGCGAGTCTTGGCATCCCAGACCCCTTGGTGGATTTCACCGTCCCGCAGGAGCATGACGTCCTCAGGGCCCGGCACCGTTGGGACCCAGTGAACAAGGTTTACGAGACAACACCGGTCATTACGGAGTTCATGAGACAGCTGGTAATTTTAGTTTCTGATCAATTCGACTGCACATGTTAGTCATATTTGTAAACGATCCTTGTGCCTTTTGCAGAGAGAGCAGCAGCGGATTGCGGCCAAAAGCGACTCGCCGTCTGAGGCATTGGCGAGGCCCAAGTGGGACACTCCATTCAACCGGGCGTTGAACATATTGAAACGACAACCGGTGGATACTCGACCGTCATATGGACGCACGCATGGTGTCAGAGATGGCACCACGTGGAAGAAGTACTACCGTGAGACCACGGAGGAGAGAAAGGAAAGACGGAGGTTAACTGAAGAAAACATCGACAAGAAGGTTGAGATTGCGGTTGAGAAGAAATCATCTCAAACAGTCGCAACAGCGGTAGCTGCCGCAAAACAGGTGGTTGCAAATTTGTCTACTTCCTTGGTGACGGGCGTTATCATTTGGACAAGGCAAAATCCAGAAAAAATGCAGAGGACTTTCCCCTTGCCGACTTCTTGGGGAGCAGCTCGACTAGCGTTGCACCAGCACCTGCTCCCGCACCGGCTCCCGCACCGACTTTTCTTTGTAGCCGACGAAACCCCGTGCACCATATTGTACACCATCGGCGACCAGAAGGTGGACGTGGGGAAGGCGACGATAATGAAGCCGAAGGAACCATTGTTCCACAGCCGTCCGATCCCCCTGAACGTCTTCAAGGTTTCCGTGGCCAGTGTCAAACCGGGCCACGAGAATTTGCCTCCTCCAATACTAGCGGGGGATGACGACGAGACACCGCATCAGCTTGGTGATTGTTGCAATGTGTGGGTGTGTTGGGTAACGTAGTAATTTCAAAAAATTTCCTACGCACACACAAGATCATGGTGATGCATAGCAATGAGAGGGGAGAGTTTGATCTACGTACCCTTGTAGACCGACAGCGGAAGCGTTAGCACAACGCGGTTGATGTAGTCGTACGTCTTCACGGCCCGACCGATCAAGGACCGAAACTATGGCACCTCCGAGTTCTAGCACACGTTCAGCTCGATGACGATCCCCGGGCTTCGATCCAGCAAAGTGTCGTGGAAGAGTTCCGTCAGCACAACGGCGTGGTGACGATCTTGATGTACTACCGTCGCAGGGCTTCGCCTAAGCACCGCTATAATATTATCGAGGACTATGGTGGAAGGGGGCACCGCACACGGCTAAGAATATGATCACGTGGATCAACTTGTGTCTCTAGGGGTGCCCCCTGCCTCCGTATAT
>NC_041386.1:35773391-35778866 GCF_002162155.2 Triticum dicoccoides | reverse complement strand
GGCCGGCCAGGAGAGGGCCCGCCAGGAGGAGTCCTACTCCCTCCGGGAGTAGGATTCCCCCCCTTTCCTAGTTGGAATAGGATTCGGGAGGGGGGAAAGAGGAGAGAGAGAAGGAAGTGGGGGCGCCGCCCCCTTCTCCTTGTCCTATTAGGACTAGGGGGGGAGGGGCGCGCTGCCCAGCCCTGGCCACCTCTCATCTCTTCCACTAAGGCCCACTAAGGCCCATATACCTCCCGGTGGGTTCCGGTAACCTCCCGGTACTCCGGTAAAATCCTGATTTCACCCGGAACACTTCCGATATCCAAATATAGGCTTCCAATATATCAATCTTTATGTCTCGACCATTTTGAGACTCCTCTTCATGTCCCCGATCCTATCCGGGACTCCGAACTCCTTCGGTACATCAAAACTCATAAACTCATAATATAACTGTCATCGAAACCTTAAGCGTGCAGACCCTACGGGTTCGAGAACAATGTAGACATGACCGAGACACGTCTCCGGTCAATAACCAATAGCGGAACCTGGATGCTCATATTGGCTCCTACATATTCTACGAAGATCTTTATCGGTCAAACCGCATAACAACATACGTTGTTCCCTTTGTCATCGGTATGTTACTTGCCCGAGATTCGATCGTCGGTATCTCAATACCTAGTTCAATCTCGTTACCGGCAAGTCTCTTTACTCGTTTCGTAATACATCATCTCGCAACTAACTCATTAGTTGCAATGCTTGCAAGGCTTAGGTGATGTGCATTACCGAGAGGGCCTAGAGATACCTCTCCGACAATCGGAGTGACAAATCCTAATCTCGAAATACGCCAACCCAACATGTACCTTTGGAGACACCTGTAGAGCTCCTTTATAATCACCCAGTTACGTGTGACGTTTGGTAGCACACAAAGTGTTCCTCCGGTAAACGGGAGTTGCATAATCTCATAGACATAGGAACATGTATAAGTCATGAAGAAAGCAATAGCAACATACTAAACGATCGAGTGCTAAGCTAATGGAATGGGTCATGTCAATCAGATCATTCACCTAATGATTTGATCCCATTAATCAAATAACAACTCTTTGTCCATGGTTAGGAAACATAACCATCTTTGATTAACGAGCTAGTCTAGTAGAGGCATACTAGTGACACTCTGTTTGTCTATGTATTCACACATGTATTATGTTTCCAGTTAATACAATTCTAGCATGAATAATAAACATTTATCATGAAATAAGGAAATAAATAATAACTTTATTATTGCCTCTAGGGCATATTTCCTTCAGGGTGCTGTTGTGGCCAAAGAGTCTGCTTCGTCTGGAGGCGGCCGGGAGCACACCCACGAGCACGCAGCTTCAGCAAGGTATGAACATCAACACCCCACCTACCCAATTAGCGTCGGGTGTCGGGTTGGGCGATTGCTTACGGGGTAAGGAGGAGGCTCCATTAGTCGCTGATGACGTCGCCATGAATGAGGATGAGGATGACGATGGAGCTGAACAGTATGTCTATACTGGCGCCTCCTCAGGGTTTGAGCGTCATGAGTCGGTGCCTGAATTGCCGTCTCAACGTATTATGGATGACCTTCCGGTAGTAAATAAGTCTAGGAAGAGAGCGAGGAAAGGCCAAAAAGCTGATTCTATGATCCAGCCGCCTCAGCAGCCTCAGCTTCAGGACCGTATAGATATCCCCGATGCGGATAAATGGCATATCCCCGGTCAACCAATCCTACCTGCAACAGCGCTACGGGCCAGATTCGTCGATCTAAGGAGACTTCATGACGATGTGCTGCGGGTAGAGAAAGGCATCATCGCCTCGAAAGATCCAGGATACCCACTCTATGTGGTTAACGTTCCATGGCAAATGTCGTACGTCGACAGCTTCCCCGCGGATAAGTTCTTCCTCCGATTCGATTACATATTCGACATGTTTCACGTGAAGAAGCTGGATTTTACATTTGTCCGCCTTTATGCCTTGCACATGAACTACATCATCGGGGTTGAGCAAATATCTAATATCTGTGTCGCTGACCCGTACTACATGCATGAGGGCTTCTTGGGAGTCTGCGCAAAGCACCGTGAATACGCGAGGGATTACATCGTCACTTTCATGCTCGCCAATAAGGACAAGGAGGCGATTCTCGTGCCTTATCATCCCGTGTAAGTCATCCGCGCTGCTATCCTTCCTTCGATTTCAACCATTCATTTGCACGGTGGAGGCTAATTAATTTGAGGTGTACTTATTTTGCGCAGCGGCGGGCGTGCCGTCCTCATCATCCTCTACCCCCGATTCTCCCACACTTTTTACTTGGACTCGTCGAAGAACATTCACAAAAAGGATTACACCCACATCAAGGATGTTCTCGACAGTGCTATGTTTTACTACCAAGCAAGGGGTGGAGAGGTCAGGGACAAGAAGACAAGGGGCGGCAGGGCCGCCTTCGGCCATAAGACCGACTTCTGCTGCATCCAGCAACCGAACGATTCTCTTAATGATGTATTATATGTCCTACACCACATGCTGGAGTACAGAAGGGATCACCAGAACCTTCGCATGTCACCTAGATCCGGTGATGCCCATATTCTGCAATGGTCAAAGGACATGGGAGATATCGAGGATCATCGACTTCGAGCTGAGTTCTATAACATCCAACGCGAACTTGCCCAAATCATCATGAAGGAGGTTGTCGGAAAAACAGGGATGTTCTACGGAGAAGGACAAATGTCGCGGGAAGACGTCCGAACATGGATAGCCTCTCAGCGTCTCGACATGAAGCCTTTCACTAAGCTCAAGGACTATCTCCCTGACTTGGATGGATGGAACGACATGTTGGAGTGATTGTCGATATATGACAATGTGTCCGTTTAGTCCATACTTTCTGTACGACAAAACTTTGAGTTATGCATGGTGAAACTTTATTTGTGATGTAATTAAACCGTCCTCCTCCTCGACTAGCGAAAATCACTCTAGTTAGGGAATTTTGGGGTACGGTGAACTTTGTTATTTATGCTTATGATATGTTGTTTCTATTTTTGCCAAGTTTGTCTCTTTCTGTTGCTCAACTATATATGTTGCATATCATCGACTCATGTGACGATGCAGGTGCATAGATCATAGATGGCGAAGAAGTGCTACGCCAGGAGTATATATACGACAAGTGGCCGGAGTGTCAGGCCCAGGTGTACCGGTTTCCGGTTTCCGAGCGACAGGCAGTAGTTAGTTTAGGTTCACGCTAATGCGAGAGAGGGATACGAACTCATGTACTCAAAGTGATAGCTCTTCTCGCGTATATCATTGTTTAGATGGATGGCGATGTATTTTCAAGTAATCGAGACTTGTATCACTATTTTCGAGATGATGACGAGAGACCACTTTGTGTTGGATGATGACTATGATGAGACTATTTGTATGTATATGCTATGATTACATCTGTGGTCTCGCAGGCATTTGTATGTGTATCATGATGACATTTGTATGTGCTAAAGATTCTTCTATAAAGCCTGTTCAAATACAAAACAAATATGCCTAAAAAAACAAAAAACTACTAAAATTAGCAGTAGCGAGTGGAGAAAAGTTAGCGGCAGCGCGGTAGTAGCAGTAGCGCGCACGGAAGAAGCACGCTATAGCTATTAGCAGTAGCGAGCTTCCACTAAGTGCGCTGCTGCTACACTTGTGTAGCAGTAGCGCTGGTGAGCACGCGCTACTGCTATGTGTTAGCTGTAGCGCCTTATTAGTAGCGCCGGTCCACGCGCTACTGATACACCTAAAACCCGCGTTGTTGCTAGCCTTTTCCCTAGTAATGATTATTTGCCATTTGCCTCTCATTTTCCTCTCCCCCACTTCACCCTTGCCGTTTTATTCGCCCTCTTTTTCCATTCCCCTTCTCTTTTCTAGTTCGTCTCTTTTTGCTTGTTTCTGGTTTGCTTGTGTGTTGGATTGTTTGCCGCAATGGCCTTACCAAAAAGTTTTGATCCTCACCTAAGAAGGTTGGAAGAAATTGAAAACAATGTTAGAAGTTTTATGTCCTTGCAGTTTGAGCATAATAATTTCTTCAGAAACGAGCTTAAAGAACAAAAAAGTTTTATAGGGTACATGAACAAAGAGCTCGATGATATGTCTAAAGAATTTTATTGTTTGAAATCTCAGTTCACTCATCTTGAAAACTTAATATCTCAAATTTTGGACAAGCAGGCAACCTTAGTTAATAAGATGGCCGCCAAACAAGAAAAACTTGATGGAAATAAGGATGAAGATCTAAAAGTTATTGATGTGTCCCCTATTAAATCTTTGCTTTGCAATATGAATCTTGATAATGATGAGACTGGAGATGAGTCAACTTTAGTTAGAAGGCGTCCCAATGATTCAGAGTTTTTAGATCTTGATGCAAAAATTGATAAAAGTGGGATGGGAGAGGTCAAAACTTTAAATAGCAATGAACCCACTATCTTGGATTTCAAGGAATTTAACTATGATAATTGCTCTTTAATAGATTCTATTTCCTTGTTGCAATCCGTGCTAAATTCTCCGCATGCTTATAGTCAAAACAAAGCTTTTACTAAACATATCGTTGATGCTTTAATGCAATCTTATGAAGAAAATCTTGAATTGGAAGTCTCTATCCCTAGAAAACTTCATGATGAGTGGGAACCTACTATTAAAATTAAGATTAAAGACCATGAATGCTATGCTTTATGTGATTTGGGTGCTAGTGTTTCCACGATTCCTAAAACTTTGTGTGATTTGATAGGTTTCCGTGAATTTGATGATTGTTCTTTAAACTTGCATCTTGCGGATTCCACCATTAAGAAACCTATGATTAAAGTATCATATGTTTGGAATTGATGAAGATAGTTTTGGTGAAAAATTCTCCCTTCAGTAAACTACCGGAAAACCTCCAAATTGGATAGTCACAGAACACAAGGTGGCGCTTGCGGGAAAAATCTTGATAAACCCTGGACATTTCGGGCAAATATAAAGGCAGTAGGACTAAGAGGCGGTAGAGAGGCGCAAGGACCTCCACCCGACCATGGGCTCGCTGCATGGGCAACCCACATAGGGCCCACATGCCTCCCCTCCGGCACATGTTGCCTTCCCTTAATTGAAACTTTGTGACATATTTTTTCACCAAATTTTGGTCCCTGAAAAGGTAATTTCATGCAAACTCGAAATACATGCAAAAAAACCCATCAACTAGCACTGTTCAGTGGATCAATAGGTTACTTCAATAAAATTGTTTAAAAAGATGCCAAAACAATGTTATAATGGAACAAAAGTAGCATTAGCATAGAAAAGGAAAAGAAATCAAAGGTAAAAAGAAACACAAACTTACGTGTATGTTGGGAGCTAGCGATTCAAGGTGTGCACCCTACTCCTCCATATGTATTGCATTAAGCGATACATATGACTGGCCGTGCAAAACCAACCCCCATTGTTCATTAAACCTCACATGAATGTAGGCATCAGTTTTGGGAAGGTTCC
>NC_041386.1:35715953-35772975 GCF_002162155.2 Triticum dicoccoides | reverse complement strand
CTTGAATGTATCATTCTTTTCGAATTTTTTTAATTCTGCTCTTTAATTTTTCCTATTTTCAAATACAATGCAACTTTTTTGAATACATACTGAACATTTTCAATATACATGTTGATTATTTTTCAAATAAATGTTGAAAATTTATGTAAATACATGCCGAAACATTTGTTACAAGCACACTGAACTTTTTTATATACAGGATCGACTATGTTTCTGATGCGGGTTGAACTACGTCGGTATTTCCCCAAAGAGGAAGGGATGATGCAACACAATTACGGTAGGTATTTCCCTTAGTGATGAGACCAAGGTTATCAAACCAGTGGGATAACCATGAAACACCCACGTAAACAGCTACTGCACACAAAGAACAAATACTTGTAACCCGACATAAGAGAGGGGTTGTCAATCCCTCATGGGTAAAAAGATAGGTAAAATTGTAGTAAATTGGATAAATAGATCTCGCCGGAACGCGAGATAAAATAAATAAATAAATAAATAAATATTGCAGCTAGGTATTTTTGTATTTTTGGATTAATAGGTCTGAAAATAAAAGCAAATAAAAATAGATCACAAAGGCAAATATAATAAAGAAGAGACCCGGGGGCCGTAGGTTTCACTAGTGGCTGTAAGGACATATTTATCCCTAAGTGTTTTGGTGATTGATGACAACGCATTTGCGGACTAATCGTGTGCCATGAGTATTCCAGACACTTCTTTGCTAGGCACAAGACGATTGGGTGCCCCTCGAAGACTGACGAAGACGACGTCTTTTCTACGTTTCTTTTTGGTGGATTTGAGTCGTAGGAAAGTCGTACTATTAAGAGAGGGTCCGCGTTGGAAAGGTTTGGGTGGAATCATCACGTACACGTCTCCTTTTATCCCCTCCTTCTTCCTTGGAGCTTCCTCCATTTTCCTGCCTCCTGTGACTGGCTGCTGTTGTGGTTGCGGTAGTACTGCTCCTGGATCAACGGTAGTACCGTAGGCATCCACGGTAGTACCGCGCGGTGGCGCGGTAGTACCGCTGGTGCCCACGGTAGTACCGCTCCCCTGGAGTCGCACTACCGCTGCCCACCAGGCTAGTGCCGCCCCTTTGCGGTAGTAGGAGCGGATGTAATTTTTTACATCCGCACCTGCCGCGGTAGTACCGCTTTTGCCGTGCAGTAGTACCGCGCTATGCGGTCAGGCAGTAGTACCGCCCCTCGGCAGTACTACTGTGTCGGGTTTTTGCTACTTCCGTTTTTTTGCGGAAGTAGGCACGGAAGTTTCCCTTCCCCCTGGCTAGGACTTTTTCCTTGCGGTAGTACCGCATGGGGGGCGTGGTAGTACCGCGCGTGCGGAAGTACCGCCCCCAGCTTCTGTGCGTCTGTTTCTGTGCTGGGGTCACGACAATACCGTGGGTCGGTACGGTAGTACCGCACAGCCGTGCGGTAGTACCGCTTGGTTGCAAGCAGTAGTACCACGCGGCCTTGCGGTAGTACCGCTGGCCAGGCACGGTAGTACCGCTGGCCGCGGGCTGGTTGGTGGGTAACGGTTGGATCTTTTCCACACACTATATAAGGGGTCTCCTTCTTCCCCGTTGACTTATCTCTTCCACCATTAAAAGCTCCATTATTGCTCCAAGCTCCATTTTCGCCCGATCTCACTCCCTAGCCAACCAAACTTGTTGATTTGCTCGGGAGTGGTTGAGAAGGCCCCGATCTACACTTCCACCAAGAGATATTTGATTCCCCCCTACTAATCCCTTGTGGATCTTGTTACTCTTGGATGTTTGAGCATTCTAGACGGTTGAGGTCACCGCGAAGCCATAGTCCATTGTGGTGAAGCTTCGTGGTGTCATTGGGAGCCTCCAATTGAGTTGTGGTGATTGCCCCAACCTCGTTTGTAAAGGTTCGGTCGCCGCCTCCAAGGGCACCAATAGTGGAATCACGGCATCTCGCATTGTGTGAGGGTGTCAGGAGATTACGGTGGCCCTAGTGGCTTCTTGGGGAGCATTGTGCCTCCACACCGCTCCAACGGAGACGTACTTCCTCTCAAAGGGAAGGAACTTCGGCAACACATCCTTGTCTCCACCGTCTCCACTCTTGGTTATCTCATGCCTTTACTTGTGTAGCTTATTTGTTTCATATATCTTGCTTGCTTGTGTTCCTATTCGTGTTGCATCATATAGGTTGCTCATCTAGTTGCATATCTAGACAACCTACTTTGATGCAAAATTTAAATTGCTAAAGAAAAGCTAAAAATTGTTAGTTGCCTATTCACCCCCCCTCTAGTCAACCATATCGATCCTTTCAATTGGTATCAGAGCCTCGTCTCTTTATTAAGGACTTTACCATCCAAAGAGTATGGTTGATACCGTAGACGGTGCGGAGGAACACTCCGGTGTGAATCCTATCTCGTCTACGGGCGATGGGGGAACCTCGGTCTCTGGTGAGGAGTTCAATGTGGCCTTGGTGACATTGAAAACCTCCATGACGACCGAAGTTGAGAGCATGTTTACTAAATTTCTTGAGGGGCTTAAACTATCCACCGCACCGTTGAAAGTGGGTGATCCCGCCAACAAGGTGACGGATGCTATCCCCGACAAGGGGGAAGCTAGTAGTGAAAAGGGTCCTTCTTCTGGTGGTAAGAATGGCACCAGCATCTTTGCCCATGTGGAACCACCACTTGTTTATGGTGGACCGATTCCTTCCACTCATTTGAATCATGCCGGTCCTCCTCCTAAGATTGTGAAAAATGAGGACTTTGATTCTTGGGTTTACCGCTTTAAACGTCATTTAAATCATGTGAACACTAACCTTTGGAGAATCATTGAAGAAGGTTTTTATCCGCATGATCCAAGCAATTTCACTCCTCGAGAAGCCGCGAATAATCAATTCAATGAGAATGCTCTCTTCATCATTCAAGATGCAATTCCACCCGAAGACCTACCTCATCTTCGTCCCTTTGCCTTGGCCAAAGATGCATGGCGTTGTGTTGTCTCTCTCTACCGGGGAAGCACAAGCATTCAACGCTCCAATTATGAAGTGGTACAAGATGAGGCCGATGAGTTTGCAATGAAAGAAGACGAAGAACCTCGTGAGCTTTATCGGAGAGTAACCAAACTCGCGGTCTCACTACGAGATCACGGGAGCAAGGACACGGATGACAATTGGATCAAGCGCAAATTCCTCAAGGCAATGATGCCCTATCACAAGGCCATGTCCTCTGTCATTCATCAAAGACCGGACTTCCACACTTTGACCTCAAGCGAAGTGTTGGATGAGTTTGTGGCCATGAACATTTTGGACAAGACCGCCGACAATGCGGTGCTCCGTTCTCAACGGGCAAAGAAGCCTAACCTAGCATTGAAGGCCAAGCTCAACGTGGAAGAAGAAGAAGAGGAAGAAGAGGAGAGCAACCCCGAAGATATGAAGTATGCATATCATGAACACATGGCACTTGCTTCAAGGCAATTTTGGAGCAAAAAAAACTCGAGGCCAAACTTTAGCAAAAGCAACTCGAGTGGCACAAGGGGCAAGCAACGTGTAAGGACTTGCTACAATTGCGGCAACGTGAGTCATTTCGTTGCGGAATGCCCGTATGAGAAGACGGAAGACAATGGTGGCAAGCTCATCCGAAAGGACAAGGCCAAGCCGTTCCCCAACAAGAACAACTTCACCAAGAAGACTCCTCCCAAGGCTTTGGTTGTGCAAGAAGAGTACAATGAGGATGATGACGATGATGAAGATGGTGAGTCGGTTGCCATGGCCTCCGTTGCCATTGCAACAACGTCACGGGTGTCTCTCTTCGACTCACCCAATGAGAGCATCACCACCAAGTGCCTCATGGCTAAAGCCACCAACAAGGTAACCTCCAACATCAAAACTACCATCATTAATCATCCTTCCCCGATGGATAGCATTAATGAACTTGAGGGAGCTAATGTGGAGGCTAACGAGTTTGAGGCCTTTATGGGCAAACTCAAGGGAAAATCCAAGAAGCACTTTGTTGCTCTCTTGGAACAACTTGGTGAAGCCAATGACATGATCGAGGCTCACGAAGACACCATCTCTAATATGGAAGGGCATAGTCGTGACTATGCCGATGAGATTTCAGATCTTTCCAATGCTCTTGAGGAAGAGCGTGGTCTTCGTTTGGCTCTTGAGGAGTCACACAACGTTGATCATGCTAAGTTAAAGAAAGATTATGATCATGTCCTCATTGTTTCTCGTGTGCTAAATTCCGAGAAGGCCAAACTCGGGGTTGATCTTGCTAGACTCAAAGAGGAGTTTGATATACTTGACAAGGCCCACAAGGCCTTGAAGGGTATTCACGCTAGTCTCAAGGAGTCTCATGATCAACTCCAAGTGAAGCTAACTAAGGAGAAAGCAACTTTTCCTCATATGGTTTTAATTGATAATGCAAATGCTACTAACCCGTGTTGTGAGCATATACATCTTGTTGAGGAAAATGCGAAGTTGAAGGAGCAACTTGAGAGAGGTCTTGCGACTTGCATACAAGGCAAGAAGAACCTCAACAATCTCTTGATCAACCAAAAGGGAGGTGTGGCCAAGGAAGGGGTTGGGTACGTGACCGACTCCAAGAACAAGAAGAAGAATGACAAGACCAAACAACCTCCTCCCCTCATGCAAACCTTTGTGAGGGAGGGAGAGAGTGCCCCCGAGGATAAGAAGAAGAACAATGTCAACAAGGGCAATGCCACCCCTCTCAACAAAGCCGGCGATTTTAACCCTTCTTATGTGTTATGTCGTGCTAGTGATGGGCATGTTTATGCCAAATTTGTTGGTTCTCTTCATGAATACATTGAATGGTCTATTTGGTTCCAAAAACCCTTGTTACTAACATCAAAGGACCCATTATAAAATGGGTACCTAAAACCAAGCATTGATCTCTTGTAGGTGTTTGCTTCCAGTGGGGGATCATGGTTGCTCGATAGCGGAGCTACAAATCATATGACCGGAAGCAAGGACTTGGTGGTGGACGTGCACAAGGTTCCATCTATGCCCACCAATGTCGAGTGGGGTGACGCCTCATCTTCTAAGGTATTGGGACTTGGCAAGGTGGTCATCTCTCATGATCTCACAATCGAGAAGGTCATGCTTGTTGAATCACTTGCATACAATTTACTTTCCGTTCGTCAACTTGCTATCATGGGCTTTGCCACTTTCTTTGATATCGATACCGTGGCCCTCTTGTGGAGCAAGACTCTTAAAGTAGCTTTTGTTGGGCATGTCGAGAACGGTCTATATGTGATTAACTTTTCGGAGCGACCCACTAAGACCGCGACATGCCTAATGGCTAAAGTTGATGTGGGATGGCTTTGGCATTGCCGTTTAGCCCATGTCAATATGAGATCTTTGCAAAGTCTCCTCAAGGGGGACCATGTCCGTGGACTAACGAATGTTAGTTTTGCTAAAGATCGTGCTTGCAGTGGCTGTATCGAAGGAAATCTACATGAGAAGGCTCACCCTCCCACAACTACCATTTATTCAAAGAGGCCTTTGGAGCTCCTTCACATGGATCTCTTTGGGCCTCCATCCTTCGATAGTCTTGGAGGTAGGAAGTATTGCTTGGTGATTGTGGATGACTACTCAAGGTACACGTGGGTGTATTTCTTCAAGAGGAAGAGCGAGACCCAACAAACCGTCATTGACTTTGCAAATGAAGCACAACGTCAACACAATGCAAAGATCTTGACAATAAGAAGTGACAACGACACCGAGTTCAAGAACTACACCTTGGATGAGTTTCTTAGTGATGAGGGAATCAAGCATCAATATTCCGCACCCTGCACCCCTCAACAAAACGGTGTTGCAGAGAGGAAGAACCGGACGTTGATGGATGCGGCAAGGACCATGATGGCGGAGTTCAAGTCTCCGTACAACTTTTGGGCCGAAGCCATCAACACCGCGTGTCATGCATCAAATCAACAAGGGCTTGAACAAGACTCCATATGAGATACTCACCGGTAACAAGCCCAACCTCAAGTACTTCCGGGTATTCGGGTGTAAGTGTTTCATTCTCAAGAAAGGTGTTCGGTTGTCTAAATTTGAGGCTAGAGCTTATGAGGGCATATTTGTTGGTTATGCTACAAACTCTCATGCTTACCGTGTCCTCAATAAATCCATGGGACTTATTGAGGAGACGTGTAACGTGGAGTTTGATGAGAATAACGGCTCCCAAGTGGAGCAAAGTGGCACTTGTGATGTAGGTGATGAAATTCCTCCTCAAGCCATAAGAAGAATGGGTGTTGGTTTTATCCTACCCATTGAGGAACCCCTTGTGGCCGAAGGGGAAGGACAATGCTCCACTCAAGTGGAGCCATCACCAACCCAAGGCCCACACGCTCCGAAGAACAAAGTGAAGGCCCTCAACCTCATGAACAAGACCAAGGGCATGATCACATTCAAGATGGTGTGGACACACCAAGTGATGCCCAAGGTCAAGTTCTCTCCCCCTAGCAAGTTCAAGATCAATAACAAGTTCATGACGGCGCTCAATATGATCAAGTAACCGCTCCTCAACTCACCACCGAGGAGGAATTAGAGCGTCGTGCTGCCAAGGTTGCTTCCAAGATCTCCACCAAGGATCATCTCATGACGAATGTGCTTGGAAGCTTAAGAAAGGGGGTAAGCACTCGTAGAAAATTAGCAAATTATTGTGAGCATCACGCGTTTGTCTCTTGTGTGGAACCCCACAAGGTCTATGAGGCGCTAGAAGATCCGGATTGGCTCAATGCCATGCATGAAGAACTCAACAACTTCGAGCGCAACAAAGTGTGGAGATTGGTGCCAAGACCGACCGGAAATCACAATGTCATAGGAACCAAGTGGATATTTAAGAACAAGCAAGATGCCCATGGGATCATCATTCGCAACAAGGCTCGTTTGGTAGCACAAGGCTACTCCCAAGTCGAGGGTATCGACTACGGTGAAACCTTTGCTCCCGTTGCTCGTCTTGAATCCATTCGCATGTTAATTGCATATGCTTCTCATCATAACTTTAAGTTACAACAAATGTATGTGAAGAGTGCTTTTCTTAATGGTCCCATTAATGAATTGGTTTACGTCAAGCAACCCCCCGGGTTCGAGGATCCCTACTTTCCCGATCATGTGTATCAACTCGATAAGGCACTCTATGGCCTTAAACAAGCCCCACGTGCGTGGTATGACCACCTTACCGAGTTGTTACAAGACCGTGGTTTTGAAGTTGGGCTAATCGACCCCACTCTTTTTACTAAGAAGGTCAAAGGGGAGTTGTTAGTGTGCCAATTATATGTTGATGATATTATCTTTGGTTCTCCTAACAAAGCTTTCAATGAGGAATTTGCCGCTCTCATGACCTCAAAGTTCGAGATGTCCTCCATGGGAGAGTTGAAGTTCTTTCTAGGGTTCGAAGTGAAGCAAAGAAGAGAAGGAACCTTCATCAATCAATCCAAATACACTCAAGACATGCTAAAGAGATTCAAGCTAAGTGATGTCAAGCCGGCTTCCACTCCAATGCCCACCAAGTGCCAACTTGACTTAGATCCCAATGGTAAAGTGGTGGATCAAAAGGTATATCGTTCCATGATTGGATCCTTGCTTTACCTTTGTGCATCTAGACCAGACATCATGTTGAGTGTGGGAATTTGTGCACGGTTTCAAGCGCCACCTAAGGAAAGTCACTATGTGGCGGTCAAACGAATCTTTCGATATTTGGCTCATACCCCAAACTTTGGCTTATGGTACCCAAGAGGATCAAACTTCAAGCTTGTAGGGTACTCGGATTGCGATTGGGCGGGAGACAAAGTGGATAGGAAGTCCACTTCCGGAGGGTGCCAATTCCTTGGTTGCTCTTTGGTAAGTTGGTCTTCCAAAAAGCAAAGTTGTGTGTCTCTCTCGTCCACCGAAGCGGAGTATGTGGTGGCCGGTAGTTGTTGTGCGCAATTCTTATGGATGAGGCAAACTTTAAAGGATTACGGTGTCACTTGTGACAAAGTGCCTCTTTGGTGTGACAATGAAAGTGCCATCAAGATCTCTCTCAACCCGGTGCAACACTTCAAGACGAAGCATATTGAGATCCGATATCACTTCATCCGGGATCACATGAGGCGAGGAGAGATCGAGCTCAACTACGTCAACACTCATGATAACCTTGCAGATATCTTCATGAAGCCCTTGGATGTAGCAAGATTTCGCGAGTTAAGGCATGAGCTAAATATCATTGATTCGAGCAATGTTGCTTGAACCCTTGCACACCCCACCATACTCAACGTGTTGTCCTATTTAGATGTAGGCATGGACATAGGGGGAGTGATGTTCTCTCAATGAACTCTCCCTCCCCCCATTATGCATAAATCAATCAAGTCTTTTTACATTAGCCATGTTTGATGGTACTTGTGCTTCAAAGACGAGTTTTGGTCATGGACCCAAGGATAATTCTTCGCGGTGTCATACCAATTGACTCAAACATAGGTGGCTATGGCCACCGCCCTCTCTTTTGGAGAGGTGGTGTCTTTCTGGTTTTGTGTGTTGCGTGGTCTTGTGGTGTCATGTTGGCTCGGGGTGGTTTGTGAAAAGATACAGTTTTTCGTGCGCTCGAAACGTGCATCTTCTTGAGCCCACAGTACTACCGCGTCTGGGCGCGGTACTGGCGCTTTGGGAGGCACGGTACTACCGCGCCACAGCACGGTACTACCGCTCTGGTGCGGTACTTCGGAAGTACCGCACCGTGCGGTACTACCGTGTCTGGGCATGGTACTACCACGCCGTCAAGGGCACGTGGGGGTTATGACTCAGGCAGGGGAGTTCCAACTCCCCATACCCATTCATTGTCTCTCTCTCCACGTCTCTCCCTCTCAAGAACGGCGCCGGAGGCCCTTGCCGGATCTCCGTCTCTGGCCACTCTCCTCGGATTCCGACCGATGGGATCGTTCCCCACCACTTCCTCTTGCCATGGACCAAGGTTTTTCCCCAAATCCCTCTTTTTCTTGGCTGTTCTCTTGCTTCTAGGTTTTTGGGAGAAACTTGTCGTTCTTGAGATTTTAGGCCAAATCTATGCAAGAGTAGGATGTAGGAGAGTCGTGATGCGTAGGAAACATACTTGATATGCTGTCTTGTGGTAGCTTTGTCCAACCGTAGTACCGTCGTGGTTTCGCGGGCTTTTTCAGATTTGAACCTGTTCAGATCTGACGCGGTGCGGTACTACCGCCCGTCAGGTGCGGTACTACCGTATCGTGCGGTACTACCGCTCTGCAGACGCGGTACTACCGCGTCGGCCGCGGCGCTAAGGTCGTACTACCGCTCCTACACCCGGTACTACCGTGATCTTGCACGGTACTACCGCGTCTAAGAGACGTACTACTATCTTAGCTCCGCATCACTTGGCAGTACTACCGTAGGGATCAAATCTCTCTCTAGGCATTTATCATGTGTGCTTTCTGCTTGTTTCACTTGCGTTGTTGTGGTCTTTGCATTAACCTCTCTTGGCTGTTGTGGGTGTTTTTGCGTTTTGTGTCTCAGGTGGTGGCTCTCGCCGTTCCAATCCCAGTCGTGACACTGGCTCCAAGCGTCTGCGCAACCCCCAAGATGAAGCCCCAAAGGGCTCCAATGCCCCCAAGCGCAATGTCAAGACCACTGCCAGCAAGCTAAAGGAACCGGCTAAGGGCATGGACGAGATTTCAACCACTGAGTATGTCAAGCGCCGGAAGATCAATCCCTATGTGAATCCTCGGGCTATCCACAGAGGCACCGACTTGTTCTGGACCAAGCAACAGGCTCTCATCTATCTGGATGTGATCAAGAACAAGCAGAATACCTTCGTGGATGTCAAGTGGATAGACATGCATCACCTGCAGAAGGACAAGTTTCGTGACTATTTTGGAGAGGCTCTGGACTTGGTGGAGCAGTTTGCTATTGAGCCGGTGATCTCCTTTCACCTTGACTATGACCCTGATCTCATCTGTCAGTTCTTTGCCTCAGTGTACTTTCATCCAGGGGAGGAGCGGAGGATGACCTGGATGACCAATGGCCGTCAGCTGTCTGCTACATGGAAAGAGTTCATGGATCTGCTGCACATTCCTGATGACGGGCTTCACACCCCCGTTGGCGTTCGCCCCCATGCCAACTCTGAGTCTGCCAACAAGAACCAGCTTCAGCCCTTCCTTGTTGAGAAGGTACTCCCTAATGGCAAGTCATCTTGGGTGTTAAACTCCTTTCTGGATATCATGCATCGCATCTTCCGCAACACTCTGTTCCCACGCATTGGCGACAAGGACAAGGTACATGCATATCTAGTAGACATGTTGCTCTTGTGTGCAGAGGCACGTTCTTCTCAGACTCAGCCACTTGATGTCTCACACATCATGTGGTGTGAGCCTCGGTTTGCAGTGTTCACTCGCAAGGTACCTATCTATGGACCGTACCTATTTCTGCTGCTCTCCACCACTTGGGAGAAGACGTTTCCAGGTGATGAGTTCCTTGCTCCAGACTGGATTCACCATGAGTCCATCAGCCTCCGCGTTAAGCCCAACTGGGCCAACACCACTACCCGTGCTGAGGCATCTTCTGCTAGGAGGGCTTCTGGTGAGGGGGAGGCTGCTCCTGCTGAGACTGTTGCTGAGGACCGTGCTGCTAGGTCCACCACTTCTTCCTCTGAGCCGTCATGGGCCAAGAAGCTGAAGGACAAGATCAAGACTCTCTTCTGCATGCAGGCGAAGGGACAGTACAGGGCTCATGTGGCTAACAAGGAGAGTCGCCGCTGTGACAAGAAGGTGATGAGGCTCTTTGGAGAGGATGTGTCTGGCGGGTCTGAGGACGTCATCACACCTGAGGCTGCCTGGATGTCAAAGCAGGGCTACAAGTGGACCAGTTCAGAGGATGACCTCGAGGAAACTATCCCCACCGCTGAGTCGGACGAGGAGCATGAGGAGCAGTGGGACGACTTCTCTGCCTGAGCCACCCCGTGTGTGTAGGTGTCCTCTCTGCCTTTTTGGCGTCTTGATGCCAAAGGGGGAGAGAGTGTAGGGATTTGCGTTGTGTCATGCTTGGTGTGTTTGTTTGCTTTGTCATTTGGACCTCGTTTGCCTCATTTGCTTTTGTTTGGTTGTGCCTTCGAGACCTATCCTCCATATGGTGTAAGACATATGCACTCTATCTATCTTAGGTATCTTATGCTTGTACTATCTTGTCTAGTGATAGATATGCCTTGTCTCTATAATATAGGGGGAGCTCTATTCCTAGTATTCGTGCTCATCTAGGTGGCACACATTTAGGGGGAGCCCGTCTATATTATAGAGAGGAGGGGTTTGCATTTACTTAATAGTATTTTCTTTGTGCAAATCCTGTTTTGTCATCAATCCACCAAAAAGGGGGAGATTGTAAGGACATATTTATCCCTAAGTGTTTTGGTGATTGATGACAATGCATTTGCGGACTAATCGTGTGCCACGAGTATTCCAGACACTTCTTTGCTAGGCACGAGACGATTGGGTGCCCCTCGAAGACTGACGAAGACGGCGTCTTTTCTACGTTTCTTTTTGGTGGATTTGAGTCGTAGGAAAGCCGTACTATTAAGAGGGGGTCCGCGTTGGAAAGGTTTGGGTGGAATCATCACGTACACGTCTCCTTTTATCCCCTCCTTATTCCTTGGAGCTTCCTCCGTTTTCCTGCCTCCTATGACTGGCTGCTGTTGTGGTTGCGGTAGTACCGCTCCTGGATCAACGGTAGTACCGTAGGCATCCACGGTAGTACCATGCGGTGGCGCGGTAGTACCCATGGTGCCCACGGTAGTACCGCTCCCCTGGAGTCGCACAACCGCTGCCCACCAGGCTAGTGCCGCCCCTTTGCGGTAGTAGGAGCAGATGTAATTTTTTACATCTGCACCTGCCGCGGTAGTACCGCTTTCGCCGTGCGGTTGTACCGCGCTATGCGGTCAGGCAGTAGTACCGCCCCTCGGCAGTACTACTGTGTCGGGTTTTTGCTACTTCCGTTTTTTTGCGGAAGTAGGCACGGAAGTTTCCCTTCCCCCTGGCTGGGACTTTTGCCTTGCGGTAGTACCGCATGGGGGGCGCGGTAGTACCGCGCGTGCGGAAGTACCGCCCCCAGTTTCTGTGCGTCTGTTTCTATGCTGGGGTCGCGGCAGTACCGTGGGTCGGTACGGTAGTACCGCATAGCCGTGCGGTAGTATCGCTTGGTTGCAAGCAGTAGTACCGCACGGCCTTGCGGTAGTACCGCAGGCCAGGTGCGGTAGTACCGCTGGCTGCGGGCTGGTTGGTGGGTAACGGTTGGATCTTTTCCACACACTATATAAGGGGTCTCCTTCTTCCCCGTTGACTTACCTCTTCCACCATTAAAAGCTCCATTATTGCTCCAAGCTCCATTTTCGCCCGATCTCACTCCCTAGCCAACCAAACTTGTTGATTTGCTCGGGAGTGGTTGAGAAGGCCCCGATCTACACTTCCACCAAGAGATATTTGATTCCCCCCTACTAATCCCTTGCGGATCTTGTTACTCTTGGGTGTTTGAGCATCCTAGATGGTTGAGGTCACCGCGAAGCCATAGTCCATTGTGGTGAAGCTTCGTGGTGTCGTTGGGAGCCTCCAATTGAGTTGTGGAGATTGCCCCAACCTCGTTTGTAAAGGTTCGGTCGCCGCCTCCAAGGGCACCAATAGTGGAATCACGGCATCTCGCATTGTGTGAGGGCGTGAGGAGATTACGGTGGCCCTAGTGGCTTCTTGGGGAGCATTGTGCCTCCACACCGCTCCAACGGAGACGTACTTCCTCTCAAAGGGAAGGAACTTCGGCAACACATCCTCGTCTCCACCGTCTCCACTCTTGGTTATCTCATGCCTAGCTTATTTGTTTCATATATCTTGCTTGCTTGTGTTCCTATTTGTGTTGCATCATATAGGTTGCTCATCTAGTTGCATATCTAGACAACCTACTTTGATGCAAAGTTTAAATTGCTAAAGAAAAGCTAAAAATTGTTAGTTGCCTATTCACCCCCCTATAGTCAACCACATCGATCCTTTCAGTGGCTTCTCTCGAGAAAAACATCAAACGGTGGGTAAATAAATTACTGTTGGGCAATTGATAGAACTTCAAGTAATCATGACGATATTTAGGCAATGATCATTATATAGGAATCACGCCCAAGATTAGTAGACCGACTCCTGCCTGCATCTACTACTATTACTCCACACATCGACTGCTATCCAGCATGCATCTAGTGTATTAAGTTCATGGAAAAATGGAGTAATGCAATAAGAATGATGACATGATGTATACACAATCTATTTATGTACAAATAGACCCCATCTTGTTATCCTTAATAGCAACGATACATACGTGTCGGTTCCCCTTCTGTCACTAGGATCAAGCACCGTAAGATCGAACCCATCACAAAGGACCTCTTCCTATTGCAAGATAAATAAATCAAGTTGGCCAAACAAAACTCAAATATCGGAGAAGAAATACGAGGCTATAAGCAATCATGCATATAAGAGATATAAAGACCCAAATAACTTCCATGGATAAAAACATAGATCTGATCATAAACTCAAAGTTCATCGGATCGCAACAAACACACCGCAAAAAGAGTTGCATCAGATGGATCTCCAAGAGACCATTGTATTGAGAATCAAACGAGAGAGAGGAATCCATCTAGCTACTAACTACGGACCCGAAGGTCTACAAAAGACTACTCACACATCATCAGAGAGGGACCAATGAGGATGATGAACCCCTCAGTTATGGTGTCTAGATTGGATCTCGTGGTTCTGGAACTTGCGGCGGTTGGAATTGATTTTCGTCGACTCCCCTAGGGTTTCTGAAATATTGGAGTATTTATAGAGAAAAAAGGCGGTGCGGGAGGCCACCGAGGTGGGCACAACCCACCTGGGCACGCCTGGGCCCCCATGCGCGCCCTGGTGGGTTGTGCTCCCCTCAGGTACTTTCTTGGCCCAACAGGTGTCTTCTGGTCCAGAAATAATCACTAAAAAGTTTCGTTGCGTTTGGACACCGTTTTGTATTTATTTTTTGTGAAGTAAAAAACAAGCAAAAAACATCAACTAGCACTGGGCACTATGTGAATAAGTTAGTCCCAAAAAATGATATAAAGTTTCTATAAAATGATTGTAAAACATCCAAGAATGATAATATAACAACATGGAACAATAAAAGATTATAGATACGTTGGAGACGTATCAGCATCCTGAAGCTTAATTCCTGCTCGTCCTCGAGTAGGTAAATGATAAAAATAGAATTTTTGATGTGGAATGTTGCCTAACATGTTCATCACACATTCTTTTCTTTGTAGCATGGACATTTGGGCTTTTATATGATTCAAAGCAATAGTTTAGTTTTGACATGAAGATTTCAATACGCAAGCATATCAACAAGCAACCATGTCTTTCAACATATCAACGCTAAAGCAAGCTATCCCTAGCCCATTATGCTCAATCATTGATCCATTCATGAAACACACTCGCATATTAGTTACACCCAATGCTCAAGTACGATCATAGTGCCCCTTAGTTGGTGCTTTATAAGAGAAGATGAAGACTCAAATAAAAAAAATTGCATAAAGTAAAAGAAAGGCCCTTCGCGGAGGGAAGTAGGAATTTGTAAAGGTGCGAGAGCTCAAAGCGAAAAAGATAGAGATAAAAACATTTCGGGTGGCATGCTTTTCCTGTCAACGAAAACGATCGAGTAGTTCCCAATACTTTCCATGCTAGATATATCATAGGCGATTCCCATACAAAAAATAAAGTTTATTCCTTTTTCCCCATACTTTCACTTTCCATGGCTAACCGTATCCACGGGTGCCTTCCATACCAACACTTTCCAAGAAATTTATTATTGGACAACATAAAGTAAATTCATTTTTCATTTCGGGACCAAGCATCCCAAATACCTTTGCCGTACTCTCGTGCAATGACAAGTGAATAAACAATCATCTTGAGAATAACACATCTAGCATGGAAATATATAAGCCACCCCTACCGTTTCATGAGCGATACGAGCACACAAAAGAGAAGTTTATTTTGAAAATTAGAGATGACACATACAAATTTGCTTAGAACGGCAAAAAAATGCCGCATATAGGTAGGTATAGTGGACTCATGTGGCAAAAACTGGTTTAAAGGATTTTTGGATGCACAGGTAGTGATCATACTTAGTGCAAATGAAGGATAGCAAAAGATTGAGAAGCATCCAACCAAGAAACGAAAAATCTCATAAGCGAGCATTAAGCATAACTAACACCGAACAATGCACCACAAGTGGGGCGCACCATGAGGCCGGCCGGCCCCCTCCTCCCCTCGTTTATATATGGGGGAGGGGGGCACCCCATAGACACACAAGTTGACAATTGTTTTAGCCGTGTGCGGTGCCCCCTCCACAGATACACACCTCGGTCATATCGTCGTAGTGCTTAGGTGAAGCCCTGCGCCGGTAACCTTATCATCACCGTCAACACGCCGTTGTGCTGATGAAACTCTCCCTCGGCCTCAACTGGATCAAGAGTACGAGGGACGTCACCGAGCTGAACGTGTAAAGATCGCGGAGGTGCGTGCGTTCGGTACTTGATCGGTTGGATCACGAAGACGTTCGACTACATCAACCGCGTTTCTTAACGCTTTCGCTTTCGGTCTACGTGGGTACGTAGACATACTCTCCCCTCTCGTTGCTATGAATCCCTAGATAGATCTTGCGTGATCGTAGGAATTTTTTTGAAATACTGCATTCCCCAACATGATCATTATGTAGGCATCACGTCCAAGATTAGTAGATCGACTCCTGCCTGCTTCTACTACTATTACTCCACACATCGACTGCTATCCAGCATGCATCTAGTGTATTAAGTTCATGGAAAACGGAGTAATGCAATAGAACGATGACATGATGTATACAAGATCTATTTATGTAAGTAGACCCCATCTTGTTATCCTTAATAGTAACGATACATACGTGTCGGTTCCCCTTCTATCAGTGGGATCAAGCACAGTAAGATCGAACCCATCATAAAACACCTCTTCCCATTGCAAGATAAATAGATCAAGTTGGCCAAACAAAACCCAAATATCGGAGAAGAAATACGAGGATATAGGCAATCATGCATATAAGAGATCAAAAGACTCAAATAACTTTCAGGGATAAAAACATAGATCTGATCATAAACTCAAAGTTCATCGGATCCCAACAAACACACCGCAAAAATAGGTACATCATATGGATCTCCAAGAGACCATAGTATTGAGAATCAACCGAGAGAGAGGAAGCCATCTAGCTACTAACTAAGAATCCGAAGGTCTAGAAAAGACTACCCACACATCATCGGAGAGGCACCAATGAGGATGATGAACCCCTCCGTGATGGTGTCTAGATTGGATCTGGTGGTTCTGGAACTTGCGGCGACTGGAATTGATTTTCGTCGAATCCCCTAGGATTTCTGGAATATTGGGGTATTCATAGAGCAAAGAGGCGGTGCGGGAGGCCACCGAGGTGAGCACAACCCACCTGGGCGCGCCTGAGGGCCCAGGCGCGCCCTGGTGGGTTCTGCCCCCTCGGGGCACCCCCAGGTGCTTCCCCGACCCATTGGGTGTCTTCTGGTCCATAAAAATTGCACAAACAATTTTATTGCGTTTGGACTCCATTTGGTATTGGTTTTCTGTGATGTAAAAAATAAGCAAAAACAAGAACTCATACTTGGCACTATGTCAATAGGTTAGTACCAAAAAAGATATAAAATGATTGTAAAACATGCAAGAATGATAATATAATAGCATGGAACAATAAAAAATTATAAATACGTTGGAGACATATCAGTTTCTGATACACAATGAACATACTGTTATTACATTTTGATCATTTCAAATGTCCACGGAATTGTTTTAAATACATGATGAACATTTTAAACACATTGATGTGCTTTTTTGTAAAATGTCCAAAAAAATTTAAATGCTTATTAACTTTTGTTTTCAATGGCACACACATTTTTAAATAATTTTATGGCCATTCTTTAGAACCATGTGAACAAAATTTTACATTTAATGAATTTTTTTATGAATTACGTGATTCTTTTTACTTTTGTCAACATTTTAAAAATAGTATCGTGCAATTTTTAAACATGTGCACATTCTTTAAATATCACAAAGATTTTTTTATAAATCCCGTGAACAAACTTATACAGTGCATGCACATATTTAAAGACTCAGTGAAGTTTTAAATGTAAGTAACATATTTTTTATTTTAAATATATGAATAAAGTAAACAAACAAAAGGAAAATTAATACGAGTAAAATCAAGAAAAAGTAAAATTAAAAAGTAAAAATAACGAATCAAAGAAAAGAATGGAACTAAGGTACTATATATAAATTGTTGTGGGCCGTCTCACTATAGGGTGTCTTCATGGGAGGCAAGCCAGGCGTTTCCTATTTGGTGCCTGTTGCGCCCGTTAATGTGTTAAACACAAAACGGCGCACACTTTCCCTACGAGCTGGGCTGGCCCATTTACATTTTCCCTTTCCTGATAAAACTATAAAACATTTTTCGGAAAGGGAAAAACCATGCTTCTCGGTCCGGTTTTTCCCCCCCGGTTTTTTATTCAGTTTTTTCGTGAAAAAAAGGTTTGTCAAAACCTATCAATATGGGATCTAATTTTGAAGATCTTGATGTGAGAAATCCAACGGTGAAAACGGTTCGAGATTTGGACGCACGGTTTAAGAGATAAAACGTTTTGAATAAACGGATCTACGAAAAAAAGGAAAATTCTTAGGTTGCTACAAGTGGCGCGCTGCATGTGCGTCACTTGTCGCGACATGAGAAAAGAATTATATGAGACCAGGTCTCACGATTAGCAGGTGAGACCCGTCCTAATGGATGACACGTGGTATTCATAAATCACAAAATATCTAATCTCTCTCCTCCTTGATTTTAAGTGTGGAGTGGAGGATGCTTTGAGATTTGTGAATACCATGTGTCATCTATCAAGATGGGTCTCGCGTGAGACCTGATTTCATAGAATTCTTTTCCCTCCTTAATTAGTAATTTCGTTTAAACGCTCGTCAGCGTCAAAAGGTTGCGCTTTCGCTGAGGCGAGCCGCCGGTGGGGCCGGCCCATGTACTGGGTTCGCGTTTGTTTTCGTTGGCTACAGCTTCTTTCGCTGTTTCCTGCGTTCTCTTTTCGTTTTTTTTTCTGTGGTTTTTTGCTTCCGTTTTTTCTTTTAGTGTTTGCCCGGTTTTCTGGGGTTTTGTTCTGACTTTTCTGTTTTGGTTCGTTTTTCCTTTCGGTATTCTCTTTTACTTTTATTTTTCTTCTTCTTCTCTTTACTGTGTGTTATCTCAAAAGTTGACCTCTTATTAAAAAAATGTTCATCGTATATTAAAAAAATGGTTCGCCATACATTATGAAAAGTTCACTATGCATTACGAAAATATTCATCATGTATTACAAAAATGTTCATCGTACATTTAATAAAATGTTCATCTGTATTACAAAAATGTTCACTGTATACTTGAAAAATGTTCAGCGTATATCATACAAATGTTCAATGCCTATTTAGCAAAAATTCAGTATATATCAGAAAAATTTTCATCATATATTGAAAAGATGTTCAATGGTTGAATTTATTTGTTTTTTATCTGTCGCCGCGCTTAGTTATTAAACATTTTCGCACCCATTTAATCACTAGTATTGGTCAGCTCAACTGGGAAAGAAAACTTACAGTATAACGTTGGTCGCTCGTTTGATTCCTCGACTCAGCATCCTTTTTTGCTAATTTAATTTGCAGCTCGCAGTGAAGCCACCGAATTCCCAAAGAATGTTCGTGTTTTTTAAAACTTGTTTGTTTCTAGAAAAGGTTAGATTTTTCAAAAATTCTTTGCATTTTAGAAAACTGTTTGGGATTTGCAGAAGTTGTTCGTTTTTAAAAAGTGGAATTACAAAGATTTTTAACATTTTTTAATAACAGGGACATAATATGGAAAATATTGCGGCATTTCAAAACTGTTCGCAATTTTCCAAATCTCAACCCTATTGTGTGTTCTTATGTAGTTTCACGTCTTCATATTTAGTAGGCGTTGTCTGGTGGAGTGGCTAGCGGCTTGTGCAAGTCATGGGGTCGAATGCTCGAGCGCCCAATTGTTTTTCTGATATTTATTTAACATGTAGTCTAAATTTCTTTCCTTATATGATATTGTTGTCGTTTTTGTCTTTGTTGCTTGACGTGTTTTTGTGCTTGTCGCTTTGAGAAAGCTAAGTACAGTTGCATTTTCTTTAATGCAAGTTACACGTACATTACATACACTGGCCGATTACATCGTGCAAGAGTCTACGTATTTGATCATGTAGCTAGCTAAGAGCATCTCTAGCCGGCCTCCAGGACCATTTTTTTGCCGCCGGCATCTAAATTTTCGCCCACTTATGATCCGAAGAGCCCAGATTTCGCCGGATTTGACCAAAGTTAGAGCCGGCGGTCACAGGCCACACCCAGCTCATCGGGGGGCGCTTGGGGGCAGAGAGAGAAGATGTTGCATGTCCTTTGGCCCACAGTCAGCCTCCCACTCCCTCTCTCTCCACCCTTTTTCTCCGGACCCCACCCACATGCAGCCCATTCTTCCACGCCTATGTGCAGCCTCCACTTCAACCACCACCATCACCCACAAATGCAGCCCCTCATCGTCCTGCTCCTGGCGTCGCCGGTGCTCTGCCGCCACCCCGCGCCCGCGGCGACCTCTCCCACGCCCTCACCGCCGCCTCCAGTCCCTCGCCGCTACCGGTCTCCCTGGTGCTCGCCCGCACGCGCTGCAACTCGGCCCGGGCGGCCGCGCTGTCTACCCGCACCATCGTCTCCAGTCCGGGGGCAGCAGCGAGTACTTCTCCCGCGTTGGTGTCAGCCGTCCCACAGCGCCTCGACGGGCGGTGCTGTTCTCCATGGCGCCCGCGGTGGCCGCAGTCCCTGAAGCAGGAGCTAGAGCGGAGTGCGAGGCCGCGCGCCGGAGCGGCCCCAACACGGAAGCGTGCGCGAAGCCGCGGCCCAAGGGAATATTGAAAGTGCAGGAGCAACCTCGACAGGAGCGGCCGGCTGGTCGGCAGCCCGAGGACCCGGAAGACGCAGCAGGTGGTGTCGGGCGGGCTGGACGCAAGCCGGCGGCAGAGCATGGAGGAGGTGCTGCGGGAGCGTGGACGGGAGCAGACATCATCGGGCTGCAGAACGTGTGCGCCGAGGAGGAGCGCGGGATGCGGCCGCTGTCGGAGCTGGCGGGCGCGCTGGGCATGCGCGCCGTCCTCTCCATGGTCACCCCATGAGTCACTCTTGCGTCCACGCTCGCCGGGGTCCTCACCGGGCACGAGGACGGAGCGGTGGCGGTCGAGCTCGGTGGGCGCGTGCGTAGTGCGTTCGTCGGTTGGGTGGGAGGACGACTGTAAAAATTGTTGACCCCAATGCAAAAAGTCCGTCGGTGCCTCCCCAGGAGGCCCCTGAAGGGCACAACGGCTGGAAATGCTTTAACCTTGCAAATGTAGAGGTCCGGAGCAGTTCCCGTTTACATTTCATTGACTCGTACATATATCTGAACGTCCGCACGTCAGTTCTGAATACGCGTATATATACCGGCGGCCTGGCAGACGCACATTATACTTCTCCGAATGCCCGAATACTTGACTAGTGCATGCATGCACCAATATAGTCTGGGCTGGCCGTAGCGTGTTAAATATGATTGAGTTCTACTACTATGTACATGCACGTATATGCAACGGAGCTAGTAGACGGGATTTCATATCTCTATCTTTCCGTGAAGATCGGAACAAACGCTCACGCGTTGCCTATCTCCCTTCCCTATAAATACAGAGGCACAACCGCACAAGGCCATTCGCAGAACTCATGCACGGTTGGAGAGGGGAACCATACATTGTTCACAATATCCATCTATTCGCCAACGCCCACACCCATCCATCACTTGCATCTCGCGGAGGTATTCGGCAGCGTCAGCGTCGGAGTCCTCGGAGCACAGTACCTCCAACCACCATCAGCTTAACACCAACATTGACGACCGTCTCGTACGAGCACCAACACCAATTTTTTGGATTGAAATCAGTTTATTGACCAAATTATGGGGTTTCAATTGGTCATTTAACACGACCAAATATGTAACATAACTGTAGATATTGTCATGCATAGATTTTTGGTCACTTTATGCACCAGGGGTAAAAAGGTCTTTTCACGTCTATCTTTAACACTGTTAGTGAACAAAATGCACCAGAGTGTCATATTGGGAAAGAAATTTAGAGCAGATGTCAAACAGGGAAGAAAAATTTCTTCAGGGCCAAATAGAGAACCACATTTTAAGGTAGTGCTGAGAGCTTCGCGCACCTTCCAATTTTTCCTGGTGGACGCCTCGTAAATTAGAGGTGCAATGTCCCTAGGCTTGCGGTCATTCACCCATGGCGCATCCCAAAAAGGCGTCCTCGCTCCATTTCCAACAAAGATTGACGAGGAGGCATAGAACAAGGAGTAGTCCATCGTGTTGCACGGATTTCCCATACCCACCCAAAGCTTGGTGGGCTCTTTCCATTCAAACCATAACCAACGCAAGCGAAGAGCCCGAGCAAATTTCTCCGTGTTAAGTATGCCAAGGCCACCAAGATCCTTTGGCCGGCACACCACATCCCAATTCACCTTGCATTTTGCACCAGTGGTCTTATCCGTGCCCTCCCAGAGAAAGGATCTTTCGAGCTTGTTGATGTTGTGTAGAGTGGACGTTGGCACAATGAGCGGCGTGATGGAGAAGACGAGCTGCGAAGACAACACCGATTTCACAAGGGCACATCGACCAATGACAGTGATATTTTGACCATCCCAGGTGGTCAACTTAGCGGCCGCTTTGTCCTCTAGGTACTGGTAGTCGACCTTTCTAAGCTTCCACACCGAGAGAGGAAGCCCCAAGAATTTCATTGGAAACGAAGCCCGTGACGCAGGAATGGCCTGAAGGATGCGTGTCAAGTTGAGTTGTCAGCACCGAATGGGAACCACTGAGCTCTTCTGGAAGTTTGTGACAAGGCCGGTGACATTGCCGAATAGATGCAGAATGGTGGCTAGGTTGTCAATGTCTTCCTTGATTGGGGCCATAAAGACTGCTGCGTCATCTGCATATAGGGAGGTCCGAACAGCCACGCCACGCCCACGGATCTTGTGAAAGAGCCCTTTTCTCGATGCTAGCTCAAGAATCTTGTGCAGCGGGTCCATGGCAATGACAAATAGCAAGGGGGAGACCGGGTCCCCTTGTTTGAAGCCGCGGCCGTGAGGGATGGGATTGCTTGGCACACCATTCAAAAGGATGCGCGAGGACGAGGAGCACAATAGGGCGGCGATCCAGTTGCGAAACATGGGCGGGAACCCAAGCCTCTGAAGAAGGTCCAAGATATACTCCCATTTGACAGAGTCAAAAGCCTTCCGAATATTGAGCTTGAACAGGAGGGACGGAGTTTTCTGCAGGTGGAGTCGTCGCGCAAGATTGCGAACATACATGAAATTGTCATGGATACTTCTTGTCTTTATGAAGGCACTTTGGGCATTTGAGATGAGCTTATGCATATGGGGGGCCAGGTGGATTGCCAATATTTTCGCAATAATCTTTGCAATGGCGTGAATAAGACTAATAGGGCGATAGTCAAAAATATCCTCAGCCCCCTCTTTTTTCGGGAGGAGCACAACATTTGCAGTGTTGAGCCAATGAAGGCCAGTTGTGCGCAGATTGGCAAAGGAGGAGACCACCCTCATGACGTCCACCTTGATGGTACTCCAACATTTTTTAAAAAAGAGACCGGTAAAACCATCCGGCCTGGGAGCCTTGTCCCCAGGCATTTGGTTAATGGCGTGCCGCACCTCATCCTCGGTTATGGGGTCCCTGAGGCAAGCCAAATTGTGGGTCTCCAGATCGAGCTCCTCCCAATCAAAGTCTATGGATCTCGCCTCCCCCTTTTCCATGACGCAAGAGAAGTGCGCATGGATGAGTTGCTCCTTTGCTCATGATCTGTGACCCAGACGTGATTGTGTTTGAGCCCATGAATGTGATTCTTTCTCCTCCTAGCATTGACCCGCCGATCGAAAAATTTGGTATTTGCGTCCCCTTCCCTGAGTTGGCATAGCCTAGCACATTGCTTTTTGCGAGCACGCTCAAGCACCGCAAACCCAATTATTCTCCTTTTGAGCCTGGACCGAAGGTCCGCCTCCATCGTAGAGAGCTGCCTGGACTCATGTGCGATGTCCAGATGCAGGATGATGAGAAGAACCGCATGGTGGAGTAACTTTGCCCTAGAGAACAACCCCTTACTCCAGGCAGAGAGGCGATCTCCAGTTATTTTCAATTTGTGGTGCAACACATGGAAGGGCTCAGTATGCATAGTCTGTTCATTCCAAGCCTCTGAAACAACATCCTGGAATCCTGGAAGGGTGGCCCAAATTTTTTCAAATTCAAAGGCACGAGGCCTCCGTGGTCCTTTGTCATCAGCAAGCAAAAGCAGGCAGTGGTCAGAGAGCGACGAGGACAGCGTATGGAGAATATGCGTGTCGAACTGGATGTCCCACTCTGCGTTGCAAAAGAAAGAGTCTAGTTTGCATAATGTCGGGTTTGATCGCTCATTTGACCAAGTGAAGCGTCTGTTTTGAAGGTGGATCTCTTTAAGATGACAACTTTGTAATGTTGTCAGAAATCTGGTGATTCGTCTTCTGTTGACGTTTCGCTTATTTTTATCCCTAGAGCGGTAGATTTGGTTGAAATCACCAAGAGCTAGCCAGAGCTCCCCACACGGCGGCTTCTGACTAATCAGCTCCGCGAAGAAATCCTCCTTGAGGGAGGAGGATGTTGGACCGTACACAACGGTGATTCGATAGCTGACATCGGAGTGCTTGATGTGTATTGTCGCTGAAAGGCAGAAGGTGGTGATCACCACATCAGTTACAACAACATGGTCATCATCCCAGAGCATGAGGATCCCACCCCGGGTACCAATAGATGGTCGCTGAGCAAAATTGTGAAACCTATGCCCACCAAGGAAACTTGCCGTGAACATATCAACATTTTCAAGTTTTGTTTCTTGTAGACATACTATTTGACAGGAGGAAGCCGCGACGGTCTCGTGGACGGCGGCACGGCGGTCTAGGCAGTTGAGGCCCCTTACGTTCCAACTCAACACATTTATTTGCTGTTCAATCATAAGGAAACAGTCTAACCCTTGAACATGAGGTGATACAAAGGCTCAGCATGCCAATACATAAGCATAGCTTAAAGTCAACCGCATACCAGCCAACTCTGGAACGACTACATGACCTAGTGGTAGACACGAACAAGTACATAGGAGACACCCAGCTGTGCACAGGAGCAGCAGCCGCCCTTGGAACTTTTTCAAACACTGGAAACTAACACAAACTACAGAATCAACATGCATGGCTTGGCCCTTCAAGCATCCACAGGGGCCCCTCCCTCAACATGATCCAGTCCAGCCTCCCCAGCACGGTCGATCTGAGCCTCCTCAATGTTGTTGAACAGAGCATCATCGAGCTTGAACAGGGCTCTCATCGCTTCAAGCACATCAGTGGGAAGTTGATCTTTGAATCGCTCTTCTAGAGCCTCCAGCACAGCCCCTGTCACATCCTTGTTGTTCTTGACAATGCCAAGGCTGCGACAAACCAGGATCTCAGCTTGCTTGGCCACCGGCGCTTTTGTAGCGCGTCCACCGGTCTTGATGCGAGCACTGGTGCGCCTAAGGGAGAGGCCGCCACTTGTGCTGATGGCAACACCAGCCAGAGTTTTCCGGCGTGCCGCGGGGGCCGCGGGCGGGGAAGCAGCAGGGGTTGGCAGCAAGGCCTCACGTCCAGGCAGGAAGAGCGTCTCCAGCCCTCCAGGAATAGCTGGCTGGGCAACAAGCAACTCCTCTTCATTGCAGGGCATGGATGGCGTGCGGCGCAGCGGGCCACTGTAGAGAAGTGGCGGGTGGGGGACGCCTCAAATCCCGGTGGGTGCGTGGGCGACAGATCGATGAGAGGCCGCAACAGCGTTGTCGGAGAGCAAATTGTGATGAGCGCCGAGCTTGACGGGGTTCGTAGCTGAGCAGCGGCCGCCACCTCACTTCGCTTGGATCGTGGAGACATCGGAAGCACCATGGTCGGCGACAGAGGTGGTGATGCAGGAGGAGAATAGGCATCCCAGACTCTTTTTCACTGAATCACTTACGTCAGTTTGTCACCCTCTGGACAACGCTCCGTGGCTTCCATCTCGAGGAGGATGCCGAAGATGATATTGTATGAAAGCACACCGCTAGCGGGCAATACACGGCCGAGTCGGCATACAAAGCGCAATTCCTTGGCACAATCAAATCCCCTATGGAGCACACTGTGTGGAGGGCTTGGGCTCCCCCCAAAGTCAAGTTCTTCGCTTGGCTGGCTATTCAAAACAGAATTTAGACGGCAGACAGATTGGAGAAGCGCGGATGGCCAAACTGTGGCCTTTGTACACTTTGCAAGCAGGAGCAAGAGTGTGTTGACCACCTTTTCTACAAATGCCGCTTCTCTATCCGCCTATGGGGATTAGTCAAGGACTGGCTGCAAACTGGTGAGCATTGATACTTCCTCATGGCACCTCTCAGGCAATATTGAAGAGTGGTGGGTGGGCCTCTCCGACACATCTATCCCCAACAGAAAAGGGATGGCCTCGCTCACCATGCTAGTCGCCTGGACCATTTGAAACGAGAGAAATGCGCGAGTGTTCCGTCAGAAGAGTGCTCCGCCGACGGTTCTACTCACCAACATTAAGAAGGAGGCCACGCTTTGGGTATCAGCGGGTGCAAGAAAGTTGGGATACTTGATGACGCGAGAGTAGTCGGTCACCTTTATTTCGGGTGTTGCGGCGCTGTCAGTGTTGTAACACGAACATAAACTCTATTCCTCTTATTTAATGAATGAGGCAAATCTTTTGCCTCTCTTAAAAAAATATTTTAAGGTAGTGTCAAATAAGGAATTCTCTCTAGGATGTCCCATAGCTGTCAGCTCTCGTTGCACTGTGCTACCGCCTCGGATGGGCCGAACATTCATGAAGAGCCCTGCCTTTCCCGTTTGGCCTGCAGAAAAGCTCCTGCCACACATTGTGACTTAATGTCGCGGTTCCGCACAGAGGTGGCGAACAAGGGCGACTCAAAACGGTCGACCCCATCTACCTATTACGTCTCTAGAGAAACGGTTTTGAGAACATTTTAGAAGGTTCCTATCCAGTTTTTACCATTTTGGGGATCCTCGTATATGGTTTTTGACTGTTTTTTCATTTTTTTTCCTTTTTTTCTTTTTAGTTTATATTATGTTAATTTTTTTCCAATATACAAAATTTTCAAATTTTCAAAAGTTATTTGGAATTGTGAAACATTGTTAATGATTTCCAAAATGTTTACAAGTTTCAAAAATTGTTTTTTGGAATTTTAAAAAGTTCTTATTTTTTTCAAAAAACGAATAGAACTTGTAAGAAAATTTCTTTTAGAAAAAAAGAACAAAACCTATTCCCAATTTTAAAAAAGTGTTTGAAATTTTCAAAAACTGTTGTGGTTTTCTATAATTTTATTGGAAGTTTAAAAAGTACAAAATTCTAAAAACTATTTGCATTTTTATAAAAAAATCCTTTTTTTCTACAAAATTTTCTCTACTTTTCTAAAAATATACAGACTTTTAATTTCTATTCATATTTTCCGAGAAAACAAATGAAAATAAAACCAGTCGCTACAGTAGCTGGCTCTCCAAAGTAGGGAAGTTGCTACGGTGCGCGATGGGCCGGCCCAGTCAGATGCCGACTATCTGCCGCAAAGCGTTCCCTCAAAGCATTCCCTCAAAAAAAAAAAAAATCTGCCGCAAAGCGCGTCAACAGCTCCACTGCCGTGGTGATGGCGCGCTTGCCCGGCCTCCAGCCTCCGGCGACGTGCGCAAGCTGCGAGAACAAGGCCAATCAATGTCCACGCCCACATGGCAAAACTGTGATCGTGTTTGTCCTCCGTTGTTGTGCGCTGTATCAACTGGATCCGCCCCTTCCCCGTCGCCGGAGACGACGTTGTCGGGGAAGATTCCAAGGGATAACCAGTGGACTGCGTGTGGTTCTATTACTACTTACCTTCGTTGTCTTCTTTTAACGCCGCCGCACCAGCTTTGCTCCCGTGGTGGCCGTTTTAGTACGTTTCCTAATCATGATTGACGAGCAGAGAAGCTGGCGTGTCCACATGAGTTGCTCCCCGGAAGATATCTTCAGTAATGCACGTGTTCCAGAGAGAAATCCACCATTCCTGGAAAGAGAAGATCAGCGTCATTAGTTCTGATGCGCTGGCCGGTGAAAACCTGCTGCTGGTTCGGAGCTACGTGCTCGAAAGAGATGTTTCATCAGTTCATCGCATCGTAAATGACGTTTTTGGTCCCTTGCGGCAGGTGGCCAGTCAAATTTCTGATGCAAGACGAGAGAGAAATGGGGTCCTTGCCAAATTCTGGTGCTTATAAAGAAGGCAGTCCAGAGACCGGAAGTCTGAAACTGATCGGCAAAGTGAAGTAAACAAAGCAATTCGGAGCCAGGTATCCTTTGTAACTGGCAAATGGACAAGCCTGCAAGTTAAACACAGGCGAGTTTTTCCATGTCTTTTCTTCGGCCGTAGCTTTCATTGACGCCGGCTGAAGTCGGTAGTCAAGTATATACGCTGTCCTGGTCTCCCGCACGATCGATCAAGCTCACTATAGTAGACTAATATTGGGTGATTCAGTTGGACCCGTCTCGGGGCTTGGGGCTGCTATGGAGTCATGGGTGCTTGTCAGGATAGAAAATTTGCGAAAATGTCTCTGACAGCAACGAAATCTTGGACTAGTTTATCTACGCTATCTATGTGTGTTGTTCAACCTGCCGACGTGGTGTCTCTTTGGCTGGTGACAATTCCCACTTTGATCGACATCCACAAGACTGTCAGCAGAATTGACGGGCTAGGCCGACAGAGTTGAGCCGAGGCCATATATGCGGAGCTAGAGTTAGATCATCGGCGACAGAATGCTGTGCATGACGATGCAGCCGTACATGTGGCGGTAGTGTCGCACTGCCGTGAGTCATGAATTTCAAGTTTCCGGTCATATTCCATCCAATTTCTCAAGAAAAGAAGAAGTCATATATATTCCATCCAAGCGCTGTGTGCACGTAACTTGATCTATTCAAACGGCTTTTCGGCCACGTGAATTTTGACACATGATTCCCTTTTCGTTTCTCCGAAATGATGCATACAAAGTCTTTCTGTTTTCATAACACGAAGAAAAATGTAGAATTAAATATCAAGATTTCTAAAATCCAACAAACTTGAACTGGGCAGTTACGTAGCTGTGCTAAGCTCCCAGTGGCGCATCTTTGATGACTAGGGTTTGACTCCCGCCGAGAACGAATTTTCGGTATTTGACCTGAGTGAGCTCTGTCTTAATATATTGTTCATGAGGCTACTATCTTGTTGGACCTCATTTATTGAGAACTGGTAGTAGCCCAGTTGTAAGGTTGCAGCGGAACATATATTCGATAGCCAGGGTTTGACTTCTGTTGGGGGCGAATTTTGGGTATCTCACCTGGATGGGCTCTATCTTAATATATTATCTACAGTGCTTATTGTCGGTGTCAAAACCGACCGATCTCGAGTAGGGGGTCCCGAACTGTGCGTCTGAGGATCGAAGGAAACATGAGACAAGGGTGATATGATGTTTATCCAGGTTCGGGCCCTCTTAATGGAGGTAAAACCCTACGCCCCGCTTGATTGTATTTGATGAGTATAGGGTTTACAAGAGTCGATCTACCTCGAGATCGTAATGACTAAACCCTAGATGTCTAGCTTATGTGATTTGCGATAGCCTCTACGGTCTAAACCGTCCGGTTTATATAGACACCGGAGGGGCCTAAGGTTGTACATCGTCGGTTTACAAAGAAAAGAAACTACACATTCAGTCGTTAAGCTTGCCATCCACGCAAAGGAGAGTCCCATCCAGACACGGGGGAAGGCCTTCTATCTTGTATCTTCATGGTCCATCAATCCGGCCCATGCGACGCAACCCGGACATCCGAGGACCCCATAATCTAGGACTCCCTCAGTAGCACCCGAACTTGCCTTCAATGACAACGTAGTCTTCGGCTTTGCAAGGCGAGTTCTTCGTTATAATCCGGACTGTCGATAATCCGGCGATAACCTCAACGTCTTTTACAATTCCCCCTGATGGCGCTTCGATTTTCACGCACAGGATGAATGCGAACGGTCCATGTCTTTTTTCAAATAAACCCTTCACAACGCTCGGGCAACGCCTATATAAAGGGATATGGATCTCCCAAGGCCATCTCGCACCACGCAGAAGGAAAAAGTCTAGCCACAAAACAAAAGCCCTCGTCATGGCCAGCACCCCAGGATCCGGATACCCCGTAGGAACTCCCAAAGAAGCATACCCATAGTGGCCTTCGGAGTGGTTCTATATAGATGATGTTCCGTTGCCGGATCCAGTTAGGCACGGTCTCCCTGAATTTTCCAGTGCTCCTCTGAAGAAGCGCGTCAACTGGCGTCCCCAAAGTCCCAAAGAAGAGGATAGTGCAGAGATACAAAGGTTGGTCAGCAAGGTTAGGCTACTGGCCCATTCCGAACTCTCAATAGTAGAAGTCATGGCGATCGCAATAAATAGGTGTGTGCCGCCTCTCCAATCTAGAGTAACTCCTTTATGGTGTTACAACGGAGAAGACGACACATCTCTTTATAGACGGCAGGGTCCGGATACCCCAGCCGAACTGGCTTCAATTTTGGTCGATCTGTACAAGGGCGAAAAAGAAGACTTCCTCTAGTTAAACTGTCGGGAGGCCTATTCCATGTACACCCCTATCGAATGGGTAAGATTTCGATTCGTCTGTGCTTATTTTACTGCATTACAGACACTAATCGAATGTACTTGTGGTTACCGCCAACTAGTCATGGAGGAGGATGATCGAAGATGTCCACTGTCCTGCTCCTCAGCCAGAGGATCCCCTTTCCTAGTCCTAGTAGGAAAAGAAGGAAGGAGAGGAAGAAGATAAGGAAAGGGGGGCCGACCCCCTAGCCCTAGTCCAATTCGGTTTGGGCTAGGGGGGCGCCACACCTTGGCCCACCTTCTCTCTTCCACCATTAGGCCCATGAGGCCCAATAACTTCCCGGGGTGTCCGGTAACCCCCGGTACACCGAAACTTATCCGAAATGACCCGAACCATTCTGGTTCAGAATGTAGCCTTCAAATATATGAATCTTTATGTCTCGACCATTTCGAGACTCCTCGTCATGTCTGTGATCTCATCCGGGACTCGGAACAACCTTCGGTAAATCAAATCACATAAACTCATAATACGAATCGTCATCGAACGTTAAGCGTGCGAACCCTATGGGTTTGAGAACTATGTAGACATGACCGAGACACATCTCCGGTCAATAACCAATAGCGGAACCTGGATGCTCATATTGGTTCCTACATATTCTACAAAGATCTTTATCAGTCAAACCGCACAACAACATACGTTGTTCCCTTTGTCATCGGTATGTTACTTGCCCGAGATTTGATCGTCGGTATCATACCTAGTTCAATCTCGTTACCGGCAAGTCTCTTTACTCGTTCCTTAATGCATCATCCCACAACTAATTCATTAGTCACATTGCTTGCAAGGCTTATAGTGATGTGCATTACCGAGAGGGCCCAAAGATACCTCTCCGACAATCGGAGTGACAAATCCTAATCTCGATCTATGCCAACTCAACAAATACCATTGGAGACACCTGTAGAGCATCTTTATAATCACCCAGTTACGTTGTGACGTTTGATAGCACACTAAGTGTTCCTCCAGTATTCATGAGTTGCATAATCTCATAGTCATAGGAACATGTATAAGTCATGAATAAAGCAATAGCAATAAACTAAACGATCATGGTGCTAAGCTAACAGATGGTTCTTGTCCATCACGTCATTCTCTAATGATGTGATCCCGTTCATCAAATGACAACACATGTCTATGGTTAGGAAACTTAACAATCTTTGATTAACGAGCTAGTCTAGTAGAGGCATAGTAGGGACACTCTGTTTGTCTATGTATTCACACATGTACTAAGTTTTCGGTTAATATAATTCTAGAATGAATAATAAACATTTACCATGATGTAAGGAAATACAAATAACAACTTTATTATTGCCTCTAGGGCATATTTCCTTTAGTCTCCCACTTGCACTAGAGTCAATAATCTAGATTACATAGTAATGATTATAACACCCATGGAGTCTTGGTGCTGATCATGTTTTGCTCGTGAGAGAGGCTTAGTCAATGGGTCTGCAACATTCAGATCCGTATGTATCTTGCAAATCTCTATGTCTCCCTCCTTGACTTGATCGCGGATGGAATTGAAGCGTCTCTTGATGTGCTTGGTTCTCTTGTGAAATCTGGATTCCTTAGCCAAGGCAATTGCACCAGTATTGTCACAAAAGATTTTCATTGGACCTGATGCACTAGGTATGACATCTAGATCGGATATGAACTCCTTCATCTAGACTCCTTCATTTGCTACTTCCGAAGCAGCTATGTACTCCGCTTCACACGTAGATCCCGCCATGACGCTCTGCTTGGAACTGCACCAACTTACAGATCCTCCATTCAATATAAATATGCATCCAGTTTGTGACTTAGAGTCGTCTGGATCAGTGTCAAAGCTTGCATCGACGTAACCATTTATGACGAGCTCTTTGTCACCTCCATAAATGAGAAACATATCCTTAGTCCTTTTCAGGTATTTTAGGATGTTCTTGACCGCTGTCCAGTGATCCACTCCTAGATTACTTTGGTACCTCCCTGATAAACTAATAGCAAGGCACACATCAGGTCTGGTACACAGCATTGCATACATGATAGAACCTATGGCTGAAGCATGGGGAATGACTTTCATTTTCTCTCTATCTTCTGCAATGGTCGGGCATTGAGTTTGACTCAACTTTACACCTTGTAACACATGCAAGAACCCTTTCTTTGCTTGATCCATTTTGAACCTTTTCAAAACTTTATCAAGATATGTGCTTTGTGAAAGTCCAATTAAGCGTCTTGATCTATCTCTACAGATCTTGATGCCTAATATATAAGTAGCTTCACCGAGGTCTTTCATTGAAAAAATCTTATTCAAGTATCCTTTTATGCTATTCAGAAATTCAGTATCATTTCCAATCAATAATATGTCATCTACATATAATATCAGAAATGCTACAAAGCTCCCACTCACTTTCTTGTAAATACAGGCTTCTCCAAAAGTCTGTATGAAACCATATGCTTTGATCACACTATCAAAGCGTATATTCCAACACCGAGATGCTTGCACCAGTCCATAAATGGATCGCTGGAGCTTGCACACTTTGTTAGCACCTGTTGGATCGACAAAACCTTCTAGTTGCATCATATACAACTCTTCTTTAAGATATCCATTAAGGAATGCGGTTTTGACATCCATTTGCTAAATTTCATAATCATAAAATGCAGCAATTGCTAACATGATTCGGACGAACTTAAGCATCGCTATGGGTGAGAAGGTCTCATCATAGTCAACTCCTTGAACTTGTCGAAAACCTTTTGCAACAAGTCAAGCTTTGTAGACAGTAACATTACCGTCAGTGTCAGTCTTCTTCTTGAAGATCCATTTATTCTCTATGGCTTGCCGATCATCGGGCAAGTCAACCAAAGTCCACACTTTGTTCTCATACATGGATCCCATCTCAGATTTTATGGCCTCAAGCCATTTCGCGGAATCTGGGCTCATCATCGCTTCCTCATAGTTCGTAGGTTTGTCATGGTCAAGTAACATGACCTCCAGAACAGGATTACCGTACCACTCTGGTGTGGGTCTTACTCTGGTTGACCTACGAGGTTCGGTAGTAACTTGATCAGAAGTTTCATGATCATCATCATTAGCTTCCTCACTAATTGGTGTAGGAATCACTGGAACTGATTTATGTGATGAACTACTTTCCAATAAGGGAGCAGGTACAATTACCTCATCAAGTTCTACTTTCCTCCCACTCACTTCTTTCGAGAGAAACTCTTTTTCTAGAAAGGATCCATTCTTAGCAACGAATATCTTACCTTCGGATCTGTGATAGAAGGTGTACCCAACAGTCTCCATTGGGCATCCTATGAAGACACATTTCTCCGATTTGGGTTCGAGCTTATCAGGCTGAAGCTTTTTCATATAAGCATCACAACCCCAAACTTTAAGAAACGACAACTTGGGTTTCTTGACAAACCACAGTTCATCTGGTGTCGTCTCAACGGATTTAGATGGTGCCCTATTTAACGTGAATGCAGCCGTCTCTGAAGCATAACCCCAAAATGATAGTGGTAAATCAGTAAGAGACATCATAGATCGCACCATATCTAATAAAGTGCAGTTACGACGTTCGGACACACCATTACGCTGTGGTGTTCTGGGTGGCATGAGTTGCGAAACTATTCCACATTGTTTCAAATGAAGACCAAACTCGTAACTCAAATATTCAGCTCCATGACCAGATCGTAGAAATTTTATTTTCTTGTTACGATGATTTTCCACTTCACTCTGAAATTCTTTGAACTCTTCAAATGTTTCAGACTTATGTTTCATCAAGTAGATATACCCACATCTGCTCAAATCATCTGTGAAGGTCAGAAAATAACGATACCCGCTGCGAGCATCAACACTCATTGGACCGCATACATCAGTATGTATTATTTCCAACAAGTCTGTTCCTCGCTCCATTGTTCGGGAGAAAGGAGTCTTAGTCATCTTGCCCATGAGGCATGGTTCGCAAGCATCAAGTGATTCCAAAAGCCCATCAGCATGGAGTTTCTTCACGCGCTTTACACCAATATGACCCAAACGGCAGTGCCACAAATAAGTTGCACTATCATTATTAAACTTATATCTTTTGGCTTCAATACTATGAATATGTGTATCACTACTATCGAGATTCGATAAAAATAGACCACTCATCAAGGGTGCATGACCATAAAAGATATTACTCATATAAATAGAACAACCATTATTCTTTGATTTAAATGAATAACCATCTTGCAAGATCCAGATATAATGTTCATGCTTAACGCTGGCACCAAATAACAATTATTCAGGTCTAAAACTAATCCCGAAGGTAGATGTAGAGGTAGCGTGCCAACGGCGATCACATCAACTTTGGAACCATTTCCCACGCGCATCGTCACCTCGTCCTTAGCCAATCTTCGCTTAATCCGTAGCCCCTGTTTCGAGTTGCAAATATGAGAAACAGAACCAGTATCAAATACCCGGGCGCTACTACGAGCATTAGTAAGGTACACATCAATAACATGTATATCAAATATACCTTTCATTTTGCCATCCTTCTTATCCACCAAATGGGGCAGTTCCGCTTCCAATGACCAGTCCCTTTGCAGTAGAAGCACTCAGTCTCATGCTTAGGTCCTGACTTGGGCTTCTTAACTTGAGAAGCAATTTACTTACCGTTCTTATTCAAGTTCCCTTTCTTCCTTTTGCCCTTTTTCTTGAAACTAGTGGTCTTATTGACCATCAACACTTGATGCTCCTTCTTGATTTCTACCTCCGCAGCTTTTTGCATCGCGAAGAGCTCGGGAATTGTCTTATCCATCGCTTGCATATTATAGTTGATCACAAAGCTTTTGAAGCTTGGTGGCAGTGATTGAAGAACTCTGTCAATGACACTATCAACCGGAAGATTAACTCCCAGTTGAGTCAAGTGATTGTGGTACCCAGACATTCTGAGTATATGTTCACTGACAGAACTATTCTCCTCCATCTTGCAGCTGTAGAACTTATTGGAGACTTCATATCTCTCAATCCGGGCATTTTCTTGAAATATTAACTTCAACTCCTGGAACATCTCATATGCTCCATGATGTTCAAAACATCGTTGAAGTCCCGGTTCAAGCCATAAAGACGGGCACACTGAACTATCGAGTAGTCATCAGCTTTCCTCTGCCAGGTATTCTTAACGTCACTAGTAGAATCTGCAGCAGGCCTGGCACCTAGCGGTGCTTCCAGGACGTAATTCTTCTGTGCAGCAATGAGGATAATCCTCAAGTTACGGACCTAGTCCGTGTAGTTGCTACCATCATATTTCAACTTACCTTTCTCTAGGAACACATTAAAATTCAACGAAACAGTAGCATGGGCCATTTATCTACAACAACATAGACATGCAAAATACTATCAGGTACTAAGTTCATGATAAATTAAAGTTTAATTAATCATATTACTTAAGAACTCCCACTTAGATAGACATCCCTCTAATCATCTAAGTGATCACGTGATCCATATCAACTAAACCATGTCCGATCATCATGTGAGATGGAGTAGTTTTCAATTGTAAACATCACTATGTTGATCATATCTACTATATGATTCACGCTCGACCTTTCGGTCTCAGTGTTCCAGGCCATATCTGCATATGCTAGGCTCGTCAAGTTTAACCCAAGTATTCTACGTGTGCAAAACTGGCTTGCATCCGTTGTATGTGAATGTAGAGCTTATCACACCCGATCATCATGTGGTGTCTTGGCACGACGAACTATAGCAATGGTGCATACTCAGGGAGAACACTTGTACCTTGAAATTTAGTGAGAGATCATCTTATAATGCTACCGCCGTACTAAGCAAAATAAGAGGCATAAAGGATAAACATCACATGCAATAAAAATAAGTGATATGATATGGCCATCATCATCTTGTGTCTTTGATCTCCATCTCCAAAGCACCGTCATGATCACCATCGTCACCGACTTGACACCTTGATCTCCATGGAAGCATCGTTGTTTTCTCGCCAACTATTGCTTCTACGACTATCGCTACCACTTAGTGATAAAGTAAAGCAATTACATGGCGATTGCATTTCATACAATAAAGCGACAACCATATGGCTCCTCCCAGTTGCCGACAACTGTTACAAAACATGATCATCTCATACAACAATTATATATCATCACGTCTTGACCATATCACATCACAGCAAGCCCTGCAAAAATAAATCAGACGTCCTCTACTTTGTTGTTGCAAGATTTACGTGGCTGCTACGGGCTTCTAGCAAGAACCGTTCTTACCTACGCATCAAAACCACAACGATTTTTTGTCAAGTGTGTTGTTTTAACCTTTAACAAGGACCGGGCATAGTCACACTCGATTAAACTAAAGCCGGAGAAGCAGACACCCACTAGCCACCTATGTGCGAAGCACGTCAGTAGAACCAGTCTCATGAACACGGTCATGTATTGTCGGTCTAGGCCGCTTCATCCAACAATACCGCCGAATCAAAGTATGACATGCTGGTAAGCAGTATGACTATTATCACCCACAACTCTTTGTGTTCTACTCGTGCATATAACATCTATGCATAGACCTGGCTCGGATGCCACTGTTGGGGAACATAGTATTTCAAAAAAAAATTCCTACAATCACGCAAGATCTATCTAGGAGAAGCATATCAATGAGTGGGGAAGAGTGTGTCTACATACCCTCGTAGAATGAAAGCGGAAGCGTTTAGTAACGCGGTTTTTGTAGTCGAACATCTTCATGATCCAACCGATCAAGTACCGAACGCACGACACCTCTGCGATCTGCACACGTTCATCTCGATGACGTCCCTCGAATTCTTGATCCAGTTGAGGCTGAGGAAAGGTTTCATCAGCACGACGGCATGGTGATGGTGATGATGAAATTACCGATGCAGGGCTTCGCCTAAGCACTACGACAATATGACCGAGGTGGAAAACTATGGAGGGGGCACCGCACATGGCTAAAGATCAACTTGTGTCTCTATGGGTGCCCCCTCCCCGGTATATAAAGGAGTGGAGGAGGAGGAGGGCCGACCACAAGGGGTGCGCCCAAGGGGGGGAATCCTACTCCTAGTAGGAGTAGGTTCCCCCTTTCCTAGTCCTAGTTGGAGAAGAAGGAAGGAGAGGAAGAAGAGAAGGAAAGGGGGCCCGCCTCCTAGCCCTAGTCCAATTCGGTTTGGGCTAGGGGGGCGCGCGCCACACCTTGGCCTGCCTCCTCTCTTCCACCATTAGGCCCATGAGGCCCAATAACTTCTGGGGGGGGGGTCCGATAACCCCTGGTACTCCGAAACTTATCTGAAACGACCCAAACCATTCCGGTGTCCGAATGTAGCCTTCCAATATATGAATCTTTATGTCTTGACCATTTAGAGACTCCTCGTCATGTCCGTGATCTCATCCGGGACTCCGAACAACCTTCGGTACATCCAATCACATAAACTCATAATACGAATCGTCATCGAACATTAAGCGTGCGGACCCTACGGGTTCGAGAACTATGTAGACATGAACGAGACACATCTCCGGTTAATAACCAATAGCGTAACCTGGATGCTCATATTGGTTCCTACATATTCTACGAAGATCTTTATCGGTCAAACCGCACAACAACATACGTTGTTCCCTTTGTCATCGATATGTTACTTGCCCGAGATTCGATCATCGGTATCATACCTAGTTCGATATCGTTACCGGCAAGTCTCTTTACTCGTTCCGTAATGCATCATCCTGCAACTAACTAATTAGTCACATTGCTTGCAAGGCTTATAGTGATGTGCATTACCGAGAGGGCCCAGAGATATCTCTCCGACAATCGGAGTGACAAATCCTAATCTCGATCTATGCCAACTCCACAAATACCATCAGAGACACCTGTAGAGCATCTTTATAATCACCCAGTTACTTTGTGACGTTTGATAGCACACTAAGTGTTCCTCCGGTATTCGGGAGTTGCATAATCTCATAGTCATAGGAACATGTATAAGTCATGAAGAAAGCAATAACAATATACTAAACGATCATAGTGCTAAGCTAACGGATGTGTCTTGTCCATCACATCATACTCTAATGATTTGATCCCATTCATCAAATGACAACATATGTCTATGGCTAGGAAACTTAACCATCTTTGATTAACGAGCTAGTCTAGTAGAGGCATACTAGGGACACTCTGTTTGTCTATGTATTCACACATGTACTAAGTTTTCGGTTAATGCAATTATAGCATGAATAATAAACATTTATCATGATGTAAGGAAATATAAATAACAACTTTATTATTGCCTCTAGGGCATATTTCCTTCACGAGGGCGGCCCCCACACAAGGTCGTCATTCAAAACGAAAAGGGACCGGGAGTATCATGGAGAATTCACAGTCTTCCAAGAGGTATGTGTACTTAATGCATGCCTAGGCATGAGTCCGGATTGTTAAGAGTCTCCCCCTTTTTATTTTTAGGAGGAGTACGTGGCAAAAAGTGGGAAAACACCCTGTTATCCAAATGCCCACTAATCCGGTGCCAAACTCGCCGATTAGGACGCAAGCAAATGCCGCGCTCGTTCCGCCTCCTCAAGAGGATTCGGATGACGTGTTGGTCACAAATTCCGAAGTGGAAAGCGTGATGAATCACCGTCGCTTGAAGGAAGCTATGCGTGCTCCGGCCTTGTCCGAACAAGAATTCATCGCACTGAGTTCGACAGATGCTTATATCCGAGCCACTCGAGATGGCCTTGCCAGAGTTATACAACTGTTCTTAACGAAAATACAGGTAAAGTTTGACAAAATATTACATGGTCGTATGCAAGTAAACCCCGAGACTTGAAGCAGTTGGCCCAACTGATTTAAGGGTCATTATATCCTCAGGTACTCACAGAGAAGAATAACACATTGTCCAAGGACCTTGAAGAATATTGGACCAAGCTAACTATTGTCACCGCCGAACTGGAAGATTTGAAGAATTCCAAAAAGGAAACTAATGTAAGTACAACAGTGTCTGTAAAATATGATCCTGCGCCAACAATGAGTTTTAAATATGCATTGTTTTGTTTTCAGCGGCAGGATCGACAGAGTAGTTGGAGGAGAGGCTAAGGGCTGCTCAGGCGGACAAACAACATGCCGAAGGGCAAGAAGCCGCTGGTCAATGTGTATTAACACGGATCATTGATGAGAAGAACAAATTACATGATGCAAACATCAAGCAAGCCGAAGAACTAAAGGACGTACGAGCTCAGCTGTCAGATGCCTTGAAGGAGAACAGAAAACTGAAAGGCGACATATTCAGTATGTCCTTTATCCTGACTTTCATACGGTCCCTTGATGGAAAGTTTTATGAAATTGTTCCTGTAGGTTTGCTAACCGAGCGGCCCGAGGGAGAAGTGTCCGGATTTCAAGGCGACTTGCTGCAAGAGCTATCCAAGTGCACGAGCAAGCTCAGAAAGTCATGAGGAACATGGCTAAAGCCTTTTGGCCATCCGATTCTCCTCCAGAAATTATGGAGGAGCTCGTGCATTTATTCAAGGGAGCTCGACGCTGCCTTGAACTATGGAAGGCATCAACATGTCGAGAAGGTGCATGAGAAGCCTGGGCCATGGTGAAAACGCGGTATACTGGACTTGATCCGAATCATATGGCCCGGGTCGGACCTCGGGGACCAGACGAACAAGAAATTCCGGTTAGCTTGGTGTACGACCAAGTAAAGATAGCCGCCAAATTTTCCCAACAGGACTGTAAACTAGACAGCCTTATAAATGGTATAGATAAAGAGTGGGCGTTTGATTCTATGTAACAATGTGCTTTGTCATCAAACTTATCTCCGGCCGAACTTGAAAAGATTGTCATGGCAGACCTTCCGCTTCAACCTCTGAAACCCAAGGGTTGGAGTGTTTCTGAATACTATACCTGTGGTAAACACCAAGTATGTTCAGAAATCAGGCAATCCGGTCATGGTGCTTGAACAGACAAACTGTATTCGGGGAGTTATGTTATATTACCTTTTAATGTAAGAAACATCTTCCAGAGAGAATAGTTCCGTTAAGGGTTCCTCTCCCTGGGTCATCATGCGTTATTTATGCACGCATGAGCTATGATGCTAAAAAAATCACAGGAAGCTTTATATTTTGGGAGTTTTATATTGCAACGGAGGCAGTTCGTCATTTGTCCGCTGACCAATTATTCTCTTAAGAACGCTAGCTTTCGGCTTCACCCATCTGAGGTACATGTCCAGATAACCTAGTTGTAACAATCATAGAGGTGCTCACTTTATGCCCTAGCCGAACAAGCGGAAACGTAGGGCATAAGCACAGGAGCCAGGCAACCCAGCTTGGCAAAAACTTATGTCATAAAGGTGCATATAATGGCGAACAAAGGATGTATGTGAGCAGACGACACATATATATATGCTGAGCTCTATGCTCCAAATAATAATAAGCTTTTATGAAGAGAAGCCCCAAGTTGTGGTGGGGTGTGTACATTTAAAGATGTATACCCCGCAAGTGTGCGGCTTACCCGAACACATGTTAGAAATCGTATAAAAACTAGAGAAAGGAAAAATTGAAAATAAGAAAAAGGAACGAACAAAGGTATATGTCCGGATTTAGGCGTAGAATCTTAGGAGCCAAGCAACGTTCCATGGGTTGGCTCTAAGCGATTATCCGATGCATTGCGAAGGCGATAGGCTCCTCCAGCGAGAACTTCATCTATAATGAAGGGACCCTCCCATTTGGGTTTGAGCTTGTCCTTTTTCTTCTCTGGTAGGCGTAGAACGAGCTCGCCGACATTATAAGTCTTTGCCCACACTTCTCTGCTTTGATATCTCTGAGCCTGTTATTGATAGAATGCGGAACGGGCCTTCGCAACGTCACGCTCCTCCTCCAGGCCGTCTAGATCGTCCTGCCGATCGAGCTCAGCTTCTCTCTCTTCATACATGCACACTTGAGGTGAGTCATGAATAATGTCGCAAGGCAAGACAGCCTTTGCGCCGTAGACCATAAAGAAGGGTGTGTATCCGGTCATGCGATTGGGCGTGGTCCGCAGCCTCCAGAGTATGGAATCGAGTTCCTCGACCCAGTGCTTATATGATTCCCGTAAGGAGCGCACTAGTCTGGGTTTGATGCCACTCATTATTAGGCCATTATCCCATTCGACCTGACCATTTGTTTGAGGGTGATAAACATTGGCGTAGTCGAGCTTAATGCCTAGATTAGCACACCAAGTTTTCACCTCGTCGGCTGTAAAGTTAGAACAGTTGTCAGTAATAATGCTGTGCGGGATGCCATAACGGTGTACAACACCGGATATGAAATCGATCACCGGTCCGGCTTCGGCCGTTTTTACCGGTTTAGCCTCTATCCACTTGGTGAATTTATCCACCATAACCAGCAGATACTTTTTCTTATGGCTTCCCCCTTTAAGGGGTCCGACCATGTCTAGCCCCCAGACTGCGAAAGGCCAGGTAATGGGGACTGTTCTAAGGGCAGTGGGCGGCAAATGGCTTTGATTGGCAAAAAGCTGGCATCCGACACAGTGTTGTACAAGGGCATGTGCGTCCACTTGGGCTGTGGGCCAGAAGAAGCCTGTATGGAAGGCTTTACTTACTAGGGCCCGGGCTGCAGCGTGATGGCCACCGAGGCCATCATGTATTTTGGCCAAGAGCTGCCGCCACTCCTCTTGGGAGATACATCTTTGAAGGACTCTGGTGGTACTTTTCTTGTAGAGCTCCCCCTCGTGGACTTTATAGGCCTTAGAGCGTCGGACTATGCGTCGGGCCTTGTTCTGATCATTAGGGAGCTCCTGCCAATTAAGGTAGGCCAAGAAGGCTTCGGTCCATGGAGCAATGACTGTCATTATTACATGAGCGGAGGGTGTTGGCTCGGTGCTCGAGCCCCCGATGATATTTGAATAATGTTCAGCGTCCAGGGGTATGATCGGCGCCGGACTGTTATTTCTACTCTCGTCCTGCCATACCACGGATGGTTTGAAAAGCCTTTCCAAAAAGGTGTTAGGCGGGACGGGGTCGCGTTTAGCGCCCAGTCGAGCAAGGATGTCCGCTTCCTGATTGCTATCTCGAGCCACATGATGAAACTCGAGCCCCTCAAATCGAGCAAATATTCTAAGTATGGCATTGTGGTAGGCCGCCATCTTTGGATCCTTTGCGTTGAATTCTCCATTTATTTGGGATATCATGAGGTTCGAATCCCCACGCACTTCGAGGCGTTGTATGCCCATGGAAACGGCCATCCGGAGTCCATGCAGGAGCGCTTCATATTCGGTTGCATTATTGGAATCCGTATACATGATTTGCAATACATAACGGACTATGTCCCCTGTAGGGGATATTAGGATTACACGAGCCCCCAGTCCGGCTAACATTTTGGAGCCGTCGAAGTACATCACCCAGTTGGAGTATGTGTTGTACTCTTTAGGGAGTTCGGCTTCTGTCCATTCGGCGACGAAGCCGGCCAACACCTGAGATTTAATAGCTCGGCGTGGCATGTATGTTATTTCGAATGGTAAGAGCTCTATGGCCCATGTGGCAATGCGGCCGGTGGCGTCTCGGTTGTTTATGATATCATTGAGTGGTACTTCAAAGGCCACTGTGATCAAGCACTCTTGAAAGTAGTGCCACAGCTTTCGAGATGCCATGAAGACCGCATATGCTACCTTTTGATAATGTGGGTATCAGGATTTGCATGGTGTAAGGACCTCTGATACGTAATATACTGGTTTTTGTAGTGGGAATTTGTGTCCCTCTTCCTCTCATTCGACAACGAGCACAACGCTCACTACTTGGTGAGTTGCTGATATGTACAAAAGCATGGGTTCGCCGATGTTTGGTGCAGCCAGAATTGGGTTGTATGACAACAAAGTTTTTATTTCTTCCAACCCGGCGGTCACCGCGTCCGTCCACTCGAAGTGATCGGTACGTCGGAGCAGGCGATAAAGTGGTAGTGCCTTTTCTCCCAGTCTAGAAATAAAGCGGCTCAAGGCTGCCACGCACCCAGCTAGTTTTTGGACCTTCTTTAGGTCTTTTGGTGTCGCCAATTGTGACAAGGCTCGGATTTTGGCTGGATTTGCTTCAATTCCTCTATTGGAAACAATAAACCCGAACAGTTTTCCGGCCGGGACACCGAAAACACAATTTTCCGGATTGAGCCGTATGTCATATGTTCGGAGGTTGTCGAATGTGAGGCGCAAGTCGTCCACCAATGATTCGACATGTTTGGTTTTGATGACTAGATCATCTACGTATGCCTCCACCGTCTTGCCAATTTGTTTTTCCAGGCATGTTTGGATCATGCGCTGGTAGCTGGAGCCGACGTCTTTGAGCCCGAAAGGCATAGTGTTAAAGCAAAAAGGCCCATACGGAGTGACGAATGCCATTGCGGCCCGATCGGATTCCTTCATCTTAATTTGATGGTATCCGGAGTATGCGTCGAGGAAGCACAGTGAGTCGTGCCCTGCGGTTGCATCAATGATTTGGTCAATGCGGAGCAATGGGAAGGGGTCCTTAGGGCAAGCCTTGTTTAGGTCTTTGAAATCGACACAGAGGCGCCAGGACTTATCCTTCTTTGGCACCATGACCAGGTTTGCTAGCCAGTCTGGGTGTCTGATCTCTCTAATGAATCCAGCTTCAAGTAGTTTGGATAGCTCTTCCCTCATGGCTTGTCGCTTGGGTCCGGAAAAGTGCCGCAACATTTGCTTGACTGGTTTAAAGCCCTTAATTGTATTGAGGCTGTGTTCGGCCAGTCTGCGTGGGATTCCTGGCATATCCAAAGGATGCCAGGCAAAGATGTCCCAATTTTCGCGCAACAACGCTCTTAAGGCAGCGTCAATTGTTGGATCCAGCTGCACTCCAATGGCTGCAGTTTTGTTAGGATCCGTTGGGTGCACTTGAAATTTGACTATTTGGTCTACTGGTTTAAAGGAAGTGGATTTGGGCCTCTTGTCGAGGATTACATCGTCCTTGTCCACTGTAGAGTGCAGAGTAGTAAGTTTGTCGGTCGCCAGGGCCTCGGATAGCGCCTCCAGAGCTAGTGATGCAGTTTTATTTTTGTCGCGGAGTGCTATATTTGAATCACTGGTAATAGTGATAACTCCGTTGGGCCCTGGCATTTTGAGCTTCATGTACCCGTAATGGGGTATAGCTTGAAAGCGGATGAATGCTTCTCGCCATAACAGGGCATGATATCCGATGTGGAAAGGTGCCACGTGGAAGAGCAACTCTTCGGACCTATAATTTTCCACGTGCCGAATACTACGTCGAGTTTGATCGTCCCCGAGCTTATTGCTTCTTGACTAGGGATGATGCCTCGGAAAGTGGTGCCGCTATGCTCAATGCGACTTGTGTCCACCTGCATTTTTTGGAGTGTGTCTTCGTAGATGAGGTTTAATCCGCTGCCATCGTCCATGAGTACTTTTGTGAGCCAAAAGCCATCTACTATTGGGTTTAAGACCAAAGCAGCAGGTGCACGGACTGATCTGGCCCTTGGCTCGTCGTCGGCAGTGAAGGTTATCGCCATGTCGTTCCAAGGATTTACTGCTGCTACCTGGTTGACTTTGGCAAGGTCGCGCAGCACTCTCTTGCGCCGATTGTTGGAGGAAAAGGTCTCAAAGACTGTAAAAACGTTGAGATCAGCATTTTCCGAAGAGTGACTTTCTTGAGGAATGCTGGTGAGGATGGCCTCACCACTCTTAGCCACCTGCCGGAGTACCCAACATGCCCGAAGGCTATGTGTTGGTTCGGTATTCAGTGTTGTGTGTATTTGGCAAGGTTTATCGAGCAGGTCGTCGAGGACAGCTCTGTGTCCCGTAAAGGGCTTTGCTTTTTGTCTGTGGGATGATGATCGGGTACCCCATAGGGGTGCATCCTTTTTGTCCGTCCGGTGGGCTGCTTGAAGGCCGGAGGATCCCACCGAGCTGTTTGTGCCCTCCAGGTGCTTTCCATTACACTAAACTTCTGGACGATACGTGCTAGATCTGAAAAGTGCGGTATGCAGTGGCGGTTGAGGGCATTAAGGATTCCCTCGTCCGTGCAATTGCGGCAAAATATTGAAATCGCGTCGTTGTCACGGCAGTCCTTGATCTTGTCTTTAACAAGGAGGAACCTGGCCCAAAAGTGGTGGACTGTTTCCTCAGGTTGCTGCCGCACGTACATTAGGTCCCATACATCTGAAGGACCTAAGTTGTTTGGGGAATATTGTATGTAGTGAGTGGGCAAGCTGAAATCTGAATCCTGACCCATTGTTGCATCCGGAATTTGAAGAATCTGTGAAGTCACCGGTCCAGGGTCCGGAGCGTCCTGGCGCTCCTCGGGCTCAACGCCTGGTTCTATGTTCGGAGGACATGGGGTCTCTTCCCGAAGATGGGTATCCGGCTCGTGCGACTCAGAAATCTGAACATAGTTTGTTCTCAACTTGGGGGGAGAAGTATCATCTGCCTGTTCTTCCATGACCGCTACCATATGGGTGATCGGCGGGGACCTGATTTCCCTCTGATCGGGTTTAAGCCCAATCCGATCGTAGTCTGTTGCTACTCCCAGGGCGGAGATGCGATCAAGTAGTTCATTTAAAGACGAAATATCTACTGGATCCATCTTTTCGGGGTGTTCGAGGCCGACATGAAGACTATGTTTAGCGATTTAGAGGGCCGCCCTTGTCTTAAAGGCCGTATGGGTGCCCATGGTGAAATTGCCGAGCTGGAGGAGCTGCCCCGAAGCTACGGTTTCTCCTGAGATGATCTTGTCGTTAATGACGAGGCGAGCCATCGATCCCATCGTCGACAGCACAGTGAAACTCTCGATGAAAGCACCAATGTCGGTGTCAAAACTGGACGATCTCAGGTAGGAGGTGACACGTCTCCATCGTATCTACTTTTCCAAACACTTTTGCCCTTGTTTTGGACTCTAACTTGCATTATTTGAATGGAACTAACCCGGACTGACGCTGTTTTCAGCAGAATTACCATGGTGTTATTTTTGTGCAGAAATATAAGTTCTTGGAATGACCTAAAAATCAACGGAGATTATTTTTCGAATTAATAAAAAATACTGGTGAAAGAATCGAGGCCAGGGGGCCCACACCCTGTCCACGAGGGTGGGGGCACGCCTACCCCCCTGGGCGTGCCCCCTGCCTCGTGGGCCCCCTGGTGCTCCACCGACCTCAACTCCAACTCTATATATTCACGTTCGGGAGAAAAAATCAGGAAGAAGGATTCATCACGTTTTACGATACGGAGCCGCCGCCAAGCCCTAAACTCTCTCGGGAGGGCTGATCTGGAGTCCGTTCGAGGCTCTGGAGAGAGGGGAATCCGTCGCCATCGTCATCATCAACCTTCCTCCATCACCAATTCCATGATGCTCACCACTGTGCGTGAGTAATTCCATCGTAGGCTTGCTGGATGGTGATTTATCATGTAATCGAGTTAGTTTTGTTAGGGTTTGATCCCTAGTATCCACTATGTTCTGAGATTGATGTTGCTATGACTATGCTATGCTTAATGCTTGTCACTAGGGCCCGAGTGCCATGATTTCAGATCTGAACCTATTATGTTTTCATGAATATATGTGAGTTCTTGATCCTATCTTGCAAGTCTATAGTCACCTACTATGTGTTATGATCCAGCAACCCCGAAGTGACAATATTCGGGACCACTCTCGGTGATGACCGTAGTTTGAGGAGTTCATGTATTCACTATGTGTTAATGCTTTGGTCCAGTACTCTATTAAAAGGAGGACTTAATATCCCTTAGTTTCCAATAGGACTCCGCTGCCACTAGATGGTAGGACAAAAGATGTCATGCAAGTTCTTTTCCGTAAGCACATATGACTATATTCGGAATACATGCCTACATTATATTGATGAATTGGAGCTAGTTCTTTGTCACCCTATGTTATAACTGTCGCATGAATAATCGCATCCGACATAATTCTCCATCACCGATCCAATGCCTACGAGCTTTTCATATATTGTTCTTCGCTTATTTACTTTTCTGTTGCTACTGTCACAATCACTACAAAACCCAAAATATTACTTTGCTACTAAATACTTTGCTGCAGATATTAAGTTTCCAGGTGTGGTTGAATTGATAACTCAGCTGCTAATACTTGAGAATATTCTTTGGCTCAACTTGTGTCGAATCAATAAATTTGGGTTGAATACTCTACCCTCGAAAACTATTGCGACCCCCTATACTTGTGGGTTATCAAGACCATTTTCTGGCGCCGTTGCCGGGGAGCATAGCTCTATTCTTTGAGTCACTTGGGATTTATATTTGCTTATCATTATGAAGAACTTGAAAGATCAAAGAACCAAGATTTTTCCCTCAACTACGAGGGGAGGTAAGGAACTGCCATCTAGCTCTGCACTTGACTCACCTTCTGTTTTGAGTAAACTTGCTACACCTACACATGCTATTGATTCTGATATGTCGCATGTTATTGATGATGCCACTTCTGCTATGCATGATACTTATGATGAAACTACTTCTATGCTTAATACTACTGTGCCACTAGGTGAATTTCTTGATGAACAACTTGCTAGGGCTAGAGAGAATGAAATTATTGAAACTGATAATATTGATGGAAGTGATGATGAAGATTCTCCCCCTAGATATGAATTGCCTGTTGTTCCCGAGGGTTATGTTATGGATGTAGAAACTGCTAGAGACTTTCTTGCCTGCAATGATAGAAGTGATCTTAATAAACTATTAGCTAAGCTTAAAGAAAAGTCTTTGAATGCTAGAATTAAATATGATCCTGCTTATGCTACTTCACCTATCTTTATTACTGATAAGGATTATGATTTCTCAGTTGGATCCTGATATAATTACTTTGGTTGAATCTGATCCTTTCTATGGCTATGAATCTGAAACTGTTGTGGCACATCTTACTAAACTAAATGATATAGCTACCCTGTTCACTAATGATGAGAAAACTCGCTACTATTATATCCTTAAATTATTTCCGTTCTCATTAAAGGGTGATGCTAAGATATGGTTTAGTTATGTTGATCCTAGTTGTGTGTGTAGTCCCCAGGATATGATTTACTACTTCTCTGCTAAATATTTCCCCGCTCATAAGAAACAAGCTGCTTTAAGGGAAATATGTAATTTTGTGCAAACTGAAGAAGAGAGTCTCCCACAAGCTTGGGGGAGGCTTCTCCAATTACTTAATGCTTTGCCTGATCATCTTCTCAAGAAAAATGAAATACTGGATATCTTTTATAATGGACTAACCGATGCTTCCAAAGATTACCTGGATAGTTGTGTTGGTTGTGTTTTCAGGGAAAGAACTGTTGATCAAGCTAAATTGCTATTGAATAATATGTTGACCAATGAAAATAATTGGACACTTCCTGAACCAACTCCTAAGCCAACTCCGAAGAAAAGGGGTATTCTATTTCTCAGTCCTGAAGATATGCAAGAGGCAAAGAAATCTATGAAAGAAAAAGGTACAAAAGCTGAAGATGTTAAGAATTTACCTCCTGTTGAAGAAATACATGGTCTTAATTCATCACCTATTGAAGAAATACATGGTCTTGATAACCCGACACAGGTAGTAAAGGTAAATTCTCTCTATAGATTTGATGAAGGTGATATTCCTCGTAATAAGTCTGCTAGCCAATGCTTAGATGAGTTTGATAATTTTATTGTTAAACAAGAAAACTTCAATACTTATGTTGGTAGACAATTGAAACGCAATGCTTATATGATTGAACACTTGAGTGATTATATGGCTAGTGTTAAAGGTGAACTTAAACTTATTAGTAAACATGCTTCTATGGTTACCACTCAAGTAGAACGGGTGCTTAAAGCTCAGAATGATTTGCTCAGTTAATTAAATAATAAGAATAATGATAATGTTGTTAGAGTTGTGACTAGAGGTGGTAAAATGACTTAGGAACCTTTGTACCCTGAGGGCCATCCTAAGAGAATTGAGCAAGATTCTCAGAGAACTAACGTAGATGCACCTAGTCCTTCTAGAAGGAAGAAAAAGAAAAATGATAGGACTTTGCATGCTTCTAGTGAACCTATTATTGACACACCTGAGAATCCCAATGATATTTGTATTTCTGATGCTGAAACACAATCTGGTAATGAACATGAACCTAATGATAATTTTAATGATGATGTTCATGTTGATGCTCAACCTAGCAATAATAATGATGTAGAGATTGAACCTGTTGTTGATCTTGATAACCAACAATCAAAGAATCAACGTTATGATAAGAGAGACTTTGTTGCTAGGAAGCACGGTGAGAACCATGGGTTCAGAAACCCATGCCTTTTCCTCCTAAACCATCCAAGAAAAAGGATGATGAGGATTTTGAGCGCTTTGCTGAAATGATTAGACCTATCTTTTTGCGTATGTGTTTGACCGATATGCTTAAAATGAATCCTTATGCTAAGTATATGAAGGATATTGTTACAAATAAGAGAAAGATACTGGAAGCTGAAATTTCCACCATGCTTGAGAATTATACCTTTAAGGGTGGAATACCTAAGAAACTTGGAGACCCCGGAGTACCAACTATACCATGCTCCATTAAAAGAAACTATGTTAAAACTGTTGTATGTGATCTTGGAGCCGGTGTTAGTGTTATGTCTCTCTCTTTATATCGTAGACTTGATTTGAATAAGTTGACACCTACTGAAATATCTTTGCAAATGGCTGATAAATCAACTGCTATACCTGTCGGTATTTATGAGGATGTGTCTGTTGTGGTTGCAGACGTTACTATTTTAACGGACTTTGTTATTCATGATATTCCCAAGGACGATAGTATGTCTATTATTCTTGAAAGACCCTTTTTGAATACTGCAGGGGCCATTATTGATTGCACCAAAGGCAATGTCACTTTTCATGTTAATGGTAATGAGCATACGGTACACTTTCCGAGGAAACAACCTCAAGTCCACGGTATCAATTCTATTGGAAAAATTTCAACAATCACTATTGGAGGTTTTGAATTTCCTCTTCCTACTGTCAAGAAGAAATATGATATTCTTATTGTTGGGGATGTGCATATCCCCGTTGAGGTAACCTAGTATTATTCGAAATTTCACTGGTTCCATGTTATTCGAAATGAATTTGTTAACAAGACTTGATCAACCTTGTTAGTGGATTCCTTTTGAACAACATGAGATGGGTGAATTTAGAAAACACAACTCACTGTACCCTCTTTTTACTTTTTGTTATTTATATTAAATAAAGCAAAAATAGTAATTTCTGTCAGTTTTTTGAATTATCCATGCAATAAAAAATACCTCAAAAATAAAAGTCCTCCAAATGCCCTAAAAATTTAATATGATTTTTTTGGAATATTTGAGAATATCTGGCACTGAGAACACATCAGGGGGAGCCAGCACCTGGCCACGAGGGTCCAGGGCGCGCCCTACCCCCTGGGCGCGCCCCCTGCCTCATGGGCCCCTGGTGGCCCCCTCCACTTATTCCAGCCACCACACACTCTTTCTTCCTCCCAAAAAATCACCAACCAGCTCAAGCACGAGTTCTAGCTCATCTTGCTGCCATTTTCGATCTCCTAGCTCAAAGCTCCATTCACAAAACTGCTTGGGGGATTGTTCTTTGGTATGTGACTCCTCCAATGGTCCAATTAGTTTTTGTTCTAGTGATTTATTCATTGCAAATTTTTGCTACTTAGGTGACCCTGTTCTTGAGCTTGCATGTCAAATTTATGTGGTCAAAAGTAGTTTTAATGCATGATATGGCCTCTAGGCACTTGTAGGAGTAGTTGCTATCAATTTTGTTGAGTTTGGTTCACTTTTATTTTGAGTTGCTAAAAATTTCAGAAATTTTTCAGAGGAGGAAATATGTTTAGGAAAATGTACCAAGATGGTTCTTCAAGGAAGCAAGGACCCAGGCCCGCAATGCGTGAGCCAGACGATGAACCACCAAGGAACGGTCAAGTGCGGCCTTGTGAATGGCCGTCAGAAGATTTCATGGTCCAAGCAGGAATCAAGGAGGAATTTGACGCATATGTGCGGAACGCCGATATTGAGAGCTTCGTGGCAGATAAGTGTCGTCAGTACCACTACCTCACCGATTCCTTTGTGAGAAGGTTTGAATTTTCATCATGACGCAATTCTCAAACTGTCCTGTTTGATCTTTATGACAAATCTTATACCATGGAACTAGAAGATTTTAACACTACTTGTAAACTCCCACAGTGGGGTAATGTTAGTGAACCTCCCATATGAATATAGAGACTTTCTTGCTAGTATAACTGTGGGGGAATCTAGGGAAATCACGCAAGATACCATAGGGAGCATTCATTTTCCTGCTATACATTATTTTGCTCTCTTTATAGGTAGATGCATAAATGGTAAGGATGAGGCATGTCACATGTGTGTGTGTCAAATCTTAGTGTTCTCAAAAGTGCTGTATTAGGAGATAGACAATATAACTTGGGGGCCATTGTTGCACGCAGGTTGCATAATAACAAAATTAATGGAGATTTCTTTGGTGGAATTTATGCAACCCATTTAGTTGATTTTCTTGAGATACCCATACATGAAGACGATATTGAGTTGCCTACTGCTTATTTAGATTATAATGCTATGGTTCGTCATCAGTTTGTTGAGAGGAACAATCAGTTCCTCCAGTATCGACTAATCTTTGACAGACGACGCACCTATTACGTCACTCTCCCTGCTCCTGCTTTCTTTGACTTTCAGGCAAAAGGGAGATATGTTATAACCAGGGAGGAGGTGACCGAGTACGAGAGGAGGACGAAGGCAGCCCACCTCCATGCTGCAGCGCTTTAGGCAGTCGCTGATTCATCTCAGTACGACCCCAACTTTAACTTCGGATATCCACCAGGCCATCCATGGGCATATACCAACTTAGGCCAAAAGCCTAAGCTTGGGGAGTACGTATCTCTCACCGACATTACATTCATGTTCACATACTCATGCCAATTGTCGGTGCTCATACTCTTTCATTGTAACATTCATGCTAGTTTATTTTCATTTTCTCGTTTTCTTCTTGTGTGTTTGAAAAACCTTAAGAAAAACCCAAAAAAATATATTTGTAGCTTTCAGTGAGTTTACTTTCCATGCATGTAGTAGTAGTAATTAAAAAGAAAACCCCAAAAGATTTCTCGTTCTTCTTTTGCTTGTTGGGAGCATTCCCGTGTAAATAGTTTTGTTTCTTTTCTTCGGGGATCGAGAGGAGAAGACCATAATGAAAATTTTGAGTGGCTCTCATATGCATTATTGTTGATCTAACAAAGAGCCCATATTACCTTGCCCTCTCTCTTGAATTGAATGCTAGTAGATTCCAGCTTAGTCCAATGCACGTACACTATTATTATTATCCACACTATTAGGTCATGCAAGTGAAAGGAAATAATGATGATTATATGATGAACTTATTGAGATGAGAAAAGCTAGTATGAACTCGACCTCTCTTGTCTTTGTAAATATGATTAGTTCATCATTCCTGATTCAGCCTATTATGAAAGAAACATATTTGCAATGACAATTAGAGATTGTAGTTGCTTATGCCATGCTTAATTAGCTAGGAGTTTATAATGGTTTACCTTGCATGCCAACATGCTATTAAAATGGTTGTGATGTGGTATGATAGGGTGGTATCCTCTTTTGAATAATTCGAGTGGCTTGACTTGGCACATGTTCACGCATGTAGTTGAAACAAAATCAACATAGCCTCTACGATATTTATGTTCATGGTGAATTATATCCTACTCATGCTTGCATTCAGTGTTGATTAATTTTAATGCATGTTCATGACTGTTGTCGCTCTCTAGCTGGTCGCTTCCCAGTCTTTTTCTAGCCTTCACTTGTACTAAGAGGGAATACTGCTTGTGCATCCAATTCCATAAACCCCAAAGTTGTTCCATATGAGTCCACCATACCTACCTATATACGGTATCTACCTGCCGTTCCAAGTAAATTTGTATGTGCCAAACTCTAAACCTTCAAATAAACATTCTGTTTTGTATGCTCGAATAGCTCATGTATCAACTAGGGTTGTCTGTATCCTCCATGCTAGGTGGGTTATTCTCAAGAGGAGTGGACTACGCTCCTCACTCAGGAGAAAATGGTTGGTCACCGGGATGCCCAGTCCCATGCTTTAAGCAAATCAAATCAAAATAATTGCGAACAAAACTCCCCTAGGATTGTTGTTAGTTGGAGGCACCCGTCGTTTCGGGCAAGCCATGGATTGATGCTTGTTGGTGGTGGGGGAGTATAAACTTTACCATTCTGCTTGGGAACCGCCTATAATGTGTGTAGCATGGAAGATATCGAGATCTCTTGGTTGTTATGTTGACAATGAAAGTATACCACTCAAAATATTATTCATATCTATTTCAAAATCGAGCTCTGGCACCTCTGCAAATCCATGCTTCCCTTTGCGAAGGCCTTATCCATTTACTTTTATGTTGAGTCACCATCCTCTTGTTAAAAAGTACCAGTTGGAGAGCACCGCTGTCATTTGCATCCATTACTGTTAGTTTACATTGAGTATGACTGTGATTGGATCTCTTTTACCATGAAGTACAATGTCTAGTCAGTCCTTCATCCTTAAAGGTGCTCTGCATTTATGTTTTGCAGTCTCAGAAAGGGCTAGCGAGATACCATCTTGTTATATCATATCATGATTGTTTTGAGAAAGTGTTGTCATCCGAGATTTGTTATTATTGCTCGCTAGCTGATTATGCCATTGATATGAATAAACATGAGACCTAAATGTTATTGTGAATATGGTTAGTTCATAATCTTTGCTGAAAACTTGAATACTGGCTTTACATATTTACAACAACAAGAGCAAACAGAGTTTGTAAAAGTTTTTCTTTATCACTTTTAGTTTAACAACTGAATTGCTTGAGGACAAGCAAAGGTTTACGCTTGGGGGAGTTGATACGTCTTCGTCGTATCTAATTTTCCAAACACTTTTGCCCTTGTTTTGGACTCTAACTTGCATGATTTGAATGGAACTAACCCGGACTGGCGCTGTTTTCAGCAGAATTGCCATGGTGTTATTTTTGTGCAGAAATAAAAGTTCTCGGAATGACCTAAAAATCAACGGAGATTATTTTTGGAATTAATAAAAAATACTGGCGAATGAATCAAGGCCAGGGGGCCCACACCCTGTCCACGAGGTTGGGGGAGCGCCTACCGCCCCTGGGTGCGCCCCCTGCCTCGTGGGCCCCCTGGTGCTCCACCGACCTCAACTCCAACTCTATATATTCAGTTCGGGGAGGAAAAAAAATCAGGGAGAAGGACTCATTGCGTTTTACGATAGGGAGCCGCCGCCAAGCCCTAAACTCTCTCGGGAGGGCTGATCTGGAGTCCGTTTTGGGCTCCGGAGAGTGGAATCTGTCGCCATCATCATCATCAACCTTCCTCCATCACCAATTTCATGATGCTCACCGCCGTGTGTGAGTAATTCCATCATAGGCTTGCTGGACGGTGATGGGTTGGATGAGATTTATCATGTAATCGAGTTAGTTTTGTTAGGGTTTGATCCCTAGTATCCACTATGTTCTAAGATTGATGTTGCTATGACTATGCTATGCTTAATGCTTGTCAGTAGGGCCCGAGTGCCATGATTTCAGATCTGAACCTATTATGTTTTCATGAATATAAGTGAGTTCTTGATCCTATCTTGCAAGTCTATAGTCACCTACTATGTGTTTTGATCCGGCAACACCGAAGTGACAATAATCGGGACCACTCTCGGTGATGACCGTAGTTTGAGGAGTTCATGTATTCACTATATATGTGTTAATGCTTTGGTCCGGTACTCTATTAAAAGGAGGCCTTAATATCCCCTAGTTTCCAATAGTGCCATGCAAGTTCTTTTCCATAAGCACGTATGACTATATTCGGAATACATGCCTACATTACATTGATGAATTGGAGTTAGTTCCGTGTCACACTATGTTATAACTGCTGCATGAATAATCGCATCCGACATAATTCTCCATCACCGATCCAATGCCTATGAGCTTTTCATATATTGTTCTTCGCTTATTTACTTTTCCGTTGCTACTGTCACAATCACTACAAAACCCAAAAATATTACTTTTGGTACCGTTACCACTACTATCATATTACTTTGCTACTAAATACTTTGCTGCAGATATTAAGTTTCCAGGTGTGGTTGAATTGATAACTCAGCTGCTAATACTTGAGAATATTCTCTGGCTCCCCTTTTGTCGAATCAATAAATTTGGGTTGAATACTCTACCCTCGAAAACTGTTGCGATCCCCTATACTTGTGGGTTATCATGGGGTCCCGAACTGTGCGTCTGAGGATCGAAGGAAACAGGAGACAAGGATGACACGATGTTTATCCAGGTTCAGGCCCTCTTAATGGAGGTTAAACCCTACATCCTGCTTGATTGTATTTGATGTGTATAGGGGTTACAAGAGTCGATCTACCTCGAGATCATAATGGCTAAATCCTAGATGTCTAGCCTATGTGATTTGCGATAGCCTCTACGGACTAAACCCTCCAGTTTATATAGACACTGGAGGATCCTAGGGTTGTACAGAGTCGGTTTACAAAGAAAGGAAACTACACATCCGGTCGTCAAGCTTTCCATCCACGCAAAGGAGAGTCCCATCCGGACACGGGGCAAGGCCTTCTATCTTGTATCTTCACGGCCCATGCTACACAGCCCGGACACCCGAGGACCCCATAATCCAAGACTCCCTCACTCATTCCATGTGAGATCTCATTTTTTAAATCCTAGAAACACCCAAAGTAATGTAATTTGGAGGGTAGCTTTCAGGTGCTTTACATCTTCTTGGTATGAACTAAAGAAAAGAAAACACAAATGCAAGACATAAATGACATTTCAAGGAGACCTAACCTCCCCTTGCTTGATATCCTATGGTATTAGGTTGTTGGGATGCAATTCTCTTGATCCAAAAGACCTACATAGTAAAATTTCAAAGGCCTAATTTTTTAGAGGCCCTTCCATCTAAAGACTATCATTTTTCGTAAGGTTTGCTGACCCTTGTAGTTCTCTCCTACTACCTCTGGTGCACGAAAAGTCCAGGTTTCGGACATTGACATGATCCTTGAATACGACTTCCACCACTAGTTTCTATTGCAATGTGTGTATAATAACTAAATAAATTATAATATTCCAAAATTATTTCTTGTGGAAAAATCTATGTATTTGATTTTTAGGTTCTCAATCCAAATATTCAATGACTGATCACTTAAGACATGTTTAAAATGTCACTTTTTTGTCTACCATATGGAGTAATTGATAATCGTCTCTCTATGGTTATGTTTCTTGTTGACCGTGTATTATAAATCTAGCCTACATTGCTATAATTCAAAATCATGCAATCGTATCACAAGGAAATACCAAATTGCCCCTACTTGCATGTATATGCATACAAAAAAACGGATTCTCACATATACCAACATGACAAATGGATTAGCATATATCCTCATACGCACATGCGCCCAAACAAAAATCATTCACACATGTATTCCCATACACTATAGAATTGATCTTGCTTGTCCAATAAAAAGTCAGAGGTACCTTGCCTTGCCGAACCTGTGTTTATCTTTGCAATTGTATGCATAACTTATGCAGTCAATAGTTAACAAATCCATTCAGGATTCACCTAAACCTGAAATAATTTAGATAAAGAAGGTTGTTCTATTATAGTCACTTTATACACACACCACTTCACATTCTCTCGTCATCTTGAGGATTGGTTTTGCGACCAACACAATACACCCGCTTCGAGAAAGAGATGTCCGCCAATGGACACCGCACCCACATCGACAATGGCGAAAAGGAGATGTCCACTGAAGACCGCCTGGGGATCATGATAGGAGAAGCCCATGACTAGGTGATGCTTAAAGCCAACTATGGTAGAGCTATCACATGTGATTTGTAAATGGAAAACCAACTATTGTAGGAGGATTTGAATCTAGAATTAACTACATCATGGAGTATTCCATGCGGATCTTCTTACAAGTCATCTGCAAAAGGCATATCCCAGTCACCTCTTTGCCAGACTATGAAGGACCCTTGGATCACCGCCCTCCTTATGCATACAACATATTTACATCTCAACACTCTGCATTCTGAGCCGACTGAGATGATATTTTTATGTTGTCATGTAAGCTCACCGCCGATACATTGTC